>NC_092583.1:8393763-8993763 GCF_037975245.1 Apostichopus japonicus
GCCAACTCAAGAGGATTATTATATACTCATTAAAGGCATTGAAGACTCGCCCCAAACCGTGTGCCGCGCTCTGAAAAAGTTAACTTTCCGTTGCTTGCAAGTGAAGTTTTCTGCTTGTCACTACAAAATGCAGACAGTAATGAAATGTGATACCTTGTTATCTTTAGCTGGACCTGAGATGTCCATCGCTGTTTCGTTTGTACACTGTGCTGTGGGTATCGACCGCAGCTGTATGTACTGACTGTACACTAGCACTGGCGGATCCAAGGGGGGGCCAAGGGGGGCCATGGCCCCCCCAAAGGTGAGCCAAAAAGTGTTTCCGAACATCCGCTAAATCATATGATTGGAAATTTAAAAAATCGAGAGGAATAGCAGTGGTAGACTAGTCTAAATTTTTCGTTTTCTGGTTTAAAATTAAATGCAGAGCTCCCAACTGACCCGCAATTCGCGGGAATTAGACCCGCATTCTAACACCCAAACCCGCTGACCCGCACAAGCGTCCGAAAAAACGCATACATAACAAAAATTGCATCAAATTTTGACTTAGCAACCATCATTTCTTTAGCATTTAGCATAATAGAGTATAAAACCTCCTTTACAGCATCATTTGAACCTCAAATTAGCCTATATTTCTTTTCATTGGGGCGAGCAGTGAACATTTTCATGCCACGGGAAAGAATGAATTATCACCTACTATTCAATTTATTGATGTTACACACACAAAAATGCATATTTCTCAGAAAATTTTGGGTGACAAAAGCCTTTCTAAGTGCCACCATTTTACATGTAGGCATCACCAGGATTCCAAAAAAATTCAAAAGGGGAGGGGGACACCCTTTCCCCTTATACCCCTCCCCCAGGACGGCGATTCGTGGCATGGACCAGCATTTGCCTTCTCAAGAGTTGGGAGCTATGTAAATGTATGAGCATGAGGATTTACAGTTTAACACCATTTTGCAGTTACAGGCTGGTTGTAAGAAATTTATAACCTATGAGAAATAAAATTTCTTGAGAAAGATGATCCCAACTTTGTTTTATAAATATTTTAGAAAATTACACCTGGGAAACATTTTTTTAGAAGTAAATTAACATCACCATTGTACACTTTTGTCGCACCAAATTGCATCTGAGGGCATTCAGCAACAGAAAATTTTCCAAAGGGGAGGGGGCACCCCCTCCCCTTAGACCCCTCCCCCATATCACTCTAATGCCACTTTGGCCCCTCCCAAACAAAGGCCCTGGATCCGCCAGTGTACACTAGTGTCTAATTACCGAAGGTAGCAAGCTGTGTGCGTATTTTCTGGGATCGATGGTGGTGTCTAGCACTCAATCTGTTACACCTCATTCGAAACTAGGTCAGATTACCATGATTAGACGTTTCTTTTTGCGCGAGTCTTCACTCCCTTTAATCCTTATGTCATGATTCCTGCTTCCCTCATTCATCAGAATTAGTGAGATTTATCTCAATTTGTAATAGTTGTTAATAACACATTATACCCCAAGTCGTTGTGGCCCTATTAAGGAGAGATAATTCGTCGGGAGGATTACTGCTGTAGTATTGTTGATGCTAAATGGGTCGTGGATGGAGCTTAAGGAAAATGGCACGCATTATGATGAAAATTTAACCATTTACGTAGCTTCCCTGGAGACTTGAAGCATAGTTTAAACATGGAGCTATAAACAGATAGCTCCATGGTTTAAAGAAGAATATGGTTAATAAATACACAGCAGTTGAGCTCTTGGGCCATGTGACATGTAATCAATGTTTTTCTTCAATTATTCATGTATACAATTATATATATATATATATATTGTTTCCCCTTAGAGGTAAAAATGTGATTGTCACATGACCTATGAACCACCAAAGAAAATCTGACTGACAGGTAGATGAACTTGATGAAGTTCAAGAGGATGGGCTTGATCTAATCAAAGAATTCCACTGTCTCTGGAAATATAAGTTTCAATTACCAGACCACAGGTGGCATGATACTGATATCCATCCTCCATGACTTCAGTAGCCTACAGGTGAGTGATTTAGGACAGTTCAGTCAGTGATGTGTGACAGTAGAAGTATGCCAGATGCTATAATATATATATACTGTTGGAACACTCAAGCAATGTAATAACTGAGAATATCAGAGATCACCACTAACATATATAGGGTTCAATATATACTAGCTCAGGGCTTGTTCTGATGTTACCATATGTTACCATATGAACTGAAATTAACTGAAAGATTTATAGGCAAAAGTATAATTGTTACGTGTTACTCACTATGGTCTCAGGATGATCAAGCCAGCTATGTAGTGTACAATTCTTGTCATAGGCTTTATGAGTGGGGGGGGGGGAGACACAGGGGCATATTAAGCCCCAGCACCCAGGGTAAACTTAGAGGGGCATAGGAAGAGACAATTGGCCTGCCCTGGGCAAAAAGGCATAAAGAATCATTTTCAGGATGAGTGCAAAACAAGGGGGGGTGTGGGGGGGAGGGGGGTTCTGGGTGACAATAATTGTTCCTGGGGTCCAACCTGTATTCCTCTCTGAACTCTCTGAGTTCTTAACAAATTAAAACACTTTTATATTAATTAGTTAAATTAAATCATTTGTTTTAGTCCTTTCACATTGCAGTTTCATGTTGAATTACACAGCTTCATCGTTAGCCAGGGAATGTTGTTTATTCGCAGTCGTCTGTCAAGCCGCAAGGTTCAGGAAAAATGCACTAGCTGCGAGATCTAATTCTTCCATCTTTAATTTAAACGCCATGCAGACAGGCAAGCCTATCTTCATTAACTCTTGTCCCAACCATAAAGCACCTCCAGGGGTAACATATGTTAAATTACCGTGCTCTAGCTACAGTAATTATATAAGGAGAGTTACAAACAGCTGTTAGAGCACATACATGTGTCCATTTCTTCAGGTTTAATATTATGCAGGTTGATATCTTATTCTAGCCAATCTATTGGATACATGCAGACTCTCAAAATGTGCTTGTAATGTTAATAATTTGCATATAATTTACATAATTTGCATACAAAGTACAAAATGCATAAATTTTACAAAATTTGCAAATAATGTATATTATGTGCAAAATGCATATAATGTACAAAATGTTTGCATATAATGTACAAAATGCATAAGTGATCATAGTTAGGTCAAATTCAGTTCAGTTTAGTTCTGTGAAGGGGCTCTATAGGAATTCAACAAAACATACCTGGCATCCAGGTAATGAAATTTGCTTCAGAGTTTATACTCTTGCACTTAAATCTCCTTTAAGGGTTTCACTCTCACGGCTTCAAGGGGTCAACCTGTTTTTCAAATGGATCAAATTGGCTCAAGGGGTCAACAGGTCATCTCAAATGGTGGAAAACTTGGCCATTTTCTCAAAAACATTTCACAGTATATAAACAATGTCTTGTAACCCTGGATTTGCAATAGCTCAAAGTTGGTCAAATGTGTCTTTATTTCACATAGGAAGACTATTCTTTCTGGATATTGATACATTTTGGATCAAACTTATATACTGTAACATCCTTATGAGTGAATGACATGGTTGATGTCTACAAAGGATTTCTACCAATCTTTTTCTTGTTCTCACTTAATTCTTGAACAAATTTAACTCACCTGCTTCTACAGTAGTTAGATAGTTACAGTAATTTGAATTTTTGAGCAAATTGTACGACAAGGAACTTCACAAAGTTTCTATTCTGCCTCTCTAGTTAATCAACCAATCGCAACGAGTTTCTATATTAAGTTGCTTATTTTGAATGTTATTTCATGGTGTTGCTCCTTAAACTGCATGAATAATTTCACAATATTAATGTTAGCACGAAAACTTATCTAATGTTCCTTGTCAAGATAGGATCGAGAGCTATAAAAAGTTTCTGAAAGATTAGCACGAAATCGAAAGAACATCAATAATAACAAATTATGCTCAATGAAGATTATGATCAATAAATTCATTCCTCTCTCATCATGTCTTTCTTTTCATAGCTTAAAGTAGCATTTGCCTTACCTGGGTGCATTCACGTTAAACCTCCAGCATGGGTGCGAGGCAAGAAGCTATTGGGAGTGCTAAGCTATATTGAGGCATAAACAACCATTTCCTGGAATATCCAGTTTAAGTAATTTACAATAATTTCAGTGAGTAGATTCAGTCAAGTCTTCACAATTCAAGAGGTCACTCCTGGCACTACAGTACCCCACATTTATGCAAATGAGGGACTTTCCCCATAGGGAAAACTTCCCATAAGGTACATCAACACTCTGAGGCATTCAAATATACACCTTATTGGTCCCCCCATTAATATTCCTGGATGAAGATCCGAGTCAATTGAGATTAAGTGTTTTGTCCGAGGAATCTACATAATGATCTGGGCAGGACTCTGAACCTGCAATATCCTTAGAGCTTGTGTCTATGAAATGACACCATATTGTTCAACTTAGCTTGTTCAAACATATGGATGGTTCTCTCTAGAAGCCTATATATATATATATATATATATATATATATATATATATATATATATATATATATATATATATATATATATTATATGTGTGTGTGTGTATGTATATATATATATATATAGTTGAGACTAGTGGAACACTAGTAGTTGTATCTCAGAGTTTCACGCATTTTAGCGATCGTCAGACAACATCACATATATTCCGCTCTGTCCACTGGACATAGAGCACTCTGTGCCAAGATAGACGCCAACCAACCAACTCTACATATATATATATATATATATATATATATATATATATATATATATATATACATATATATATATATATATATATATATATATATACATATATATATATATATATATACAGACGTGTCAGAGAAGGTCAAATAAAGGAAGTAGAGGGTGCAAAATAATAAGAACTGGCTTAATTAATAATTGGAGGAAAGCAAACACCCACAAGAGAATTGAATAAATCTAATAAAGGCAACTTAATTAAACTGGTAAAGTCTTAAACTTACCTGAGATTGTGAAGTCAATGATCTATATGCAACTTACAGGGAGAAATGGACACACTGCCTTGGGGAGGGGGGGGGCGGTGGCACAGGGTCATCATACATCCAGTGTATGTGCATTACTGTTATCAGCTGATCAGGAATTGGGAATAAAAAGTTAACTTAATTTTTAATAAATTTAAATATCGTACTATCAATTATTCCTTCCTTTTTTTTTTTTGTCTTCAAGGAAACTGATTGAAACAAGAGGCAAAAACAAACAAAAATATTTGATCGTGTAGCTTGTATACGATTCATGTTCAGTGTTCCATATACAATATAGCTCTTTATTAACATAACAATGGATTTTAATGACTGACCTACTTAATTAATTATAATATATATCATTGGGATCATTGGCATATAGCATCAATGTTGCCCTTATATAGATTTTGCAAACATTGCAATTAATTAAACTTGAAAGAAATTCATCCACGACATGACGAGGCAATATCAAAATTTATCGCACGTCTCAAAATGATCATAATAATTGAGATCATAATGAAAACGTTTTATTTCTCAAAGAAACAGATTCATCCAATGAAGGGAAATTGCCTTTTCAGATGACAAGGACTCTGGACGGGATGTTTGCTAAACCAAACCTGCAGGCAGCATCTAATCATTACCGACTGTCTTCCTGCCTCTGGGAGAATGCAAGATCTTATCTGTCACTTGTGTGGAGATTTATCTAAAGTTTGGACCGTTTTCCATAAACAAATATTTTACTTTGACAGGAACTATCATAACATATTGCCAACTGTTCTGCTCATGTTTTATGGGTTTCGGATGAGAAAAGAAACGGTATTGGTCATAAAACTGAAGATATGACAAAAGATGATGTTATCATTCATGCATGTGGGTGATTGAGACATCATACAGTTTTGTCGATAAATTTAGTTCTAAATTTTATAATACATGATATATATGATGGAAGCATGACTTATTCTCTATTTTTTCACCCTCTCTATTTCTGGAATATTATTTATTTCCTTTTTTTCACAAATTTCTCAGTTAAGTTTCGTTCGACGGTCCTTCGGTCCCCCCTCTCCATCCCACACTGTCGTGTCATTTTCAAATTTTCTCACCTTTAGACTTAAATTAGGATATTGACATTTGAATTGACTAATAGGGAGTGTTAGCTCAGTGGTTAACGCCGGTGCCTTTCAATCATAAGGTCCCGGGTTTGAGTCACTCCAAGATTAATGTATGTCCTCCAGTTACAGAGTTGTTGAAAATTGACTCTTAAGAGACTGACCTCGGTCAGATGATGGCTTCTTCACGAGTTCCTGCTTGCAGACATTAAAAGTTGAATCATCAATTTTGCATGAAGATTAGACCTACTTTGACCTGATTGATTTAGTAACTTAACAAATTTTCTTTTGTGCTTTATGTCCCGATTCTCACCGTCCTAAGTATTTCCGCCCCAGATACCAGTCAGGGGGGGTGGGGCACCATGCCACAGCCCCCCCAAAGAAATCAGAGAAATAAATAAGATAAATAAGAATGACAATTCTGAAACATATAATCAGTTAAAAGCTTTGCCAAAGAACCATTTTGCATCTAAGGCACCTTAAATAAACAAGTAGGGGAAAGGGGACACCCCTCCCTAGGATGGCATCCCCTGCACGGGTAACAAAGGGAGGATCCACCCCGGGTGCCAGCTATTCTAGGTACGTCACTGCAGCTTACAAATGACAGTTTCAATAAAATCATACTCGCAACTGGCATCAGCATGTTTTTAATGCGGCTTGGGTAGTAATTAGTTTTGAAAATTCGGGGAAGATTTCAAATTCGGGCAAAAAACTTTCTGCCCCCCCCCCCACAGAATTGGGACGGTCCTATATGCCAATATGCTGACATCTGATGTGTTAACATTTGAGAACAGGTGGCACTTGATCAACTGGAAAGAGAGAGAAAATTACACAATTAAAGGTGAGGTCAAGGTGATACAATCAAGTAGTTATTTATAGTAACACAGGGATCCCTGTCTTTCGTCACCGATGCTGAAGTAAAAACAACAGAAGACAGGTAACTGGATAACTCTGGTTGCGTGATCTCATGCATTCACACTACAATCTTGATCGTCCTTGCAGGGTCAGGATCTTCTTCGAAAGGGAGAGCACGATTGCAGGATCTGATCCTGAGTATGGGAGTCTTCACAGTACAAAGTTAATCTTAGGAGCTGAACCCCATCTCTAAAGCACATGTGATTGTTCCCCTGTTGTCTAACAGGCCAAGTCTCCAGCAATGCCCAATTTATATATTTCATTAGTTATTTACCAGATCAAGTTAGTATGCATTCCATATAAGGTACCGTATATCAGACTATAAGGTACATACTAACACCAGGTTACTGTTTTTGCAATATAAAAATACATTAGTTATGCATGCATGCGTGGTTGAGCCTAATGATGGAGACATATTGGATCACTATGCATATTGCTCAGATTCAAATGGCAATTTTGCTGTATATGCTATCTTGTTGATTAAGGTCTCTATTGCATTAATAAATTGCAAACGGTATGGTTTGGACAAGATTTCAGGGGCGCCGGAGCCGGTACGGCAGGTCCGGCGAACGCCGGACCAATTATATTCACGGCGCAAAAAAAAGAAGAAAAAAAAGAAAGTAGAACTAAGAAAAAAAAAATGGCAAAAAATAAAGAACCAAAATGAAACATACTTCAAAATGTGTTTCAGAAGATTAGTCGGGTGGCAGGGGTCTTGTTTTCAAGCTCGGGAAGTGCCATTTCCTGCAATCTGGGAGACATTTTTTCAAAATTTTCTCCATTACGCTACGCGCCAACCATGGTGGCGCGTAGTGTAGTTTGACCTACCAAACGTCCCCCCGATAATTATGATAGATGGCCACACTCTGATCTGCCGTACCAATCCCAAATAGCTTCCGACGCCCCTGGATTTGCATCACAAGCAGGTAAAATTAAACCGACTTTGGTTGAAATTTTACCATACATACTAAAAAGAAAAA
Organism: Apostichopus japonicus; assembly: GCF_037975245.1. Taxonomy (NCBI): domain Eukaryota; kingdom Metazoa; phylum Echinodermata; class Holothuroidea; order Aspidochirotida; family Stichopodidae; genus Apostichopus; species Apostichopus japonicus. The sequence continues at coordinate 8,401,773 of NC_092583.1, forward strand.
AATTACATATTTATAGAAAGCCAAAAGTAAGCTTGCATATGGTCTCTGTAAGAAACAAGGTATGAAGGTGATAATGTGTAGAAATATATTCTCAGGCAGGTGTAGGGTTGTATTCATAAAAGAAATTATATATATTTTTTCATTTTTTACTAATTCTCATTTTAGTATGTACAATAATTACATATTTTTGTGCCATATAGTAGAGCTGCATGCATGGTCCTGTTATTCTATTTCATAATATTATATTCTATTCTTTCTTGAGTGTAATAATAAAGCATAATGCCTGTAACTATGCATATTAGCAGGTGGAGATGCAGCAGGTGGGTGGATACACCCCTCCCCCACCGTCCACCCCCACCCCCACCCCACCCCTGATTTCAGTGATATATGACCAAGGGATAACTAAACCATTTCAGAAATTATTACCCCCATTATATTGATTGACGTCTTACCTTATCTTACCAAAAATTTTAACTTGATACAAACGATAAAAAATGTAATATGATAATTGTCATTGGTACTTGATATCATTGTAATCCGATCCCCCTCATTTCAAAACTCAGTTTTAATTGTCGTCGTTCTATTGAGTGCCATTGTGAGTCAATACCATATAGTTATTGTGTCAATTGTTTGGTACATAAATACCATGATATTTCTCTCAGAGTCTACATGAATCCTACTTGTCTGTTGAGTCTCATTTCTCTACTATGGGAATTCAACGGACACATATTGTTCTCTAAGATATATATCTCGATCTTGTATGTGTAATATATATATATATATATATATATATATATATATATATATATATATATATATATATTTATATACACATTAGGTGAAGTCTATAAGATCATGTTTCCTTGCCTAATGTTCAGCTAAGAGATCACCAATTGCAAAGAATTGCAAACCCATATCCTTAGAACTCATTTACTGGCCTTAATTATCATAAAAGCAGAAGCTAACTTGTGTTTGATTTTTTTTTTTTCACTTGATTTGTCCGCACAAAATTGGCCAATTGCATCACAGAAATAATGTCAACCCTGGCTTTCCCCGTTTGGCAGATTTAATTCCTAACACTCCACCACGGTGACATACAATATATCCAATCAGGAATTGCCCTCCTATGCCTTTAAAATAATAATGAATGTGTTATTTGGTTTATATTTCCTGTATTATATAAATTCATTCAGTCCCTCTCTAGTTTTTTGTATCAAATGGAATAATTCCCTCTTACATCAAATCCGTCCACTAGATGGTATGTAACCATAGTAACAATTAAAGAGAATTACCATGGTAACAATTAAAAAAGGATAACCAATTTCTTATCTTAAATTATTCTCAGGTTGCAGTACAGTCCAACAGTAGACCTATGATCAACATCGTGCAGCATACTAACAGAAGGCTCAAATATGGAAGTCGCATTTCATGATGTATGTTTGAGTTGTTTTTGCCCTTTTTTCCACAAAACTTGATCCATCATAAGTGTCGTATACAGACAGCACCTAATCCATCTGAAAACTGAAAAAAACAGACCTTTTTCAAAGGTTCATCATAGCTGCAAATGCATCATTATGTATGATTCAACATGTTTCATCATCAGCTTAAAGCAAATTTCTTTTTGAGTTGATATGTAACACAAAAATTGGGATGGCTTAATTTTGATACTAAAAAATCTCATAGCAATAATGTCAGATCAAATAAGCTTGACTAAAAAGGTAAAGTTTCAGTTTAAATATAAGTCAAGAATACTTAAAAGTGGCAAAATTTCAAATATTCTCAAAATTGGATCAATACAAGTACAAAAAAGATTCAACAAATCTAGGTGCCGACAAAATATTGGGAAATCGAATGGAATCTGTTATACTTACTAGCTGACAATTACCATTCGTTTGGTTTACTTAAATCTAGAAGAATCTTTTTGATTTAATTGCAATTCTCGGTTAGGTTGGTAAAATTGTCGATGTTACACCAATAATATGAGTGCTGGAGGAGATTTATGGGTAGGAGAGGGATGGATTGAGGAAAGGAGGGATAAGGGAGGGATTGAGGGAGGGATTGAGGGAGGGATTGAGGGAGGGATTGAGGGAGGGATTGAGGGAGGGATTGAGGGAGGGACTGAGGGATTGACTGAGGGAGGGAGGGATTGAGGGAGGGAGGGATTGAGGGAGGGAGAGAGGAAGGGATGGAGGGAAAAGAAAGGGGGAAAATGATAGCATCTGTGCTGCTTCACCCAATGTGGAAGTTAGTAATTTGTTTTCTGTTTGCACTGAGTCCCCTATCAACAAAATTTTGGTACTTGAGACAAATATATTAATTTCCTTGACTTTCGATGGATAAACAATCTCTCCGAGAATTGATTTGCCATCTGTGAATAGTCAGCTCATTTATATACTGAGTGAATTTTACTGAATGACAGTTCAACTGTTTTACTGATTATTGATTTCCAGGTGTAAATTCAGCTATCTATATATATATATATATATATATATATATATATATATATATAGGGCCTATATATTTGGTGAATTGATCTCAGTGCAACAAACTTGCTCATGAACTAGCTAGCAAGAAGGATAAATTGTTACTCCTTGAACACAGTGCATGCTATTTTCTACATAATACAGATAATGACCCTGCAGACACGTAGTGTACGCATGAGGCATTATCCTTTAATTATCTTACATGAAGCCGCACGGTTTGACACCTTGAGTCCGAAATTGTTGTAGCCGTGGTTCTAAAGTCACGCTCAAGCGACTGAGCAAAATTATTTGATTTCATGCAGTTTATGAGGAAATTGTAACATATTAAAGCTTACAGACTTGATGTTTCCATTTCTTAAGTAAATCTTGTGTGAATCCTTGACATATGCATTGTGTACACTTCTAAGCAAAGGTATAATGTATTATTCATGGATCTTTTTGAAAGCATTAATGCTATTGAACAATAGAATTTAATGTTTAATTTTGTATGATTTATGCTTAGATTGATTTGGAAATTTTGTTCTGATCTCTCCGCTATTTCTATTTTATTGATCTATCCTTTAGAATTTTCGGTTTCACAGTCATTACCAATCAGGTAAGAAAATTTTTTTTGGTCTTTTTCCTGAATAATTCTCTTTTTGAATTATTACCATTTTAAAATCCTACTTGAAGCTTGGATGAACTTCTTACTTGCTAATTGCATGCATTGCTTGTGCAATTTTCCTGTCCACAATTGCCGAAACTCGTCGATAAATCTTGTGTGCATGCAGCCTGTTTTATATAAAAATTTGTTATGGGAAATTAAGTGCATGCAAGATAAATAACTTAGGCCTGTTGGCTTTCTGTTTTTTGCTTTCCTATTTTTTATATTTTTTTTGGCTCCTTTCCTTGTTGTTTTCATTTTGCTTTTGTGTCCCTTTTTCTGTTTTTCCTTTCATGCTTGACTTTTTTTACCTTGTTTTTCTTTTTCCTGCACTTTATCCGTTTCTCGTTACCTTAATTTTCTTTTGTCCTCTTGATCCTTTCTTGATCCTCCACACTTAGAAAACCCCATAAACGGCCTCTAAATTTGAAGACCCCCATTAGAGACCTCTTGTTTGCCTCTCTAGGGGCTTCAACTTGCTTTATTATGACTACAATTATTAAAGCTTCTACACCTACAATTTGGCTGTTAAAAACACTGAAAATTGTTCATTTCATAACTTAAATTTTTTTACCCTTTCACATCATATGATAATTAAATTTATGATTTTAATTTATATCATAATTAACCGATCGGATTAAGAAATTGACATTTACCCGCTGCCTCCCAACTTAAATTAATTTCATTATCTCTTCCAATTAAATCAAATCTATTTTTGCTTTATTTGTCTTTGTATTGTTGTTTGTTTGTTGGCTTATAGTAAACTTATAAGCATTAAATTGTCCAACAACCTCTAATTTATCATATGATAACCATTGGATAGATAAAAATTCTTTCCCAATGGTATAATTTCATTTGCATATATGCTATACTATTTTTACTCTTATGGTTGTGGAATTATACATTTTCTGTATTTTCTTTTCCTCTAGAGAATATCACATAAATATGGTAATTTCTCCCTCTGCCTCCCACACTTTGGCAATGAGTTCACCCGTGGGTCCTCCACACAGCTTCCCAAGTCAGAGTTTATAAAGCCTGTCAGTGAATACGCAATCACTTTATGAGAACAACAGATGGGGCCCACTCATTAGGAACACATCAGCACCCATGTATAACGCAGCACTGCAGGGTGACCAAGGCTTCGCTGAGGACTGACTTTGTATTTTATTAGTTTTATCAACATATACTTGTGCCCTAAATACATATATTATGATTATATATATATGTATATATATATATATATATATATTATACTACTCACATAATTCAAAGACTGGAATAAATCTCTCAATTTTGGAAGAATCTCTTTCAAAAACATGATAATTAATTCAAAAGTTTTGAGGGTTTTTCTTCACCAAAAAAAAATAAAAATGGTGGGATAAACTGCCAGTCAGACATGGATACATTAGTTTTAAGAATTGTCTGCTGTGGAGTTATTTACTGAATTTTGGTACTATCCAGTTTTAATTGTATAGGCCCCGTTAACATTTCTCCGTCCATCTCCTTCTACTTCCACCTGCTGTAGTTTGCTTATCTCCCGCCTCCCCTCCCCTCCCCTTCCATCCCCCATAAACACCACACACACAGTCACCCATACACACACACACACACCCAATCACATACACATTGCATTACAACTGATCAATACCTACAGTTTAGATGTCTCCAATCCTTTGTTACATTTCTTTGAGCATTTACAGGTCAGTTGTTCTTTTCGACTATGACACACAATACCGTTCCAATTTTTGGATAACAACAGTGATACTTCCTAACGTCATCTGATCAGTTTCGTAGAAAGCCGACTCTCATTAATGATCGATCTTGGTCGCTTAACATTAATGATAACTGTGAATATTTCGTAATTGTATCGCAATGTACCGAACGAGACTGAATCTAGTGATATCAGGCACGGAGATCGACTCTCAAAAATATGATTGCGTTACAGGCAAAGCCATTTATATCCACTCTCCGTAATTTATATGAAGCCATATCGATGACTTTCATAATTAAAAAAAATAAATAAATGGATTCTGTGTCTGGCCTGGGTATAATTATGGGGGCGCTCTAGATGAGATGCAGAACGACCAACAGATTCAGAATTTGTTTTGACACCTTGCCCGAGAAACATGTAGACTGTACAGATATCAAAATTACAACCAAAATAATGGTGATTAAAACATTGGTCAAAAAGTGAGGAATTTCCAGTTGCGAAGTGTGTTAAAATGTGTGTCTATAAAACTATGTATCTTAATTCTTTTTTGGACAAAATTATGTTTGCAAGTGCTGCTGCTTTTGGTGCAAAACACTTTTTCTTGGGGGGGGGGGGCAGGATGGGGTCGGCCGCCATGCCCATCTGCCTGCAACCACCTCTGAGGGAAGATATGGGAGGGGGGTATAGTGTTATGGTTGAGTGATTAGAAGGGATAATCAATTCATCCTGCTGGGAGGTGAGGCAAGGGATTAAAGGGGATTAGTATAGGTGTATACATGACCAGAAGGAAAACTCCTCCCTAAACCTCCTTGGAGTCACAAAGTATTATGCAGTTCTTATCTTTAGATAATTATGGTAAATTGTAGATCAAATTAGGCAATTTTATAGACATGGGACTTGAACAAAGGCAGGGATCAGGGTAAATGAATGTGTAACTATCTGGTTAATTTTGAGTCAAATATGTACAGAATGCAATGCCAAAATTTAAAAAAAAAAAAAAAATTGAATTTTCCCTTTCCCATTTTCTCATCTTTCAAAATATGTATTTAATGAACTTAAATTGGATCAATTAATCTTTGATGATGTCATAATTCATCTTCTGTTGTCTTTAATGCTACAAGGCATTTGCAAGGAGATCAGCATTTAGAGGAGAAGTTCATTTTAGTGCTAATAAAAGTAATCATTTAAAGGGTTGCATGACCGTGGTATTCCTGGCAGAAATCATATAAGGTTTTGAAACGCTTTATTATACATATGGCAACATCAACCGACACCATTAGCGTACACCGGCCCACACCTTAACCTCCATCCCATAACATGATAATTGTCACACAAAACAGATAGTCATGATCAGCCCAGAATTTATTCTCCTGAAATTTGATTGCTTTTCAGTCATTCAAATTACGACCCTAACATGAGTGTTGTAAGTTCTTCACATAATATTTCCAGTTGCTTGACTTTTGATACGTGCCGGTCTTTCCTAATTCTGCGATTTTCATCGTTTGGGGACGGTTAGTCACGTAGCTGGGCCAGAGTCGTAATTGTGACATATTTTCCCTGCTATCGCTTCAAAAGTACTCTAGCGGCTTTTTTTATTTTTTTATTATTACAGTGCAATTAATATACTTTGAAGGAAGAATTGACCTCTGAGAACACTAGCAAGCTCAACAATCCAATCCATTCGATTCCCAAAGCAAGTAACAAGACAGAAAAACGTTGAATACTTTGATTTGACATGCAGACTGTTATAATGTACTTGACATTTGAAAAGACTACTACAAGAACTGATGAAGTACATTGAAAGAATTAATTCAACCCTGCTTTTGATCTATAAAATTATAATATTAAGAAAGAAAGTTAAAATCTGAAGATAAATTTATTTGATCAAGATTAGAGGGCTCACTACTAACGGAACGCTAATTAATTCGAATCTGAAAGCAGCTACAGTGGTTTATTTATTTCTTATTTTTATTATTTCTTAATATTTTAATCATGATTTTTTTTTAATTTGGCAATTCTATTTAATTCTGTTAGATTTACCAAACTCCCACAATGCATTTCATCAGCTTGCAATTTTGTCATGTGATGTTTATACCATATATTCGAAAGGGTCATGAAGTTTTTATAGATTTAATAGAAGTGTATACATAAACTAGATAAAATGAACAATAATACTTATTTAATTGGCAACTTTAATGCAAAAAAACAGGATTAAACAACTGTGTTAATACCCTATCAAAAAATTGTCTTTTAATTTGAATTAAGCAACATGTCCTATGTATGTTAAGTTGTGCGCAAGTTTCAAACTGATCGAGCTACAAGAATAAATTTTTTTGTTCATTAACAATTTACCACATTCTGTGAACGTTTGTTACGAACTAATTGTCACCTTCAGTAACAAATTATGCATACCATTATAATCTCATTAGATTTAGGACAATTAAAAGGGTCACTGCTAATGTTATTCATCTTTGTTGACTAAAGAAGCTTACTTATGATAACACTCCTCCTCCCACATGCCCCACCTTCTTACCCTTACCCCTCCCCCACCCCCCCACCTCCACATCCCTCAGCACTAAGCTGAAAATGAGGAATTCAGAACGAAAACAAATTCCAAACAAAATATGATAAATGAGCTTCAAATGAGTTTATTGATTACTTGATGTCCTTACACTGGACCGTGTTAGATATTGTATTCAAGGTAAAATTATAAGTGTTTGCTACTAAAGATGGGCAATATGTAAGGATTTTTTCCTCTCTTTCTTTAGTAATCAATTCTAATGAATTCAAAAATCACTATAGACTCCAGGTCTTTCCATATCTTAAAAGTTGATAATTCCAATATTAAATGGACATCATGACATTAATTGCATCTTATAAATATTTCCCCACTTTATGTCCCTTCTTTTCTTTTCATCACAAAGTGCAGGCTAATAACATTTAATATTATATAATATTATATTAAGTTATATATGCTCAGATGGCCACGAACAGGACACAAACATATTAGAGATGACAATAATAAAAAAATAAAAAACATTAAAAAAATTTAAAAAATTAAAAAATGATGAATATGTAAATTTAGAGAAGGTTGTATAGCTATAGAAGCTATCATGAACACTGTGGATAGCAATTATTGACTGCAGAAAATTTAGAAAGTAATGAAAACTGCAGCAACATAAATACGGAGAATTTGTTTCCCAGAAGAAGGGGCGAATGGGTCGTAGGCAGTTATTGGATTATCGAGCAGTTGCAATATATTCAAAGTCATTTACCTGATTTCACACTGAGAGGACCAATTTAACTCAACTAGAGTGAAAATGTCTACAGCTTGTAAGAATATATGTATATTTACTCTAAACTAGCATGGGGTGTCAGAGGCTGTTCAACATCCACTACAGGGAGGGGAAAGTTATTTTCAAAGGTGGCACAGGGAGATAAATGGTTACAAGGAAGGAGGGGGTGTAGGGTTGCATGTTACCTTCCTGTTGAATTTTCAATTAATTAGTTTGATTATTATATTAATGTCTTGGGGCTAATTAGAGAATCATATTATATACCTCCAAAAATACTTCTGAAAATATTACCTCAAAAATCGACCTCAAAAAACTCTGAAAGCGAACCTTATATACTTCTAAAACCTTAAGTAAATCTGAAACCTACCTCAAGTACCTCTGAAATTTACCTCAAGTAATTCAGAACACCACCTCAATTACCTCTGAAAGCTGCCTCAAATACCTCTAAATGCTACCTCAATCTTAGAGTTAACCTCATAAGTAGCCTACCTCTGAAAGCTACCTCAAGGAACTCTGAAAGCTAAACCGTAAGTACCTCTGAAAGCTAAACCTCAAGTTCCTCTGAAAGCTAAACCTCAAGTTCCTCTGAAAGCTAATCTCCAGGTACCTCTCAAAACTTCCCCAAGTCAACGTCTGAAAATTACCTTCAGCTATTCTGAAAACCACCTCAGTTGCCTCTGAAACTACCTCTAAATGCTAGCTCAATCTTATAGCTTACCTCATTAGTAGCATACACACAACATTCTCACAATACTATAACTATCTGACTAATGTAGAGCAAGTGAGTTAAATTTGTTCAAGAATTAAGTGAGAACAAGAAAGAGATTTGTAGAAATCCCTTGTTGGGGCATCAGGCGCGTAGCCAAGGGGGGGGGGGTGAAGGGGGCAGCCACCCCCCCCTTGAGCAATTTTTTTATAATGTTTTTATGATATCGCTAGTATTTTCAAAGGAGAAAATGCTAAGATGCAACTTAAAAGGCCTGGAAAGTGCCATTACCAGCGATCTGGGGGGCATTTTCAGCCAAAATTTTCTTGTACGCTTCGCGCCAACTCATGGTGGCGCTACGCTTAGATAGTTTGCAGTGCCGAATCTACAGTTTCGCCCCTTTCTTGGCAAATTCCTGGCTACGCCTGCATCATCAACCATGTCATTCACTTATAAGGATGTTACAGTCTAGAATTTTAAACCAGATTGTATCAATATCCAGAATGAACAGTCTTCCATGTGAAATAAAGACACATTTGATCAACTTGAGCTAGCAAATCCCTTTAAATAGTTGTTCAGAGTTACTTGACTTTGTTTGTATACTGCTGAAATATTTTTGAGAAAATGGCCAAATTTCCCACCATTTGAGATGACCAGTTGACCCATTGAGCCAGTTTGGTCCACTTGAGAAAACTGTTGACCCCTTGAAGCTCAGAGTGGGAAACCTTCATAGGAGGTTTAAGTGCATGTTTAAAGCAAGAGTATGAACTAGGAAGCAAATTTCATTACCTGGATGCCAGATATGTTTTGTTGAAGACCTGTAGAGTCCCCTCACAGAACTGAATTTGACCAAACTATGTTCACCAAAACAAACTCATAGCATTGGAGAATTCACAGATTAATTGTAGCTTTAATTTTGGGAGTTATAATATTTAAAAGGTTTTTAGACTTTGATGCATGTTGACCTCATGTGACCTTTGACCTCTACCAATTCCAATAGGATTCTTGTACTCACCAAGCTGGATCTACATACTAAGTATTAAGTTCACGAAAGAGGTACTTCTCGTGTTACTGTGTATACAAGATTTTCAGACTTTCATCTAAATGTTGACCGCAGATGACCTTTGACCTCCAAATTTCAATAGGAGTTCTTATACTCAACGAGCTGAATCTGCATACCATGTATGAAATACAACAAAGATGTACTGTTGAGTAATCACATTCACAAACTTTTCAGACTTTGACCTCTGTTGACCCCAAATGACCTTTGAGCTTCACAGAAATACAATAGGCTTCTTATACTCAATATAAAGAAGGATCTACATATCAAGTATGAATTTAATCCATGCTTAACTTTTTTAGTAGCGTTGTTTACAAGCAAGCATCACATACACACACACACGCATGCCATCACCATCGCAATAGATTCCTTTGCCCTCCGGCAAGAACTAAAAAATTGATGCAAATAAACACATGGCCAAAAATGCAGATTCAATCAGATATTTTACACAAAATATACTTGTAATAATATTCATAATCAAAATTGACTATATTAATACTACAGTGAATTGATATAACACAGAAGTAATTTTAGTATTGGGAGGAAAACAATATTCATCATGAGAGTCCCATGCAGTGCAAAACTTGTCTCTTTCAGAGGAAGGTAATATACTGGGTAGACAATTTAAAGCGAGAAGTTTGAATTGATCAAAATTGATCAAATCTGGTGAAAGCTGCAATTATTTCACGCATTCAAGGAAAGATACTTTAATGTTGCATGCAAATTTAATCAATTCCTTTAGTTAGTCCACTCAATTAAATTATTCCAAGATACAATGCACGCACTTTTGAACACTTTTAGGCATAAAATTCAAACGTTTGGTAAACATAAAAGAATCAAAAAATCAATAAAAGTGCATTAAAAAGTGTGGGACATAAAATGTATAAACTTTTCATAAAATGGTGGATAGTTTAGTAATTATTAGTAGATTTTTAGTAATTATAACTGCCTATTATAAATTATGATCAGAAAATCTGTAGTGACCTGAACCAACATTATTAAAGTAAAGAACAGTGCACTGCATTATATTGAGATTAAATTAAAAGAAAACCAGCCTTACAAACAAACAAAACATCACTAATTAAGAGACCGTTAATCATAAATGCATATGAACAATGGGCTGCAGCAGGTTATTACAATTAACTGCTATCATCCCAGTGTCATGTAGATCAGGTTTAAACAATACTGTCCTGCACTGACAGTCTCACGAGAAACATAATTCTCTAAACGATAACATCAGTACAGTGTTTTAGTCTATTGAAGCAGATATAGTGTCCTGCTTCTCACTGCAGTACAGTGGCTTACTAGGGACATAGGAAAGACAACAAAAATTGAGATAAAAAGACAAAAAACTTTGACTTTTTAAGTCAAATTTTTGTGATAAAAAGTCAAACAAAAATTTGAGATAAAAAGTCTAACTTTATGAGAAAAAAAGTCAACCTTTTGAGATTAAAAGTCAAATGTCCCCCCCCCCCTCTATGTCTCTACAAAGCTACCGTACTCCAGCTACAGGTTCCCTGTGTATGTAATTTGTTTACAAATTCCTGGGAAGTACCCTCTGCCATCCAGGTCTTCCCTATTAGCTCTCCTGGTTCGCCATAATTCCTGTGAATTCTATTTTTTTTCACACAGGGATTGAACTTGACGACAACGACGCACCTGGTAATTGCCATAGCGACTAGAGGTGTAAACATACAGGATGCTGGTAGTCTTTTTGAACTCGATCCAAAAAAAAAAAAACAGGGTTTGCATGCATGTGATCAAAACACACAGCTTGCAATACAGACTGTAACGATGCCTCTGGCTATTTCTGGGGACGTGTTTCATAGTGGGATATATGAGGATGGGTAGAGGTGATGCTAAATGATGAAATGGACTACACACTGTTTCTCTATACATGTATATACATCGTAATTTAACCAACAGGCTTACAGGTTTAATTTTACATTGGAACATTTTCTGTAAACTTTGACATTTTGGCCATTGCTGATATGTTGTTCAGCAAGGTTCTCATAAATAAGGTCCCCACGTACGTATATAAGTGTGTACTAAATGCATCCGAGCTTATTTGGAGCTTTTTGGTGTTCGAGAACATCTTTGACTTCTACGATAACATTGTGATGTTGTTTTCTGGAGCTATGGACAACTTTTGAAATGATTTTCAGACTGTGAAGTCTGTTGATTTCAAGTGACTTTTGACCTCTGCAGACGTAAACCCCTCACCAAGAATAATATTGTAGTGTAAACAGGGTAATATCTTATTACCAGAACGAGCTGACCCTGAATGGTCTTACCGACCCCCATCCCCCATCCCGGAAAAATGAGCACTGCTGTGCTGCACTAAATTATGTAACTGGGCGATATAAGTTAACAATAAAACGAACATTATGTCATACTGGCCCCACACAATTAAACAGTGTAGTACTGTAGTAAATCCTGTTGCACATTTTTGGCTACACAAGCATAGTGTAGTGAACTGTATGCACATGTCACACTGTCCCCACACATATAAGTAGTGCAGTATACTGCAGTAAATCTGTTGCACCTTTGTGGATACACGAGTATAGTGTAGCGAACTGTATGCATATGTCACACTGTCCCCACACAAATGATCTTCTTGTTTGTACGTCGCTTTTCTAACATTGATGTGTGATATGTCCAGGCGCGTAGCCAAGGGAGGGGGGGCGAAGGGGGCAGTCTTCCCCCCTGGAGCATATTTGTTTTGTACGTTTTTATGCTATCGCTAGTAATTTCAAATAGAAAATGCTTAGATGCAACTTGCAAAGGCCTGGGAAGTGCCATTTCCAGCAATCTGGGAGGCATTTTCGGCCAAATTTTTTGTGTACGCTCCACGCCAACTCATGGTGGGCGCTATACGCCTAGATAAATTCCAATGCCGAATCTATGGTTCTGATAATTTGCCTACAGGTTAGCCCCTCCCATGACAAATTCCTCACTACGCGCCTGGATATGTCATGGGTAGTAAGATCTGTATGCTGATCGAGGGTTTCATACGGCACAGAGCATTGGTTATCATCGTGCAGCGTGTGTGTTGGCCGTAACTACATCTATACTCGTCCCACATTGTATAGTGTTTTATAACCCTGTCTCAGTACTATTTGTACCATGCATCACCTGCTGTTTCTCTTAACATTGACTTTCTATTATTGGTGCAGGCATTGAGGAGTAAGTCAGACCCTGGGCTGTACCCCACCCTCACCCAACCCCCCCTCCTTCTCCTCTTAAGGGCAGTCCGTAATCACGATCATAGTGTAGCTGAGCGAGTTCTATGAATATTTTTGAGTACTTACAAAGATTGAGAGATTGTTGAACAATCCCGGTTGTAACATTAGTCCCTAACAATTTGGACTCTTTTGAGTCACAGACTAATATATTTTCCGGCCTCCAGCAGATTCTGCGACTTAAACTGTCTCAGTGAAATTTCTCTGGGAGAAATGTCAGCAATCTTTTCGTATCTTGTTTCACTTTGTTGATTGCGACTCGAACCACGACTGACAAGTATTTAGAGCTTCAGTTTGTTTATTACGTTTTGTTTATTCTTACAAGAAATCTGATTATGTATCACAATTTATCTCATTTCCTGCATTCATTTATATGAATTTATATTACAGATTCTATTTGCATCCTTTATCAGGCTTTTTTTTTGTCTTTATCAGTTGTCTGGAGACTTGTCATAGATGTGGACTTTAAGACCCCAGCTCATGGAATGATCAGCAGCTTAGGTCATTTACTTGTATTCAAATCAGTCCCAGTTATCAAAAGTAAATATCAATGCTCTGAATATCTCACATAGTTGAACATTGCACTTCTGACTTTTGATCAATTTTTATCAATGCACTTCACGATCATTATTGCCATAGCAACAATTATATCTGTACCGGGAATGAAGACCGTACAGCTCTTTTTATCTCGATGACGTATCAAGTTTCCCGATGACTAATAATCGTCTAGACTTGTATCATGCACAATTTTCGTGGTAACGCTTAATATTCTGTTCAATTTCAAATGGATACATTCAAGTCCATCTTGGTATTCAGGTCCTGTGCATGAGTGATACTGTTGAAACCATGGAAACAGCCTTGCCATTGCCAATTCATGTGATTGTCTATTGGTAACAAAGACTGGATTAAATTAGTCACATCTCGAAAGAAATTGTTTCTTTTCAAAGATGTTTGGAGTGAAAATTGTCAAATTTATGCTTCGGACACTTCCAGCAATTAAAGTGATAAAATGATTTATCCAAAGATGTTTGCTGATGACTTAAGAAAAAGGATAACCTGTCGTCCAAATTCAAAGGAGGTGGGGAGGGTGGAAGGCGAGGGGTTGGGTAGGGTGAGCACTTTTCTTTCCAATGCAATGCATTATGGGACTAGTTGATACATCCATTGACGAAAAATATCTTCAGATTTGGACGCAAAACATTTTCAGTTTTAATTGCGCAACTGGATGGGATAGAAAAAGTAGAAGACATACAGAAAATATACAGGAATAAAAATAGAAGAACATCAATTTTTTTTTTTTCTGGCAAAAGCTTATATTTGCTTCATACAAGTAGCTTGCATTACAATGTACATGTACACCTGATACAATGATAACGGTTGACTTTGCAGTGCGTTGATAAATTCACGAGTTGGAAACTATTTCAAGATTGTTTTCAATTACCTTCATAGTTCAGTTAATACATACTGCACATAATTGTGGGGGTTTGCTTTTCCCCCCCCACATCCAATCTGCTATATTTGATAACTTTCACAAATTGAAAAAAAAAACTATATATACCCTTTATGTGTTTACACTAAACTAACTGTAGATTAGTAGCGGGACAAATAAATACAAGTGTAAGCTGATATATACATATAATATGGCATGTAAACATAATATATTAGTTATCCATAACAAAAAATGAGATTGTAATCAAAATTAAAAAGAGAAACTTAAAAAACAAACAAAAAAGTAACCAGTAAAAAAACTGGCCAGTTTTGTATTACGAATGAAAGATCAATGATGCTAAGTAAATTTAGAGAGACTGGTTTTGGAAGACAAAATGATATAAGGATTGAAGTCGGGGGTGTACGGTTAGAGGGTCACTTAGAAGAGAGCCAAAACATCCAGCCCTCCATCTCCCCCCCACCCCACCACCACTCCCCCCCTATTCACCATCCCCTCGATCCTCTGCGACAATGTGGATGAGAAATGATCTCAGACAACATCCACACTTCTACAGTTACCTTTCTCTCTCTTGCCCCTGGTCCTCCTCTGATCAGTTCAGACTAGTACCCACAAGTCCTCGAACTTTCGCACTAACAATACCCAAAATATCCCAATGCCTTTTGTCCTTACACCCAGCCCCCACAACCACCCTGCCCCACAACCTCCTCCAGCACAATTTATTAAGTTCATCCCACAAATCTACCTTTTAATTGATGACCAACAAATGTATGTTTCGAGAAGACCAACATTTACCCTACCGAGGACTCAAAATGGCTTAAAACCAACTCGTTCTTTAACTCACAACCGGTTGTATAAAACAATAGTTAGGTAAGGTACAGAGAAAACTCCGCACGTCCCAAAAACCTTCCCTCAAAAATCTGCCCCGTTTTCATGCCTCGCTGACGATGTCACCCGCGACTAACCTGATTTTGTTTCTGCATGTCAGGATTCTGGAGATCGGTGCTGTTTGCATTTTTACGAGAGACAATAACTGCCTGTCTGAGTGACGTTTTACATCGCACAAGTGATTACTCTAATGCCAGCGACGACCGTGGTTACGATGGTAAATCTAATAGCCGTGCATTAAAATTTCACCAAACACATCAAACGAGAGGCAAACTACAAAACAAAACCACGGCATCAAAAGGAATTCAATTATCCTATGCCATTTGGAACTTCACAGATGAGACTTGGGATCGACTATAACACAGACTACTAGAAAGAGGGTTTGACTGCCCAGTAATTTTCGAACAACGGCAACGAGCATTCGATATGCAAATTGAGTTTTCCTTCTTTCGTTCTTTTGCACTTTTTGACTGCAAAATTTCCCTTCCATAACTTCCTTTTACACATTTTGGTTTCAATTTCCTTTTCAAAAGAATGTTTGATTGAAAACAAGCTGCAAATTTATATACACCGTACGAACAAGCGACCCTTGTTAATGTAAACATTACACAGAGTAACGTATTCATTCGGATTGTAATACAGATATGGGAAATGCCTGGGGCCCTAGCTTTTGCAACGGCCATTCTCATTCATCATATGTGCATCAGCAGCTCACACATACACACACACTCCCCAGGGTTCCAAAACAAACCAAAATATTATTGACCAATCAGTAAAGCAGGCAAAATGATTATAGTAACTAGCAGATGACATTGTGCAACTTCTAGTCACATGCACACCACTGTTTGCCATAAAACATTGGCATATTTGAAATATGCATGGATTGATGCCTTATCATTTTGCAAGTTTGTATTCCCATTCCAATATAACCCAGGGGTCTGCTTTCCTTTCAACATTAATTTGGAACCTCAACAGGTTATTTACATCTCCATTGTTAAAGTAATATGAACGGATTTTTATTCCTCATTTTTATTATGTATTATACTTTTGTATTATACATTTTATTATGTATGAAAGAAAAACAGACTGTGCAATAATTTTTGGCCAGTCAAATTCGATCAACATGAAGATTACAAGGTAGTAGTAGTTTCCTTTTCTCCACGGTTATTTGAATCAGCAGGAATCTCAACGTTATGGACTTGCACCTACTTTATATATGACCCTGGGGCAAGTGATTTCTGGCTGAGCATTATACTCGAGATTGCAGAGTAAACAACCCAAACCGTGGGAAACACATCTCTGCTTGCCATAGAGATGTTACAGGCAGGATTCATGAAAAATAAAAAAATGTGAATATAACATTACCAGAATTGATAACTACTCGTGGGTTAAGAGCTAGGGTGCCAGAGCTAATAAAACTTGGCCTTCCATTCTCTCGACATTCTCAAATCTCCTTCAAAAACAACCGATATAACAAGTCGAAGGCTCGATTTCATTCGATAGAAGTTCACTTCCAGATAAGGTATCATTAAGTGCCCATTGGTTAAGGTATGTCAATATATACTAGCAATGCAAAATCTTACATAAATAGCCATGTACTACTGATGGACAACCTACATGTTAGTCGTATTCTAGATATTACACCGTGAAGAGTGTATCTTGTAACTACTAAGATATATGGATGATCAGAAATGTATCCATCTACCTTTCCCTCCCTCCTCCCTCCTCCACACGCCCCCCCCCCCACAATGCCTTCATTAGCAGGAACGACATCGAGAAATTTGGAAATACACCGTGTTGGTTTGGAAAAGTTCATCTTTGTAACCTCCTCATGTTCGTGATTCACACTTTTGTTCCACATTTTTTGAGCAAATTTCTGTCCATGTTTTATTACAACTCAACCCCCCCCACCCTTCTTTCTTCATTGCATGCCACTCACCCCCCCCTCTCCCTTTTCTCAAATGACCCTCTTCAAAAACATCATGAACAAAAGACATGACTTCATGAAACAAATGACAGACCGACATCATTCCCAACCATCCGTACTATTACTTGTATTGTGTGGGTTTGGCAAGATTTAACTAAATTACTGGTCGATACCGTGACGAAGAAAGTGTTCCTCTTTCCCCTACCATATGTGCTTTCAAACCTCTCCTGCATCATTAAAATCAATACAACAATAGTAGTTCATTGTTCAATGTTGCTTTTTAATTCCACAACAGACAATTACAGCCAACAAAGAGGCAATGAGTCACTGATCTGAACCATGTAATTATCGACAGCAGGAGGATAACCCACTGTAGAATGTAGACGTTGTCAAAATAATCTGTTTTTCTGTCAAAATAATTTCGTTTTTCTCAACGATCCATGATGCTTTAAAGAGGGACAAGTACAAACTGTCAATCTCTTATTCAAAAAAGATAACAAAAATTGGATAAAAGTGTACATTTTGAGATATCGTCTGGGAGTTTTCAACTCCTTGGTCTGTTTAAAATGCTGACCATAATTTAGCATATTTAGAATACAAAAAGTACAGTTAAAGCATACTTCTACAATGGATAAAGTATTTGTTACAACATATATAAAACAATACTTTTCGTATATTTGTATAAAAAATTAATAAAACAAAAGGGAAAAAAAAATAGTTTTGCTAACTTTGCAAATAAAAGAATGTAATATCTCAGCCTCGGGATAAATAAAGCCAAAAAAAAAAAATTCATTAATGCCATTCGGAGTGTTTTACAATTTTTTTTTTACTTTTTAAATTTTTTACTTTTATAATGTAAACAGAAGAAATGTTCAGAGAAGCTTGATGGGACCATTGAAAAAACTAAATTTTTAATAATTATTAGTATTATTATCATCATTATTTTGAAAGGCCTCTTAAACAGACAAACTGGAGAACTCTTCTGAAAAGTGAAAAACTGTTGGTATGACCCTTGAACCCTAACAGTATGTAGGTTTCAAATTATTTAATAGTTTGTCTAACAAAACCCATAGCTGAGCAGTACAAATATCATGCACCACCCCAAAATCCAAAAAATTCCAGAAGGGGATTTTTATTTTTTTTCTCCTGCAGTTTTGTTTTTCTCTGATAGAACTCATAGGAGGGGTGAGGGAGGGGTCAGTGGGTTTGGAGAGCAAAATTGGGGGCCGGTAGTGAGACTGACAACCACAGAACAATATAGTCACAATAATCACTTTGCAACATAGACTGCCGTCCTCAAAAATCTTCTTCCATATGTATTTTTAAACAGAACACAAACTTGTAAACCAATTTCGTCATCAAAGCTATTATATTCTACTCTTGCATCTCTCACACTAAACAACCTTCCCAAATTTTGTTCCCTTTTTTATACTTTTCATAAAAAATATCCAATCCAGAAACGACTTTTATTTACGATACACAACCATAATTTTTTTCCCCCGTTCTTTTCTTAATTATAACACTTCCTCCCTTCCTTTCATGCTGAATGACAGACCTAATTTTCACAATTGACTCTTACTGCATGCAGCAGAGACAGACCTATTTTATTAATAAATGGATCCCCCCCCCAACCTTCTTCTATTTTTTGTAGCAAGAACTATAAACCTTCAGCAGCTGTTTCCTATCAAAAAAGAACAGATGTGTTCTCATCACTCTTTTCTAACATGTTGAACATGTAGACATTTTAAGCTGTTCATGCAGGGTTGTCTATATATGAAATATTTTTCCTATCTGTCAGCTGAATTTTCTTATCTTTTCCATCATGTCTTCTATGAGTCATACTTCCATATAATTCCCAAATTCCAGGATCCAGGGTAAAGAGTGCAAAAACATGACTTTGTCAAAGGTTAAGAATTGCTAATGTTTTTTTAAGATTGAGTATTGTTTTCTTGTTTGATACTTCTTTCACTTTGTTTATTCCCTAGATCCTACTTCTTCTTCTTTTTCAGGGGGGTGGTGAGGGGTTGGGGGGGTGGGGTAGAGTATTCAAATATTTCACAATTCCATAACCGCATTACTTTTTTTAAATGTTTTGATATTTTTTTAAATGCTTTGATACGTGAAAACTACGAATTAAGTGTCATAATACATGTTGGTATGAGAATTGTAGGATATGATTATATTTTGAAAAAAATTAGATTAAAAAAAGTATAAAAACCTTTTTACAAAATGCTTCCAACTACCTTGAAACACTTTCACCACTGCTGTAAATTAACCCAGCATTAATTTGCATAAAAGAATTGGGAGAGAACAGAAGGTTAATGTTCTCTTCATTCATATATGTGTATGTGTATATATATATTTCAGTATACATACATACACACACATACAGTCTGTCTGTCAAATAGGCCAGCACATCTATACACGTTCTCGGGATGGAGGATGAAGTTCCATTTCCAACTGAGTAGAAATACATGATTAATTTAGTAATTGGTGGTAGGGAGCCAAGGCCTGTGTTATGTCACACATCTCCTAATGACTACTACCACACTAATGAGAAACCACAATTCAATTAGGGTTTTTTTCCCCCTGAACTTACTTCCAGGATGAGTTTTAAAGGACGTCCACTAGCTGCAGGAATTCCAGTGGGTTAAAATTTAAACTATTTCAAAATTGCCCCTTATTGACAGTTTTGAAATACTTGAAATAAGTTCAAAGGAACGTTTCATTTTGACATTCATGAAGAAGAAGTGAAATGGTACCCCCCAACTCCCCCCCCCTCCTCCACCGGGTGGAAGTGAGGGCAAGAGTGTCAACTAGATCACATGACAATGTTTGGCACATCTAGCATTTTTCTGAGGCTGACATACTAGCTAAGTATAGTTTCACTTTAAAGTTAGAGGATGTTTTCATTTTTTTTTATTTTCTGGGATATTAATGGTTTCGGTTTCCTTGAAAACCTAATTACATGTCAACAGTTTAAATCCAGATAGTTGCATTTGGTATTGGTCGTCTTGATAATTTATTAATTTCTAAATCATGAGGGAAAAAAACTCAAGAAGCACATGATTAAGGTTTGTCATTTCACTATGGTGTGTAAATGTAACTTTTAGTTCTAATTATTATTGAATATAAATGTATACATTTCTCGTGCATATTTGTATATATGTATAGATATTTCATACAAATATTCTACAAAGGACCAAAACACAAAAAACAATCACACATCTGGGGCAAAAGCTTAGAATGCTGTTTCTGTTTCTCGGTTTTCTCTCCCTCTCTCTATCTTTTGATGGAAGTTGTAAATTAAACTGAGCAAGACTCTGAAGAACCCGGTCTCAAAAAAATTTAACGAGCAGATGAGGGAGAGTTTATAGAGTTGCAGTGAATGATGAAAACCACTTCCGATTAAACCTGTGGCACACCAGAAATCTTATCGACGGAAAAGAAGGATTTCTTTCAGACGATGGTCTGAGAACGCGAAAAAAAAAGGTGGAGCGTTATTAACGAAGGGCACAAATTGTTAACGACCCGCTCCTCTGAACATCTCCTCTGTCATAACATTTAATAATAAACCTTCCTTTTAAATCAGTGACGAAGACCACACTCGAGTCTGTTCACTACAGGTTTTTCCACTAGGCAAACATTTATGTACACAAATACATATTGGTTTCAGGTATATATATATATATACATACATAATACATTAAGTGCATACAATTATATACTTTTCTCACATACAATTTCTGTTATAACTCTCTGTGCATATATACTATTACAATACTTTTTCTATCAATTATACAGGTCCCCCTTTTTTTCCTTCATTTTTTTTTGTCTCATTTTTTTTTTGTGGGTGGAGCTTTAAACTTTTTCTATTCATGACTAGGGTTTACAAGAAGCATCATCAACCAATATCTCTTTCCATTTTGGGGATTAATAATTTTCATTTTCAAACATTTCTCATCTTAAGCAACCAGTGTACATGTACATTATATAGACACATTATTCACGTTAAGTTTGTCATTTTTTTTTTTTTTTGGAGATAATTTTTTGCAAAGTACCCAATCATTGTAAGATTTCATGAATTACTCATTATTTATTTATATATATATTTATATATATATCACTTATTACTTTCTTTATAAAAGGACAAAACAAGATTTTCTGCAAACATGATGGTTAATACTGTGAAGGGTGACATTAAACAGACCAGATGCCTAACATTTATCAGGGCTTTATAAACCCTAGAATTTGTGAAACATTTTAGGGAAATGTCACCGATGATAGAAAGAATGAGAACCAAACCACCTTTATCCACCCACTACTCTCAACCCCAATCTCCTAACATCCAGCCCTGTTACCTTGTGAATATGACCTTGTAAGGTCAAATTATTATCACACTTTCTCTCCTGAATGGTAATCAAACAGAATGACTTATGTGATTTAAACATCATCTATTCTACCCATTATCCCATCCAACAGTTCCCCTTCCTCATCCTATCCCCCCATCCCCTCCCCCATCCCTCTTAATTGAAGCTCTAGTGAAGTACCTTTAAATACCCTTTGGTTTTGTCGAGGTGCTCAGTGCAAAGAGATTATCACATCCATGGGCTGCTATACGTACAGCATTATAAAGCGCACAGTTAATCAATTCTCGTTTGACAACGTCATTTAAAGATAAAGGGTACCAGCTGGCCCTTTCTCTTCCACCTCTATCGGCAGTGGCCAATTTTTGGGCACCCCCTTAGGATACTACAACTCAAGGGCCTACCCACTCCACCTCCCTCCTCCCACCTCCCTTACAAGCAGCAATTATTATGTTTCATTGTTTTTCAATTTGGAGATGGAGTATAGCAGTGTTGTAAAGGTTGTAGTCTCTCATCATCAGAGATCCCTGCCACCGCTTCCCCCCTAACCCCAAGTTGCCATGGCAATCAACCAACCAACCAATCAGATGTCAGATCTCTCTGAGATTTTCTGGCTAGCTTCTCCTCCTCTATCACACCACCTTCACCGATTCCAACCAAAAAAATAAACTTATTTCCCTCTCCCTACTCCAGAACCAAGGCTCCAAAACCTCCCAGAAAATCTTGTTTTGTCCTGTTATATATACTATTTTTTTTTTTTTTTTAATAGCAACGCTACAATAATAACATCTAAACAGCTACACGCTAAAACTGCTATACTAAGGTTACGATGATACGCTTTAAACATCACGGATAGGTCCCTGCTGCTGGTTTGCAATACAAAGTATGATTATTTCTTCAGATACTTTTTTTTTTGGTACACTCCGGCATTTTTTAAGGTGCGGCACACGCCATCATTGTGAGCACTGCGGCAGGAACGCGCTACCGATATTATTATTACTACTACTTCTACTACTACAGCTACCGAACTACAGATATTATAACCTCTTCTACCGCGGCGTTGCCCCTTTTCGAGTCGAGTCACATGACATTTATAGCACCATGTTACCCGTATAAAACAAAATTCAAAATGAGACTAAAACATACCAAATGAAAATGTCATTAGAAAAATTCTGCAGCCCATTTATAGAAATTGCTTGCTAATAAGTAATAATAGTAATCATAATAATAATAATAAGAGTTTCTAATGATAAAAAGAGCTGTTTGGCTATCGTTTTCTTGTTTTCATGAGGAAAACACCAGTCCTCAAATAATTAATGAAAGTTTACTGGGTCTGGGAGGTGTTTCAATGATTTCGTTTTTTTGTTTTGTTTTCTTCAAATTTTATTTTTCTCTCTTTTTTGTTTTTCAAACATATGAAAGAAATCACATTATAAAAAAGTAATATCTAAATTGTTTGCGTTACAAAGTTGCTATTTTTTACTGAGCACTACGAATAATTCTCATTCACTTGCTACGACTAACACTGAAATTGCGATTAACATACAATAATTCTACACATTGATACACATATTGAGGGCAGCACACATGATTTGGTAGCCTCCGTTAAGCCTGCCAATAACATTGTCTATGAATTTACGAGTTTCCTTGGCAAAAAACATCCTAGTCATTCATTTACACCAACTTACTCAACCACCACTACTGTCATTTCCAAGCACTTTGATATTCAAAGCAGTTTCCTTATTTACAAGTGACAACAGAAAAACAATTTACTTTGGAAGTGAAATCTTTTCTGCACGAGTGACAAGTTTTAACTTCAAATATTGACAATCAAAGGTTAGATAGACAACAATTCACTTCCCCGTTCAAAATGTGGATTCACTTTGGGTAAATAATAACTTTCCAGTAAATTACATTAAGTTTAATTTTTAAAAGTGTGGAGGCCCCCCAAAAGAGACTTTTCATCCGTCCAAATTTGTTTGGGTCTCTCACCGTATTCTTCAAAGGGTTGCAAGATTGGCATGTAAAAGAGATGTGCTATCGGGTATGGTGGTATGCAGTATTATTACCAAGCGATATCGAGAATGAATCGGTTTTGAGAGCAATAAAAAAAATATTTAAAACAAAAATACTTCCCACGACGCTCCGTGGCATGTTGGAATATCTCTTCAAAAACTAAGTGACTCTGTGAAAGGTTAGCAAGAATTGTGACGGATCTGAGAGCCGCAAGATCTCGAGTAAAATCACTCACACTGATAGAGCAAACAGAAATTCTCCCAACTCTGGGGCCAGCATTAAAAGACGATAAATGATTCCCTAAGGGAAGTATGAAACGGAACCGTTCTCGTTGAACTAAGGCCAGGCATTTACATGATACGGATCAGACCCCACACTTCAGAATGTGGGTTCTTATCCCCCCGTTTAACACTGCAAAATGGTTTCAGCGAAAGTTAAACACTGTGCTTACGGTATCTAAATGAGTAAAAGGGGCCTTAGCTTCTTTTTGATTGAGATTCTAAGGAATAAGAGAGTTATGGGGATATGTGCTTGGTTAACAATATGCAGAGATAAGTCCATTCCACAAGGTAGTTTCCATCCAATGCATCATGGACAAAAAGCAGTACGTAAAGTCAAAGTTAGGAGAACTAAACAACTAACCCACCACCATAGACGACAGACATGTCACATACAAACAATGTCAGATTGTCTTATGATGTTCACACCTTGATATTAATCGAAAGAAATGTTTTGGGATTAAAACTTGCCATATCGACTAATCCATTATACATACTATGCACATCGGACAGGATACGGAACTGTAGATAATAGAGTGTGTAAGTTGTGTAAAGACAGTCGTCACTGGACATGTACTTTTAGAGTGTTACTCAGACCTTCATACCAAAGATGTTTTTTTTCTTCTTCTAGGTAAGTGCTATCCACTATTTCCTATTTCGCTTTCTGAAATCTACAACAGAACTTTACAACATGAAAGACTTATTTTTTCCCCTTCTAAATTGTTTGTGATCCACCCTAGGAAAGGAAAAGAGGTTCAAATTCCTAACACAGTATCCTAACACAGTATTTCTGATTGTTTACAACAACAAATTTGTTTTTGACTGAATTTACTTTAAAAAAGAAAAAAAAACATTTGCTCTTTGAAAAAGTAAGAATGAAACCACCGAAAACCCTTTAAAAAGATATGAAGATTAATTATGCCAACGTGGGGTAAAGGTTCTTACAAAAACCTGAAGCTTGGTTTTTCGGCTATATGAAAAGATACCAAGGCATATACTGTCCCTTAGCAAGGTGTAATAAACCTGAACTTGGAATAGCATGAGATGGAAGCCTCATCAGACCGAAGTGCTCTCAGTAAAACATCAACAAAACCCACCAACCAACAACCTGTATTTGAAGAAATTCACCCCAGCAATGCATTAGATCTATAATCTCCACATTTTTTTATGTTTGCCTCTCTCTTATTAATTTATTCAACCTTTGCAATATACCAGTGCATGCATGACACATATAGCACATTTATATAATACAACAACCACAGGGTGCCCATTATTCAGATTTTTGTCAACCCTTTTTTTCCGTCTCTTCTTCCCTATTTTTTTTTATAAACTCCATTTTCAAACAGAGGAGCGTGTTTTACAGCAGCAGACTGCCGCATCGGAGAAAACTGGCTAGTCGAATTGCAAATGTCGAAATTTACGGCAGCAAAACCGGCCGGCTGGCAACCACTTAATTAGCATCTTTGACGAACAACCTCGGCGAGAGCACTTCCTGACAGTCTTATCTGGGAGTTTAATTTTAACATTTGGAAGTTAAAATTCAAGGACGAGATTAATCAACCGTTTGTGATCGAACCGAAAGGGCTTGCTCTGACAAACACTGACTCAAACAACATCAACAACAATATGGTGGCCAATTTAGTTCTTCAGTGTGCATCGAATCAATGATCAGTGAATTGATGAGTAAAATGGGAAGGCCAGAGCCTTTACACAAAATCTATGAATATTTGGAGCTTTACCTGATACAAGATTTGTACATTCTTTGTATTATTTTATGGCTAATATACCCCGACATGGATCACTATGCTACAATTGTATGAATCGGCTATTTATTATCGAAAGCTTTAAATGGATTTTTAAAAAAAAAACAGATTGTAATCTTCATTATTGGAAAAATAAGGAAAAAGCTTTTTTAAGGACGTGAATATTTTGAAGAAAAAAAAAAAAAAAAATCAATTTTTGCTTTTCATGACTGATGACAATATTGAAGTGAGAGACGTACTGGGCTTAGGTTTTTCTTAAGTAGTTTCAATGTACAAACTTCGGAGAGCAAAAAAATCTCTCGAATCCCCATCTCCAAAGGATCGGGTAAATCACAGGTTAAATGCAAGGTGCGTTTATTTGTTTTACTTTTTTTTTTCTTCTTATAGGCAAGAGCAATTGTCTTAATAATTTTCTACCGGCGGTTGAATACATTTAATACAGCGTAATTCCAGTATTAATGTAATTAATCACAGCTCTCTCTCCCTGTATGTAATACTACCCTCATATGATTACCATGCATCTATGCTGTTATTGTAAAAGTAAAAAATACTTGGTGTTTGTCTCATCAAGAGTGGTTTTTTTTTTGTAGGCAATCTGGATATCAATCTTCATCACTTAAATTTACAACCATTTTATTCTGTTCTTCATACAAATTGCATTTATTCATTTACTCATTTCAAACGGGATGTACACCGTTTCTTGTTAAGATTTTAAAAGGATATCATCGCATTTACAAATTAATCCTCAGATAGAGGTTATAAACCACACGTACGTACATGAGCCTCTACCACTGTTGGTGACGACAAAGAACGCCACGTTCGACTTTCCCCTCAATAGTACCACAAGACCGCTGAGATGACACAAGACCATCACTTTAAGAATCGAGTCTTCCACCCACTTGATGGGATCTGCTTCCCACGACGCAATATCTGCTTTGACAAGGAATCAGGATCGTCGCCCGCGTCTTCTCGGCTGTCGACTGTTTCGCTCCATAGTGGTGGTTTAATGACATCGCCCGGTACGATTCGGTTACGATGGATATATGTGACTTTTCAACACTGTTAACTACATGATAACTCGTCGCTCTTTTACGTACCATAAAAACCAGGTACATTCCCACACCAGATCCCACAGGTTTTATTATGCATTTTCCCCTTTTCTTTTACTTTTTACTTTAAGTGCTGCTTTAAAATCTCAACTTTTTACCCACTTGCTCTGTGCTCATCCCAACAACCTATTTAACTCTGCAGAAAATGGTCACCCATGCTGAGAGCTGCTGACACCCATCACCATACCGTGGAAAGGAAACCTATCCAATTTATCATCCAACACTACAAAAACCTTTTGACCTGAAAAAGCACTCTCTTTAAAAAACTTTGGGGGGGTGGGGAGAAATTTTCTGTATTTGAAAATCTCTTCAAATCACAGTTACCCAGGTTTCAGCTAACCGGAATTTAGGACCTAAGAACACGAAATGATACCGAAATGATAAAGCAGGGTTGGAGGAGGACACAATCTCCAAGCATCCCATTATAAGCAAAAATGTGCAAAATTTATCTGTTTTTTTCTATAATAATAATATAAAAAAAAATTACAAGTTATCAGAATTTCTACTCTTCCCCCAACCCCCCCCAACCCCCCCTCCCCAGCCTCTTTTTCCTCCTCCATTGACAAGGCCACGTTGAGCCAACCTCATCACGATTCAAGGCAAAAGTATGATGAATTCGGTTCAAACTTTCCAAAACTAAGAAACAAGGGTGACAACAAAGCTTCATCATAACCCCTTAGTCCTCACATCTACTAACTGAGAGTAGATGAAAGAAAATTCAAAAAAAAAAAAAAGGGAAAAAATTTATCTACTGTAAAACTCGCATAAAATGAAACATTTTTTGAGCATATATTGACGATGCAAACAAAGACTAAGTTTCCTTAAAAATCAAAGATGTCGCTTCATGTGTAGCGCGAGGTGATCTGATCTTGAAAAGCACCTGTCGCAATGATTGCACTTAAATGGCTTGGCTCCCGTATGTTTCCGATAGTGCCTGGTTAACTCGTCCGAACGGGCGAACCTCCATTCACAACCTTGCCAATTACATTTATACGGTTTCTCTCCTGCAAAAGAGGAAAAAGAAAAAAGAAAATATAATTAATTATGCCGAAAACCAAGCACATTGTTTTTACACACATTCATTTTTGATTCAAGAATATTGAAAAAGAGTTGAAAAGACACGAAGAGCCAATTAATCGGAAAATTCCAAAGCCAATCCGCGACTCTGATGCGATTGGTTAATCTCAGTAGCCAACCAGTAACTCTAACCTATAACCAACTCTCCTAAGACAAGCTCACCGAACGGTTAAAGTAAAACCTGGAATCTCTTTTTCCCTTTTTTTTTCAGTTTTGAAGCTTTCTAGAACGAGTCTGATTAGCCGTTTTCTGTAGATGATATATTTAGAAAGCCTGTAAGATCTCTGCAATATTTCGTGAATATCTGTCCTCCCAAGTGAGAGAGATACAATCCTTTCATTTGTTGTTCAAAATTCATCAATTTATACTACCAGAGATTTGAATTTTCTTTGTCGATGCAAAAACTTGCTTTCCTAACTTTTGTCAAGATTCTGTTTGTATCACTTTTATTCACTTGATTTAACTAATTTTGCCTTCTCTGCTGTATTGCTGATAAATTGAACATATATCTATATAAATATATTCCTTTTTCTTTTTGTCCTTTTTGGCCTTCCATAGCCATGACAAACAAACCCTCTAGAACTAAGAATAAATTTGCATCAGATCATTTAGCCCTGAGCAGAATTATTGTCCAGGCGTAATTTTCAAAGCAAACAAGCCTTCGTTCGTCTTGTTAAGATATAACTTCACGATCTTTATTTCGGCTCATCAGTCGACGATATTTAGAAAAGAAAGAAGAAATGCTCTAAAAGAGACAAATATTTCAAGTCAGCTAAAAAACAGGAAAAGACTAAACTGATACTGATGGGAATATTTAAGTGGACTAGAAGGGAACAAACACAGCACCTTGTGAATTTATATTCATTAACTGAATCCAACCATAGCAACTGCTTTTGGCGAGCAAACCTCTTAAGATGTTTCACCTTGAGCAATCCCGCTATTCCATTGGTCAAAAATTAGAGCCACGTTTTAGGACAGTTGCCTGGCCGACTGATCCAAGAACCTCGCCAAGATTTTGATGCATGATACATTAGAAGTGCCATCCTATCATGAAACGTGATATCAGGCTATATTTGCTAGACAAGCTGACAAATTTAAAGAGCCACTGGGTCTAGAATGTAGCCAAGCACAAGCAGGGAAATTTTTTGAAATTACGAAATAGGGATGGAATAATGATTGGAGAAATATGTAAAGAATTTTCGTTTTTTATGCCATTATCACACATGCAGTCCCAAAAATGCATGTTTTGACAAAACCATATTTTTTTGTTATTATTCAAAAAACTGGGACTTATATATCACTGTATCAGAGTAATAATACATGTTTCACAAAACAAAAGGTATTGGGGGGGGGGGGAGTGAGATAAGTATTAATAGGTTTAAGAAAAAGATTTGAAAACAACAAACTTTAATACTAGGAAGATGTACAAACAGACAACTGAGTATCACAAGAGTAGATCAAAGCCATTTGTATTGATCACAATTCAAAGAAGCAAGCTCATAAAGTACACTGTAGTTCTTATAAATTGTATTAATAAAAATAAGTAGAAAGGGGGCTGGACTGGACCCAGGATGATGTGGGCTATTTTAATTAGGAAAACCTTGTAGACCACATAGGCTGGGAAAATGTAATAGTATAGACACGCTTTGGAGAGAAGAGCAGTCAAGTTACCAAGTACTGTATATCACCCTAACCAGAAAGGTTTACTAACTGTACACTGACCCTCACACTGTGGCAGTTAGTGTGTGACCATAAAAGGTTCTTTTTTTTATACCCTTCCATCAAACATCAACCTTCCACTTCCCTCTAAGGGTTAAACCTGTACATGTCATTACTAATTGCTATAAACAACACCACCCAGAGGTTCATTAATGAGCATGTCATATAACTAAGAAATACTTCATTCCATACTGGTGGTAAGTATACTGTTACAACTCACAAAACACACCACCACCGCATATCATGTAAGAATTAAGTACCTTGGTATGCCTGCCCCCCACTTACTAGTAGTAAGTAGTCAGTCATACACAAGTAACCTATTCAGGAATGGCCATTTGTTGCCAAAAGGAGTGTCATCAACAGTAGAAGTATTTCTCCAGGGACTTGGCCTAGTTTTATTACTGGACAGTTAGTAGACCTTATGACCTGAAAACCACAAGGAATTTATGCGTTACCTCAGAATTCCTTTTTTTTTTTTTTTTTTACCTACATAGTCCAGGATGTTAGTCCCCATACTGCATACAGTATAAATATAGTAGCATAGTTCTCTGTATCAATTTAATGAGGGATACAAGGCCAGGAATCTGGATCGGTAAAGCACATGTAGTGGAGTGGTAGGAGTTTAATAGTGTGTCCAAAGGCGTAACCACTACCAAGATACTGCTGTCCGGTGTAATGATAGAAATATAAATCTGAAAAGCTTACAACTTTGTGCAAGCTTGATAAATCGGTGAATATCACAAAGAAAAACATAATATCTAGAATCCGGACATGAGAACATCAAAATGATATTTGTAATCATTTATTAATTGGTCACTGTCACTATTTTGGTGCTTGCATGTGACAAGGGGCATGTGGAAAATGTGTAGCCTTGAAAAGAAAACTGTTAGTCTGTTGATTTCCTGTTGCTGGATGCTTGTATGCTCAATTGAAAACCCTGTTTCATCATATAACACTATTTCAATGGCGTTGCGTACGATAGAGTACTTTCACGAACATATATACAGAGCTGCTTTCCCTTTTATTCCAGTAAACGGTAAACGAAAGTTTGTCAGAACCGTTTACCGCTTCAATGGTCGTTTCCAACACTGTCTATCTTTCTGTGTACATGTTTTCCAATTGGTAGGGCCTACAGGTAACTACATTGGGTACATTGTGTATAAGAAGTGTGAATAGCCTAATGATAGGGGTATACAAAACCACAATGTTTGATCTAAAGTCTGTTAACAACTGACTGAAGCTAAAAATTCACTACAAGTATGAAATTAACTACATATTTGTTGCCCTTTTCTCTTCCAGTGTAAAACAATTTGTGCATTAACCAGCTTTTCTCTACTGGTTAAAACAACAACCAGTATATCCTTCACTACCCAGCTGTAAACCATCACCTTGGCCCACAGACACACCGTCTCTTGACAAAGAGTCCAAGACAACTTTTACACACTCTGTCCTACATACATCTTGCGTTCAAGGAATAACTGGGGCAATTCCACTTATCTTTGCAAATAGCAATGGTACCTGCTGAAAAATATGATGTGTGGAAACCCACAAAGTCACTGCAGAAGTGAGTGATTGGGTCTTCTACCAGAATGAGACTTTTCACTCATTCAGAATTGTCCAGATAGGAAAATTCAGAGGGAGGAGATAGTGTGCGGTAACCCGTAGCGGAGGTCACCGAGGGCGCAGTGCAAAATTTATACCGGTGGTGCTTTGGTAGACTAGGAAAGGTGCGTAAGTGTGGTAGGAGACAGGTAAAGAGAGGAGTGAAGTGAATATTTATTGAACCATCCATAAAAACTTCCCATATATGCTGTAAATCCAGGCACTCTCAGGAAAGAAATATCTTTTAATCGATTCAACAACATTTGGCACAAAAGTTCATACAATACATGAGTTTACATGAATATTCACGTTCCTAACATATATGATATCAGATGACTCTTCGTAAACTTTATATCTGCTTTAAATTAACAGTCTTTTTTTTATAGACGCCTTCCCCCTTGTTTTTTAAAAAAATATTATTTATAGGGAGTGGGCATGGGGGGGGGGGGGATTGTAAATTACAGAGACCAAAATTTACGAAAGATTGCTGTTTGGCTTCGCCTCTCCTTTAACCTTTCAAGCGATTAAAAATATGCAATGTTAGTAATAAAACAGTTATGCTTCAGTAAAGAAATAGCTTGAAAAAGATCAATTGCCTCCCCTATTATTTCCATTACGACCTTCCCTTATTAATACACAAAGCATCTTCCTTGCCACACATACCACTGGACAATAAAGTTACACAAATGAATAATATACCTGGAATGCATCACACATGCAGCTCTCATGTATTATGCTGACGTTTGAGTCAACTCGAAGTCCAAACTGCAATTTGGCTACAAAATACACGATTCCCAACAAATTAATTTGAGAAGATGGTATGAGTCTCTGTTATCAGCAGCCTCTACACCTTTACTATGTCCATGGTCAATAAAACTCAAACTACTGTAGCAAGAGATAAACATACAAACTAGCATACTGTATTTGACTGCCAGCTGCAAGACACAGTCAGCTCAAATTATTCATGTCAACCCATATTAACCTATAGAGTGCAGCATTAACTCACACATGTGCAAAGTTTCTGTTTCTTTTTCTCCGCTACTGTATGCCCCCCCTTCCCTCCCCTCTGCCACATCCTTATCTTACTCTGCTAGTTACTCCACTACTTTAGCCTCCTTACCAAATCTCCTTCCATCCGCCTTTCCCCCCCCATAAATTATTACCAACAGGATTTGACCCGACATTATAGCCCCCCCCCCTTGTATGCCCACACCCTTACCTTACTCTGCTAATTACTCCACTTCTATATCCTCCCAACAACCCCCCCCCCACCTCCCCTGCCATACATGTATTTAAAAGCTTCGCATAAATTATGCTAAGACTCACAACATTTGAACAGATGAAGAATCTATTGTACAGTAGCTACAAGTGAAGTGCGAATTGACTTCATAATAAATACTATGATGACTTGAGAAAGGTAGACTCCAAAGGAACAAAGAGTGGGAACTTTAATTTTGACAGTTATACTGCCAATCTGAACCACCACGCCCCCCCCCTCCACGGCCCCAATGCTCACTCACATTTACATCTTCCAAGATATCATCACCTACAGTACAAGTCTGATGATCCATGTTTGAATGAAACTACCAGAGGCATCGAAGAACTTCCATTTCCTTCTCAACTTTTCGATGAATCATTTGATGAGAAACAAACCACGGGGTTTTTCCGTCAGTCATTTCCGACTAAACGCCTTGAAAGCTACTTGACTTGGAGTGCATCCCTTTAAACAGTGTGTGTTTGCCGACTGTTCATTGTTATCACAGGAAGTGAAGTAGCAACAAATTGCACAAATCAAATTAACATTGCTATGGAAACCAATGTCATGAATCTACTATTTCAAACAAACCATTAATGCATATTTTTGCTATGTGCTAAGGGAAAGAATTTTTTCCCCCATCCATTTTATTCCTTCCATTTTTTTACTCCCCCTCCCCCACTCTTTTAATATTTGTTATGTCTTTTTGGTTCTTTTAGCTCGTACAGTATGCTACGGTATGGTAGGAAGGGGAAATGTGCTTTTCATGTTAAGAAGAAAGAAATATTTGCACTACTTGAACCAAATCCATAAATATACTTTTAGCTAGCTCAGACAGTATGCTTAGGATTTCTGAAAATGCAGCCACCCACTTGAAACAATTATCAATAAACTTATCTGACATGACTCATATCACAAAACAACAACATTCAGGCACTGCAGGCACAGTCGAATGTTCAACTTCATCACCGGTGACATTAACCGTCTATGAATTAAAGGTGACAGCTACTGTAATCCTCATCCGTCTATACACGTCCGCACTAAATGCCACAGTACAATACTCTTACCACCAACCGTACTATACTACAAAACCCTACTGCTGCTTCACACATCCATGCAGAAATGTCGTCTACTGCCCAAGTTAAACAT
Organism: Apostichopus japonicus; assembly: GCF_037975245.1. Lineage (NCBI taxonomy): Eukaryota > Metazoa > Echinodermata > Holothuroidea > Aspidochirotida > Stichopodidae > Apostichopus > Apostichopus japonicus. Next base: position 8,435,511 of record NC_092583.1, read on the forward strand.
TCAGTCGGTTACAGTCGATATAAATGTAGGTGGTAGGTCACATTGTCCAGCGTCCTTCCAAGCTTCAGCGAGAATAGTACGACACCCCCTTCGCCGGGTTCTACAAATCGTTACTACTTCATACTGTGTGTATATAGGTCTTATACTGCCACATCTGGTACTTAGCATTCCACGTCGTCCACGACGACTTGAACAGTTGCTACAGTACAGTAGGTCATCTTGTCACATGTTATTGTACTTCCGCGATATTTGTACTGTCGGTTGTATTACATCACTCCAAACAGGCTTACTGCCAAATTAACTTTCACTCAGCTGACAAGTCACCTTGTCTTTGGTAAGTTTCTGCAAGAATTTAGTACTGTTTCAGTACAAAACCCTCTGCGCTGTATTCAACAGAAGCCCACATATAGGGTTTTACACTGTATATTGTGGTTTATTTTACTGCCAAATCTGCATTTAGTGTCCTACAACGACTTGGAAGGTGCCAGGTCATCTTGTATCATATGTCCCTGTACTTTTGAGATACTTGTATCATATAGTACAATACTGGCTTCATCTCCTCCATACACATTGTACAGAAATCTTATGCTTATGCTTCACACATAGTATTAGTGTCTTGAACTTGAACATTTACTGCCAATAACATCTGGTACTGTAGGTAACATTGTGTAATGTCCTTGTACTTCTGCAGCAATAGGACTATACAGTACAGGATACCCTCTCCTCCGTTTTCTTCACAACCTGGGTATCGTTTAACACACATTGATACATGGGTTTACAGCCACATCTGGCATTTCGGTTTTCTACAAATTAAAGTTGGTAGGTGATCTTGTTACACGGTCACTTGTACTTCTACGATATCTGCGCTGTTTAGAAGAGTACAATAACGTCTCTTCCAAGATTTACAAACGTTACTGCGCATCACACAGATCTTTACTGCCAACTTTCTGTGCTTGTAAGAGTAAAATACCCTCCCTATCATATTCAACATACCCTACTGTAGAACACAGAGGCTGATGGCCGAGGTTCTACGCCATTTAATGTAAGTCCCTGTCCTACATATGAATCATTAATGCTGCGTACGTTAGTGATTCATGCTGCGTACAATAGTGAAAAACAATTTCGTGCTCTACAATCCTGTAACGTTTCCACCCATCGCCAGCAAATGGATCTACCTACATTGCCGACCGTCTTTGGAAACATACCAGTTCTCAATACATGTACAGGGAAAATATGCACTTAGTTTCCGGGAGCGGTTTCATTTTGCCCACTTAACTACATGCACTTCAGGTTTGACAAGTATGTTTACCAACAAAATAGTGGAATGTTTGAAGCCTCACTCCAAAGGATGACTTAGGGCTGATATATGTCATTGTCAAACACAAAAGAGATATATTCAGGCCATATCTCATTTTTAAGCTTGTTTGGGTCTCTATACAGTATGTCACTGACCTTCAAAATACATTATTTATTGCCAATCCTCATTCCCACGAAGAAGAGTAAGAGGTTTTATATTCATGAACTTCCGAGAAATTTGTTCAATAACATCATGAGCAACCAAGGATGAAATTTCAATGCATTCATCCTCCACATGATTATTTAAACTTTTTAAAGTTGTTGGTGTTTAAAACTTTGTTGCAGTTGGAGAGGGGGACAAATGTCTTGTGTGATAGACTAGTAGCACAGTCACTTTCATGGATGAGCCACTGACTTGTAAATGACAATTTCTCAAGAAACTTACACATTAATGGAGAAATTTATATAGAAATTATATGCCCAGATGTAAGATGACTATTGGAGCTCTATAATTTATAATTCTGTTTCTGAAGTTTCAAGCATTCTCTTAGGCATGCTTTGACAACAAACATTGAACCAGTACTATATATATATCTGTTAAGACATTTATCATGGAAACGCACACTACTGTATAATCTTCCATCACGTAAATTGGTCTTCGTGACCTTTCTGGACATTTGATATCTTCATCCGTCCACGATTATTTTGGAAACTCGGCCGACTCGATTCACGACAGCCACTATCAAGTGCCTAATCCCTTGGGGCAAGCCATCCGAGGAAGATAAAAGTTTTAACCCAATTTACTGTGACTATGGGACTGGTAATGATCTCATTAGTCATATTAATCACACAGGAGTGCCGGCCTGATAACAAAACGTAAAGTAGGAAATGTATTGCTTACATCCATGTAACACTGCATCTCTGCAGCACCCTTTATACATTATCATGTGTAGACGACAATGGACGTATCAAGGATAAAGAACTTTTCAACATATGAGACAAATAACTGTTCTAAAACATTGTCTGCAGTAAGTAGAATGGTCACCGATGCTGGCCTTTTCTTTAAAGGGGGACCGTTTCTTAATGAAACATCTGAAAACACAGTAAGACTATATTACAGTGAGAGGGCAGGAGACTGGGTATCTGATAGGATCATTGCAACCTCAGATGTACTTCAGTGGAGGGCGAGGGGTGGGGTGGGGGAGGGGGATTTACCTCTAAACCTGTATGACGTCAAGTGGAACGGACAAAATTACATGAGCTTTGACCCTTATTTCTCTCTACCTCCTAGTACACACATCAGGTTAAATTCTCGACAAAGTAAGAATAATTTTGAACGATTTCAAAATTGCACGTTTTGACCTCAAATGACCTTTCACCTACTACAATCCTTGATCACAAGGGGTCCTGATGTGGACAAAAAACAACACAGTTTTTATCCCCACAATGGAGCAAACCACAGACAAGCAGCATTCATAGCATGCTATAGATGGATGAAATAATAAAAGACTATATACAGCCAAAGATCGTAGTTACTTTGGCTAGTGTTACTGAGCTTGTTGAATTGTTGAATATAATCCAACCTCACTTCCAAGAAATTGTCAAATTGGCATGTAGGCTGAGATATGAGAGATTTAACAGACTAAATACAGCCGGATGTTCACATTTGATAAATATGCAAAACAAGATGACACATAATTCTGTAAATCTCTTTGACATTTCAAAATGCTCTTAATGCTTAAATGCTTTTAAAATGCTCTTATACTATCACAAACTAACCACGGTGAGGGGTTCACTGATCCATAATTCCATCTAACATGTACTGTAATCACACAGAGTCCAATGCAGCTATCATTGAGATATGGCTACGGGCATTCAGATCATCTTCAGTAACTTCTAATGAAGACATCCTGCCTATTTAAAATTGCTTCATGTAATTTTACTTTGATCAACTTTGCAGTTTACAATCGTTTACAATGTCGTTTGTTAGGCTGATTATAATCAAGCTTCAGTTCAAATATTTGTAAGTACATGTTGAGAGTTTCTTGAACCGAAACACCCCGGCTATTTGAAGCAGTCTTTTGAAAATGCATTCTTTCTCGTCAATCCTACTGAACGCAATAAATCTCATACTTAAGTCTCATCTTTTTCATATTTTATTCCAAATAATGAAATAAACTATTACAATATTTAAAATGAATTTTACAGACAAATATGAAAATTAAGGGTCTGTGGGGGTGTGGGATGTGGTGTGGGTGGGATTGCGGTGAACTGTCGAAAACCAAATCAGTAATTCTTTGATCATTATTTAATATTGATATGATGATAAGATCTAAATGGAATCCACCTTACCTTGCTTTATCATTTGCACTTTTATTCTGATTTGAGTATAAATATACTCCATAGGCCTGGGTAAAACTGTCAATTTGACAAATAACATTTTGCACACTTACAAAATTAAACATGGCTTCAAAGAAGAAAAAAATCAGGATGTGATACAAATACACTTTCATAATTCCCCAGAGATTTCTTTGAAATGAGGACACGAAAAATTTTAAAGTAAAAAACGTTCATCCTCAGAATGAATCAATCTGAAAACTCGTTAACATCACTTAGGTGTTACTTGACCCAGAATGCTGCTATAATTCCACTAAGTAGTAAAATAGCAAATAGCCTTCCATGGCTGTTCTGAAAACAAAATTCAAAGTGGGAGCAATGCCATAAACAGTGCTGCATTACTGCACATGTAAAGAAACTAATCAGTCAACTAATACTAAATCTTAAATTAAATAAATATGTAAACACGTTGATTTCCTGAGCAAATTTACAGCTTTGATTCAAACGCTATATTATATCGAGGTGACCATGTTCCTTTCTGGATATCGCTTTTTACCCCTTTTCTAAAGCAGTCTCTGCTTTTTCAATTATGTAAAAACTACAAGTTTCATCATGGCCAGTTTGTCACGGTAGAATAAGAAAAACTAGCCATGGACAAATTGATAATCACACATATAGGTGTTATTATACTTAATACAGCACTTATCATACTGTACAGTCGGTCCTACAGCTGAGCATGCATGCATGCATGCATGCGTGCAGGGAGAGAGAGAGAGATTAGAATTGGTCGACAGTACCCACAGAATTTATAGCCTGATACATCTCCGGAATATTGGTCCAATAAATCGGCATGCTACACTGCATACCTGCACCATCCAGGCATGTGTGTAGCTTCTCTCTCTCTCTCTCTATCTCTCTGTACTTTTTCCCACCTTTTCCTCCTCATGAATAATTCATAACTTCAGCAATATTTACTAGCCGCTTCAGTAATTTGAGAAGATGACTTTCATATCGTTTTGGACCTGGCATTGTGCCAGTTTTCCCCAATTTACTACAAGTTTTTTAAAGGGGCAGTATATTATATGTAACATACTGTGGTATGCTGCTGAATACACATGGTTCCCAATTGATATGTGTGTGTGTGTGTGGGTTCAACAGTCACCAATGCCAGGAAATGCACTGGTCATCGTACTAAACCACTTCCCAGAAGTAATACTGACTACAGCAAATGGTCTACTTGCTTTTTTTGTGGTGGAAGAAGTATTAAGCTGCATGATTACGCTGCAGTATTAACCTGCAGTACTTAAGCTAAGTGAGGTCAGACGGTTACACGGACAGCAATACAGATACACAGTTGGTCTGTGCAGGTATGTGAGGAGATATGTAAATCTGTCAAATGTAATACAAAGGGTAAAAAAGAATTTTCGTGGGAGCATCTGTGGATGGATTGCTTTCTGCATCAGAAATCAAGCATAGATAATATTATTTGGTTCAGGTTCTCTGAATGAGAGCATTCTTTAGAGAGCCTATAGATTAGTGTCACGGCCAGGGAGCAGATGACCTTATAGTAACAAGTCCTGATTCTCCTCTCCGCTTACTGCAAAGCATTAACAGCTGCAGTGCAGTATGTTGGTCGCTGATTTCACAAAAGTTTGGATTTTTTGGGGGGATTGTGGCACATTATTGAATCCTATAAAGCAACATTATCGTTCATTCCTTCAATGCTATCTCACCATCTTCCCAAACCTCTTCCTCTTACTTATCAACCCACAATCCTCCCTCCTAATTCCCCCATTCCTCCCCTCCTAATCCCCCCATTCCTCCCCTCCTAATCCCCCATTACTCCCCTCCTAATCCCCCAATCCTCTCCTCCTTATCCCCCAATCCTCCCATCCTAATAATAATAATAATAGAGACTTAGCGCCAAATCAGTAAACAAACGTCACTGCCCCCCACCCCTTCCCCTCATTTCTCCATCCTAACCCTCCAATTTCTCTCCTGCCCTATCCTGATCTGTTCCCCCTCAAAATATGAATACAAATACATAATGAATACATAATCGCTGCTTCAAGGACATGTAATCCGACCATTTTCATAACTTCCATTATCTGCTGACAATGTGGAGAACTATGTCTTTCCACTTCTACCCAATGTACTGCATGTACTGTGAGCATTGATCAGCTGAACTCACAATAGTACAGTATGTTTTCACTTCTACCCAATGTATATACTGCATGTACTGCACCGAAGAGCATTGATCAGCTGAACTCACAATAGTACAGTATGTTTTCACTTCTACCCAATGTATATACTGCATGTACTGCACCGAAGAGCATTGATCAGCTGAACTCACAATAATACAGTATGTTTTCACTTCTACTCAATGTACTGCATGTACTGCACCGAGGAGCATTGATCAGCTGAACTCACAATAGTACAGTATGTTTTCACTTCTACCCAATGTACTGCATGTACTGAACCGAGGAGCATTGATCAGCTGAACTCACAATAGTACAGTATGTGTGTCCTTTAAAAAATGTAGGCTCCATTTAATTAAAAGGAAATACAAACAAAGGTAATCTTTTTATATCTGAAGGTTTGTGTTGACATGTCATGGTTGTTTTGGGAATGCACAAACAGACTTTATCTTTGTCTTCAGTCTTGAACATCAAACAGGAAAAGGAATGAGGAAGAGAGATTGAGAGAGAAAGAGAGCGAGAGAAGAATTTATCATCACATCTAGAGCTCTGAGATGAGGAACTTGGGAGAATGACGAAGAGAGATTTATTTAATCAATGTTAATCGAAATAACAACAACGTTTAATAGTGGTGCATGTATCTATCCAAACCCACTGTGTACATATTGACTCAATAGTGATGGCACTAGCTAGACCACACCATGAAGATATCCTTCTATTTTATCCCCTAATGAAGATGTTACTTGCAAGTAACTTAACAAATGCATTACTTTTTTAAACCTTCCAGATTTCTGCTGGTATACATTATTTTCATATATTTTTACACATAGCGTTAAAAAAAGCAATGTGAGTTTATAACTCATGTACACAGTATACATCAAATGCATTCCACAGATAATCATCCCTGATTCCCTGCACTGTTCAGGCTTACATTTAATTCAGTTCATTACTTGAAGGATCTTTGCGAGGCACTAATTGAGCTGCTACTTTTTAAGACTTAATTACGAGTTTGTACGCTCCAAATGTACGCTCCGAATGTATTGTAATTACTTTCCTAAGATGATGGATGTTTCATGTCCACAAATGCAATCACAGGAAACCACATCATTCTAGTTAGAAATAACATCTATTCCAAATGCTGCTTAAAATCTACAAATCTGCTCTCCTCATCATCACCACAACCACCACAAAGAGAACAGTTCTATTTTGTATGTTAATGACGTTAATAATTACTAGTTTGATTCCCCGATGATCGTTTTTCTCTCATAACTTGGCACCAAAATGAGAACCGAACAGACATAGGCTAGCACTTATCGTGAGGCCACAACATGTACATAAATGTGGTTGGCATGGTTGAAAAAAGGAGGTGACATGACTCAACTGTGATGGTAAAGTCTTTCGACTATTATTGCTAACTTACAATGGTTATAATTACTTACAGTAAAGCTTCTAGTATCTATGCTTCGGGGAATAGAGGGAGGGAGGTAGGTACAGTAGGTAGGGAGAGAGGGAAGGACACTAAAGGTATCTACCTACTTCCCAACAGCATCTCAAATACCCACACACATTTCACACCATCCTATTTAACCCTAAACTTGATCCACACACTGTAGTACCCTCTCTAACCTTGATCCACACACCGTAGTGTCCTCTCTAAACTTTATCCACACACAGTAGTGTCCTCCCTTAACTTGATCCACACACCGTAGTGTCCTCTCTAAACTTGATCCACACACCGTAGTGTCCTCTCTAAACTTGATCCACACACTGTAGTGTCCTCTCTAAACTCACCAGAAGGTTCACAAATCAGTTGTTAGAGTTGGGTCATATATACAAGCAACTTCTGCCAATGTTACAAAACATGCCCAGTGTTTTAATCAAAATAATACAGCAACTTATAAGAGACATGGCTACAGTAGGCCTACTTGGTTCTTTTCACAACATTGATGTCAATCACTGAATAATGTAACTGATTCCATTTCATTTTATATTTTTTTTCAATTTTCAATTTTATATGTGTCATTGATAGTGGATAGTGTTAATTTTGTACACGTAAAACAGAAACTAAACATCCAAAATCACTTTCAATATTTTACCAATATGTGTAACAATGTTAATTTGAAACTCCGTCAAAGCACAGAGTCAAGGAAATAAACAGTAAGTTCTGCATACGTGCACCAGTCATACTGCAGTGCAGTGTTCAAATTAGTGTTAGAAATTTATCTGCAACTAGCTATATACTAACATCAAGATTCCCCCATATAGCACCATTTAGCACACTGTAGTACTGTCATCTATAGTAATCTACATACTTCAGTTTATTAGTGACCATTAATTACAAGTCCCTCCTCCTCCTACTAGACTTGTCAAACCGTCGGATGGCAATATCAAATACAGCCAATATACCTTTGAAAAAGACCTTTAGTTTGTGACTTAGGTAGAAACTAATTAATTGCATCCTTATTACAGACTAAATTTCCTTTCAAACTGTATCAAGTTGATATCCTGATGAGAGAGAGAGCTCAAAGGACCTTCTATACACTGCTATACGTATATACACCACATAGATACACTGTGAAGCAAATTGATATCAACTGTACTGTACGTCAGTTCCGTTTTTACAGGGTAATGATAGTTTGCACGTATACACCAGAGCTTAACGACTTGAACTCAAAAGCCGTTGATGGTCTGTTATTTACTCCCCCAGGTTAATCACTTCTCAATAACCCATTGATAAAGATTTCTCTGAGTACACTATCCTATTGACAGGCTCTGGTTGCTCAAATAATTAAAATGACAAGTATGCCAAGTATGTTAACTTCAAGACCGCAGAAAGCATGCACACAAGGAATGGAGGGGGGTGAGGGGCTGTTATCTTCCACTGTCCCATACACAGTCAGTCTGTATGCAATAGTCCACTGATCCTTGTAACCACGCATAGATAAGAATAACTTACACAGTTAAATGTAGTTAGACATATTTATATTGTGAGATTAAAACTGCCTTACACATAATTTTGGTTTTCCAAACAGCAAATTTGGTTTTCCCACTCTCCCACCATACCCCCTCTCCCACCAACCCCCTCTCCCACCAACCCCCTCTCCCACCAACCCCCTCTCCCACCAACCCCCTCTCCCACCAACCCCCTCTCCCACCACCCCCCCCCCCCCCTCCATATGAAGAATAACTTACATGGTTAAAAGAAGTTGACGTTTTTATATTGTGAGATTAAAACTGCCTTACTCATAATTTTGGTTTTCCGAATAGCAAATTTGGTAGCCCCCACCCCCTCCCCCCCCAAAAAAAAATGAAGCAATATGAGGCAAGGAATAAGAAGTCCTTCAGAGAACCTCCACGGCCAATTCTGGTTGTCTGAACAGAAATTTGGACGACAATTACAAAAGTAAAAATTTGTCCCAATGCAGATGATATTTCATGATACAGTATGCAATGCTGATGTTATAATATTTCAATCGGTTAGTTTTTACTACTGTATGTAATGCACACATAGGGATACAATCACATCAGTCAGGGTTGAGCTCATTCACAACGGAACCACAGCAATAATAATAACAATAATAATGCTATATCATCAAATCTTAATCAGATACATAAACAACATAGTTAACACTGGCACAGACCCCCTTCTCTTCCCATTCTTGCCATCTAAACTGGTGTGACATTTGTTTAATCATCACGCCTTTATACATTTACACATTTATATATAATATATATAATATATAATATATATTTAAACATTTATACTTTAATTCTTTGAACTCTTATGTTTGCCATTCTTATATCTTTTTACTCTTTATCATCTTGTATTTGTCTTATATGTACATATGCGAGCTTGTCATTTCCCTTTTGGGATGAAATAAAGTATTACTTACTTACTTACTTACTTACTTACTTACTTACTAGTATGATCTGTAAAGCCACACAGACCCTCTACAGATCTACAGATCTCTCACAAGCAATAGTTACCATCACCACATTACATGGTGACCTCTTTTAGAAGGGTCAAAACGGGAGAGGAAAGTCAGTTGCATTCTTATCATTCCAAATTAACATACTGTAGTAAACTTAAACATCAATAAAACCGAAAATGATGTCAATAAAATGCAAACATATGGGAGAATGTCCCTGGATAAAATGCCAATCAGTCTGAGCACTAAGTTTGACTATATGTATATATTGGTTCAATTTCCTGGAATACACTTAATTAGATCGATACATACTGCGCCATGCAATGTGTAATAAAACTCCAATGTAGTAGCATGTCACTGCAATACATGTACAGTATAGCTGTGTGTACCAAGAGTTGCAATGACAGTCCGGTGCAGGACACACGCATGGATATTGGAGTCTGGATTTTAACTTTTGCTCCTCCTCTCTTAGCCATCTCCAATCTACACTTGCACTTTCCCATCTACCGACAGTACGACCACATGACTGGAAACGTTCTAGCTCTGCTGCCCCCACTCCTCCTATACCTGCCCACTTTCTCCTCTTTCTGAATTTACCATATTCAGTAAGTTTTGGAGAATCTTGTGGATCTAATATCATATCATTTCTGTAAATTAACATTCTTTCAAAAGATCTCTATATCACATTAAGATATGAAGATGACAAGTGGGTTTGACTCTCTCTTCTCCTGTAATAGCATTTGAGATGCTGTGTTCAGTATATCAATCAAAACAATGGAATCCAGCAAGACAAACAAAAGGGAATATTTGAAAATGTCAGAACCAGCAATCCTCTCTCTCTCTGTGACTGATCACTTGAAGCTAATTAATCTTAAAACTTTTACCTGACCATCCTTGGGACATTCAGTTCAAAAGCCATTAAAAATATCAATCTTGTGTAATAATGATCTGATAATGTATACAGTTGCTTTACGAGGGCATATTTCTCTAAGTGTCTAAGCCTCAACTTTCCACTGCTCATAAAGAGTGTCTAAATGTCAGAGGGTACTTATAATACTGTACCTCTGTTTTTCTGCTCGACTGAAATGGCAGCCAAAAGCCAGGAACAAATTAGGCAAACAAATTTTTCCCTAAACTCAAAAATTTGTATTGTATATATGATGAACTGTGTTTCTGGCAGGCCAAAAAAAGGGTATTCCAAAATTACCTGCTTTAGATGAAATTGCCATCAGTCTAATGCAAACTATATATATCTGTATATTTCATTTTAAATTCATTTTTAAAAGGAAAACAGAGGAAAATGAACAAGATCGATTCCATGTGAATTACATAGCAAAATTGCTGTATGTTTTCATACTTGCTATATATACTTAGGCACTTCTACCCATAATGCATTTTGATGAATCAGCAATAGATTTCTAATTCCAAAATATTCTTCCCACCCCCTTCCCCCCCCCCCCATCCTGAAGGTTTTGCTACGATTACATTTAACAGCTGGAGTTGATCTTGGCCAAATTGTGCATACTACAATTCAATTAACAACATCCTGTTTGTTAGCTTGAATAATCAATTAGTTTAATCAATTAATCTCTTCTTATAAAGAAGAAAAGTCAACAAATTGGGACCAGTTCCTACTTTTTTGGTATACTAATTTTGTACGTGATTGATGCTAATATGATAGTGTCTGGGTGACAATTATTGTTTTAAGATACGATCTCGCTAGTTCGAAAGTTTATCCAATGAAAATCTAGGAAAACATTTTTAGGTAGAGGTCAACCATAACCTCATTTTGAGAAAGCATGTGAAAGGTGTTGATAAAATAAAAGAATCCAGAAACTAGGAAGAAACAAGCTGCTTTTTAACAAAGTCCTGCAGAAAAGGTTTCACATCTTGATAATACAAGGAAACAGATAAGGACTAGAGAAATATTAGAGATTTTCACTTGATATTCATTTCTGAACCATCTCTATAGACTCCCATAAATCCTGCATATTCTCGAGTACTTTGAAAACCTTCCCCTCAGACAGACAAGACAGCCTTAGAATTTATCAACATTCGAGCAAGAAATACTCTAAACGACGAAAGATGAAATTTTACAGCTGATCAGCTACAGTCTCTCTCTCTCTCTCGCTCTGCGCAGAAAATTTGAATATCTCCAGAAGTGGAAAAATCCATCATAGCTATAAATAGAGTGCCTCCGATTGGCGAAGAAATCTTCACCCGCCGTTCACAGGCTTGAGTCAGAGTTTTGGTAATTAGATGCGCGCAGACACACAGACTTGTCTCAATGTGCTACGGAGTTGTTGTGAAGCACCAGTGTTCGCCCGCCGCATATTGGGTTTCCAGACATTACACACTGTTGTTTATTTCGCTCCAAACAACCGAGCGGCAGATCAAATCCATGAGAAATGACAGGTGCCGGTAAGAGAAATAAAAGCTAGTCGCAATTCAAGTTCGTGCGGTGGAGAGAGAGAGAGAGGGGAAAAAAAAAATCAATGACAGGCGGGAGGGCATACGCTTGACGGTAAAATATAGGCCTAAAAAAATGACAGGGTTTTAAAAAAAAAATGGATTGATGAGTTGGTGGGGTCCAAGAGAGAGAGAGTTGTGAATGAATGGATGCATCTATGGGGTAATTCATTATGCATTTGACGTCGTAATTTGGATGTAACACAGGAGAGCTCTACTCTCTTATCTACTAAGTCTGCAAGGGTAGCACATTCGGTGAACAGTTAGTAACGTCGGCGGAGACAATGTGCACAGGATTTGACAAACTCTGTAACCAGAGGACTTATTTGAAAATTTCCATTTTTTGGGCATTTTCTTGCTGGGTGCGAGAAGGTGGGAAGGGTTATTTAGATACAGACTAAATTTGTCCGTGATGTATCCTTCATTTGCAGTCTAATAGACCGATGACCCACCCCACAGTAGAAAGATACGTGACTTTAAAACGTTCTTAAAATGCACGGAAGGGTACATTAGTCAGCGTTGGGAACCAGCTGCCCGAAGTAGAACACTGCCGTACAGTGTTACTGTCTGATCGAACTTGTTTTGATGAACATACGAAACAGCTGGTGTCTATTTCTATTGTGCACAATAATTGTGTTTTTGGATACGTGTAGTAATTCATTATATCAATTGTGTGGTTGGTCTATGGTCTTTCTAAGTGTGTTGTTAATTACGTTGGCACTATCTCCTCATATATTTGCAAAATACCACGGAGTACTTTTCACAAAACGTCACCCAAACGTCGTCCCCTTTACTACTGCATCGAAATTGATATAAGGTATTTAAGGTATCAGATATAAGGTACTGGCACCAGTCCACTATGTATATTATTTATCTGAAATACTGTATCAATGTACTCCACAACCTTCCAGGAACACCATTGGCTTGGGAATGGCATACAGTATATGTGACAATTATCAAAACACACACACACATATATATACAGACAATTAAGACTACCCCCTAATGCAACACTTGGCTAGGAATTTTTTCACAGAATTTGTCCGACAATAAACATATCCACACCTGCCTGGCTGAAATTTGTGCCTTTTAATGATTATAGATATCTCTGTTATTGTTGAAAGTATCACATACTAGCGATGACAGCTTTATTTTGCTACTCTTCTCATATCACTACTATATTAAAATAAAAAGAAAACAATGTTATTTTTTATTTATATTCCAACCTAGATGCAAAAAGTCATGATTTATGACCAGGAGGCTAAAACAGAAGTGTTTTTTTTTTTGGTGTGTGGGGGAGTGTATTTCCGTTACTATGAGGGAGAGAGTAGGATAGCTTGAAAATAGAAACATTTCCGCACTTGTCATTTATTCTGTGTGACTGTCAGGGACACAGGGACAATTTATTGGTTCCAGACTGTTACAGTGATGAACAATAATTAAATAAAATCTTGACAGTTTATATCACATCTCCCTACAGGACTAACACTGCCCTGTCAAGAAGGTTCATATGAAGGTTAAAAATCATAACCCAGTATAAAATAAGATGGAATCTCACTGATGACCTTAAAAGCAAACCTCTGAGTAAAGAATGGTTGGGGTGTGCACTGATGCCCCTGTTCTACCCCTCTTTGAATCTCTGTGGGGGAGGCAGAGGGGGAGAATGGGAATCTTGAGGTCAATCAATATATAAAGGGTTTGATCTGATTGCTTCCCTTTTTGTTTGTGTCCCATGTGTCCATCTTCGAGGGAAGGTACAGAACCGGCACGCACATCCCTATATTCAGGGTAATGCTGTAAGTGGGCTGACAATTTAAGAACGGGTTGCTTGGAGCACTGCGCATATAAGTGAGAAGCAGGTCGAGGTCAAGCATCTCCTTTGCCTCTTTTTTAATCAAATTTGGGTTCGGACGAGAACACCAGCATGAGGACGACGCCGGCGATACTCTTAGTCATCATGATCCTCGTGGATCATATTCAATTGCACCTTTCGGTGAAAATACCGTTGAGGGGTACCCCTCAGAGTAATTGCATACTTAGGCTCTTGGTGAGAGCACATGATAATTCTGTGAGAATGTACGTCACCTTTACTGAGCAAAGATCCCGCCAACTCTAACAGTACTGACAAGTTTTGAAACCGGAAAGTCAAGAGGTTTCTAAAGTGATTCCTTGTCACGTTTCGTATGTGAATATTTAATGTGACACTGCAGCTGACAACAGTTTCAATTTTTAAACCAAGGACTTTTCTTTACTGAAGTTTCTTCACTTATTCATGTATTAACCAACAGATCCCTACCCCTTGTCCCCTACCCTCCTCCCCTACCCCTCCTCCCTACCCTATCCAGATACTCCCTCACTCTGTCCCTATCCTTCTTCTCTACCCTTCTCCTCCTCATCTTCCCTCCTGTTTATGTTGCTCTAGACTATATGTAAATGAGTTGGAATATATATATACAATACAGAGAAGTCTTAAAATTAAAATGGCAGTTTTGCAGTCCTCAGGTGGTGGTTCAATGCATGATTGATGACTCTTCCAGTTAATTACTCCTTCCCCCCCTTCTTATTCCCACAAGGGATACATATCATACTAAGACAAAAATTCAACATTAATTTTAATGACAATCACCAAAACAGCTCAAAGGAATAAATATGCCTATAAACACATTCCTAACATCCACCAGTATAGTAATATTCTGAGGATTGTGGTTTTCAAGACCACAAGCAACAAGGGTATAAGCACAGTAAGTTGTATGGGTGTGGGAGGGGAAGGAGGAAGATAGGGAGAAGGGAAGAAAGGAATTTACTAAACATCAAACAAAGGAAAATGAAACAATGCAAATGTTAGCTAATATTTGATTATAATCTAATTTAATCACAAAATCACTGTCATACTACTTTATCTCTTCCTGAAGTATTAGTTACAGGCTGTGAAGTACTGACATAAAATATTGTAGGGCATAAGGGGCATCCATTGAGGACAACCTGAAATATTTCAAACCTCTTAATTGATTGTAAAACAGTCCCTTTTCTGTGACACTGTGCATTATACATACACACGATTGCATAGCAATTTGCTCATGTTGTGCACATACCATTTTGCGAAGGGATATCGAATAAATTATTCCCTATATAAAACGTGTTAACTACAGGTTGTGTGTGGTACATCTATAGGTACAGTGCAGAGATGGGGGGGGGGGGGGAGAGGGGGAATATAAGGAATGTAGGAATTTGCCAAATTGCAATATAATTTGTTTTGGAAGAAATGAGTGGACTTTTTGCCTTCAGAAAACACATCTGTGAATCATTCATTATTAAGAGAGCCTACTGAACTACTTAAGGGCTTTCCGTATTGATTAGGACATTTAATAATCAGTCATGTTTTTGACCAAAACTCTGCCATCCTAATAACTTTTTTGTACTCCCTCTTCCTCCTCCCTTCCAAACGGTTTCTTTAATCAGAGCAGTATAATTCCCCAAGGTACACGTTAATTACACAGATAGTCTTGGCTCTAAAAACAACCGCTGCTGGTAAATTACAAGACAACTCACAAAGAGCTTTTTTCAATTCTCACTTGACTTTTTCGCGCCGCTCGACCCATCGATAATATCCAGAGTGGGTTTTTTTTTTTTTTTGCCGTCTTCGGACTTTTCCTTGCGGTTCGAGCTTCCTCGAGAGGCAGAGACACGACGACGTCTGCAAAGGGGACTGGAAATCAATTCCATCTCGACGATAAAAAGATACTGCCATCAGCTTAATGAGATGCTCTCTATACATACTACTGAGCTGCTCGAGGATGTTACACATTCTGACTTCCAGTGCTATCGAGCCAGACTTTTTCCTTTTCCTGCAGACAGTCCAAATTTTTTTTACCTCATTTTTTTTTTTTTTTTGTATTCCTGACATGTATCTAAGGCTCTCTTTAGTCTTTTCAAGAAGCTCTGCAAACTGATATCTCCATATTGCCCCAGTTGCTTGCAATGATGCAATGAAGTGGATAATGCCATGGATAATGATAGCTTCTGTAATACCCTGTTCTCTTCATCAAGAAAGATACTTTCATATTTAATGTGTAATAACTTTCATATTTAATGTGTAAAACCAAACAGCAAATTGCATCGCACTGTGGTAGAGATGGCTGATTGACTGACCAAACTGTTGTGTAATTTATAATATATTTTTAGCAAATCCACTTGACTACAATCTTGGTAAACGAACAAACAAACTTAACAACAACCAAAAATCTGAGAGTGCTAGAGGATGTGTCCCTCTAAATGTCTAAACTTCCCTCTATTCCTTTCCCCCCCCCCACACCTCATTCCCAATCCCCCCATATATTTCAACCATCAGATAACTGCCACAAGAATTGCTAGAAAGCTATTCTGGAGGTGCTGCTGACACAGGCATCGAGGACAGCCAACAACTACAACAGAACAATTATCACTTCTACTCATGGCACTCATCTCGAGAACAAACTAGGACATTTAGACAAGATTTTGACAAGGTCAAGATCAATTCAATACAGTTGCCACGAATCATTTAAATTTATACACCAAAACTATCTGAGAACCTGCAACTCTTTTCATAGCCATAGCCAACATAGCCAAACATCTACTCAAATTTTGCCTTAAAAAAAAAGAAGAAGAAGAAGAAGAAATTCCCGCTGACAAATTCCTACCAAAAGACACGACAGAAATTGTACGTGGGGGGAGGGGGGGTGGGTCTGTGACTCACCTGTGTGTGTTCTTTGGTGTGCTTTCAGATGCGAACTCTTCGTGTAAACTTTCCGACAACCTGAAAATTGGCATCTGTGTACTCTTTTCTTACTGTCCTGGGAATCGACCTCGGATTTTTTACTGCTGTTATGACCTTTCACCCCCGTCTCCATTTGCCTCATGCGGGCGTTAGACGAGTCTAACCTGTGTCCACTGTTCATCATGCTAACTGTGACTATCTGGCCCATGGATAAGCTTAACGGTAAAATTTTATTCGGCGGAGCTATCTCCGGCGAAGACGGAGGTGTCAGGTTGTGCTCCAGACCGACCAGTTTCGTTTTGAAATCCGCTCGAAATGGATCCGAAATTGAAGCACAGGGCGACGGCGAGAGTTCCCCTGAGCTGTCCCATGACGCACCAGAGCTGAGACTGATGGTGTCGAACCGTGAATCGTTACTTTCAGAGTCGGAGAACCCGGTCATGGATTCCGAATCTCTGTCTATGGAACGTTCCCTCCTTGGCAAGAGAAATTTATTCCAAGGGTTTGCAGGTTCTTTCATTTTTGTTTCACATGGTTCTGTTTTAAGAAGTCTTTCCATTTCAAGACATTGCTGCAGAAAAGGAAAAAAAAAAATTTATATATAAATTTATGTTTAGCAATATCTACAGAAACCGCAACAAGTCGGCTTAAATGTTGGATGTCAAAATTACCGAGCAAATTTACCATTCTCAGCAAGTCTCAATTTACACTACTGTAAGTATAAAAATGGAAATAAATGAAAAAAAAAACCTCCCCGCAAAACTCTATTGCTGACATGGCTAAGATTTTGCTAAATGGAAAAAGAACATTCTTGTGGTCATCAGTTCATTTACTACTGTACCTTGTTAAAAAAAATTTGATACATCTTTGCACATGAGATTATTAGCCAAATTCATGTAACTGACATAATTTAGCTAAATATCTGTGTCCTGAAAAAGTAACATATATAGTTTTACCGTGTTTCTCAAATGCAGATGCTGGGTACATACTTGACACATGAATAATATATGTATGTAAATTTGACACGTACCATCTATAGTTGAAAGTTTCCAAATAATATAACAGATGATCTGACAATGTTGTCAAAATCTCTCTGACCTCCCCTCTCCATTCCCCACCCCCCCCCCACTATGGATGTCATTAATATGTCTGTTTTCCATATCCCGATATTAATATCTCACTTGATTAACTCTCTCAATTGCTTAGACTGCAAGTCTTTTTTAAACATCCTGGATACAAAAAAAAAACCTTCAAGCAGAAATGATGATACTGATGAATAAGACAGTTGCCAGATTTCAAAAGATAAAGCAGACCACAAAATTTGCATTGCAAATCCAGCTCTCTCTCTCTCCTTGTATCTCAGTTGGATATATAGCTTCATCACTTTCCTTTACTGACAATGGGTGACAAGAGGCATATAAGATTCTCAAGAGATGAGCATGTATTCATCATCATCTTTTACATCCAGCTACTAGAGGCAGCCAAATAAGTCACCAAAAAAAAAAAATTTAAAAAAAATACTTCAACCTAAAATTGATGTAAAGCAAATGCAATATTTATTGCCTAGATACAGTGCCTTAGTTAGAAATATACAGTATATGGGCGAGTGGGGTGCGGGAGAGGGGGTTTGGGAGTGAAGGCATGCATAAATACTGGTTGACTTTGGCCAACTTGTACACGCAGTACCAGATTTCCCTATCATGCATCTCTGTACATAGACATTTCCAATAATCTAATCTGGATACAGGTTTCAATCCTTATAAATGTTTTGCTACAAGACAGATCAATTTTTTTCTACCTTCGAAATAGTTTGTAAACGGTTTATACACTATGTTCGCTTTTTCTTGTCCATTTTTCTGTTATCTCTTACTTTTGCCGATAAAGCTGCTTCTCTACAGATCCTACATGTAAGCAATTATATTAAATGTAAGTAATTACAGCTCACTATAAACCCGACGGACGGACGTTCTTCAAACTATGCCACAGTATGCAAACGTTGGTACTTTTCGTTTGCCAATAGTTGTCAATTAAGATGTTAATGAATACCTGGAATTGCTTTAATACTGCTTGCTTAAACACTCGTTAACTATACAATATAGAAAGTAAGCCATATCCATTCCGGCACACGGAAACATGCTGGGAAAAGTGAAAGCCTGCACTCAAAAAGAGCAAATGAAACTACAAATTACTCAAATCTACAAACTTCCCTACTTCATTAAATCCTCTGTACGGGCCCG
The DNA here is from genome assembly GCF_037975245.1 of Apostichopus japonicus. Lineage (NCBI taxonomy): Eukaryota > Metazoa > Echinodermata > Holothuroidea > Aspidochirotida > Stichopodidae > Apostichopus > Apostichopus japonicus. Next base: position 8,454,730 of record NC_092583.1, read on the forward strand.
TATGTAACTCGCAGAGGATATTTTGAATTATTTTCAATTTCCCAGCTACAAAGATTGTCCCTTCTGCTTTGACAGCTCTGCTGTGCGGGGGAAAAGATCGCCCGTCAGACTGACAAAATTATTACATCCAAATAATTGGCACCCCAGGGCAAAAAAAATGAGTGGGAGAAATATCACCCCCCCCTTAAGGTCAAGGTATAAAGGAAAAAAGATGAAGCAAGCAAGCAAGTACACAAACAGACAGACACAGTGGAACTTTAGAAAGGAAGATGTTTCAGCGATGTTTTGAAAGATGTGCATAAGGTTAAGGTCTTCTTTTTTATCCCATGAGAAAATCCTTGGCTGAAAAAACAACTGGCATGAAAGAACTTTAATGAAGGCAAATTATGTATGCAGAGTCAACAGAACGTCAACTCTAGGGGGATAGATTCAGAATTGACAACGAGGTCCCTAGTGTTCTAATCTTTAAATAACAATGTGTGCATGTGTGTGTATATTATATACACACTTGAATTGGTTACAAACTTGAAATTGTGAATTGTGAGCAGAAGTCAACGATAAAATAACAGAAAAAAAAATACAACGGCCAGCTAAAGATGTACAGTAACTATATCCAATGTTGACTGAAACTCAAATTTGAAACAAGCCGAGTATTAAACCCATATGTCAATACAGAAATGATGAATCGTTCAGCAATCATTGTCCATCAAAACCGTGCACCATCACTCCCTAGCCTGTGTAATGATTCTGTTAAAATCCTGACAATATATATAGACTGTGCTATACAGTATGTATAGGAAAAAGCACATCCCGTCCCCCTTCCCCAACAATTTTTGTCTGTTTTTATGTGATTTTATTCACTTCATGATCCACTTTCAGTAAACATTACATTTGCTAACCAAAAAAAAGAAACAACTCCAGCCTCTTCCCCCCCCTCCAACCCTCCCACCAATTACTCTCCACCCCTCCATGTCTGCTTTTCCTTAATTTTTTTTCTTTCTTACCTGTAACAAAAGAACAAGTTATGACTTTACAGGGAAGATTCGTTCTCATCTAATGATGACAATCCTGCCGACAAGTACAACTAACTTCAAGCCCTCTAGGCTATATTCCCTTCTGGTCCACTAATGTTTGCACAAGTTAACACATATATTCATAATACTCTCTCATAATAATGCCCTTTCAAGTGTGAATAATTGTTTTCTGGCAGAATTATGCCATCCCCGCCATCAACTTTCCTGTCAAACAAATTTTCGCTTCTGCCCAGGCAGACATTTTCCCTCTTATTGCTGCTATGGTATTCAGAGTGATGGCACATGATTAACACTTGTATCCAAGGACTCGTGTCTAGTCAGATGAACGGACGAAGACGGCGATCAACGGGGTATTGCTCGCACGTTCAAGACCGGTGCAAACTATTACTTTATATTGCTAGGTAGGGAGGAGAAGTTTAACTCATACTTGGTTAGAGGGTCCCTGGGGGTATGGGCCAGGTTGGATAGAGAGGATAGGTTGAAGTGAGACGGGGCGAGGGGAGGAACACCAGTGGAAGTGATAGCAGCAGTTATCTTGCGGAAGAGGGAAGAAGAAAAGGAAACTGAGGGAAATGAGATGGACTGGAAGGGAGACAAAAGGGATCAAAGGAAAGAAGTGAAAGAGAAATAATGAAGGAAAATTTCTCTTACATATTTGCACAGGATCAATGCAGAAACACAGTAAGTTTTATTTTGTGTGCCTTCGTTTGAGGAAGAGAATGTGAGAGGAAAATAGGGGTATGGGGAGGGTTGAAGGCTTGCACATAACTTCTTTGGAAGAGGATTGTAAATATGGTGTTCTTATTCACTTTACCGTAAACATTTTGCATTGGTTGCAGAGTGAGCTAGTGAATACAGTAGGTGGAGACAGGTAAGTAATGAGAGAAATGGTCATAAATTATATGAGAATTTAGCTTCCCTAGTTGAGGAATCAATTCAGCAATGGTCTACAGATAAGTCTTCTTGACTGAAAGAGAGCAGCAGCACATTACACACAGAAAAAAAACTGAAAGCAAAACTCTGCTTCCTTGGGAAGGAAGCCATGCAGCCCCCAATAGCTTAATTTAATTAAGCTATTAATTAACCAATCAAAGGAGCAGGTTTATAAAACCCTTCCCGTAGTTCTGGTTACCAAGGTTTGACTGATCAATATGAGACATTCTACTGTTTTGGACTATTGACTGTCCACAAGAATCAACCATTACTACACTACCTTAACTGTACACTAAAAACGGAACAAAGTTTCAAAGAAACCAAAGCCGTCCCAGTGAAACTGCAAGAAATAAAGAGCCTGTGCTTCATATTAGGTTATTAAGTTTTAACAGGACATGAAACATTGGCATGTAATCATATAGTGCAATATTTACTCAATAGGTGGGAAAAGTTTGTCGTCATAGTAACACATGTATCAACTTTTGGCAAGCATATATATTCTGCATAAGACTGGGATACATGTATCAAACTGGGAACAAATTGCATTCATAGAAGATCAAGGCAACTGGGGGGGGGGGGGGGGCGGAGGGGAGCAGTGAAATATGCCCTTCGAACTTTGTAATTGAGAGTAGGCGTAGCAAGTAACATAAATCCATGCACTCCCTCAAAAGTAGAATATATTCACAAATTATCTAGCAATTTGTTATATTTATGACCCTTAACTGAATTTGGTTCCGGGAGAGATTGAACTGCCAACTACCATGAACAGCAGTCACTGGTTAATGCCCAAATGTCATTGACATTTCTAAATTATACAGACAGTCAGAATTTTGTTTTGGATCATCTCTCTGAGGAGGGGGAAGGGGGAGGGGGAAGGGGGTGGGAGAGGTGGGAGCAGCTGACTTGCTGTTTAGTGGAGAGAAAGGGGCAGAGAAACCCATCATGGTCTCAATTTGTGGTCTCAATTCATGAACTTTGCACCGATGTCAATGCACAAGCAGTAAAAGCCCACCGTTCCTTGCTGTTTTCTTAGGGCATCATCTCCCCTATTTTCTCCCCGATTCTCTCCGACAGTCGATACCATTTCGCTAATGTATTTCATTAGACGGTGAAAGTGACCTCCAAAAACCACTTCGCAGCGGGGTATTTTTTTCTTTTAACCCCTTTGCTCTTTTCTCTCATCGTAAAAAACAATCCCCATCTACATCATCAGCTGCTTCAGAGATGTCCAATCAAAATATAATTTACTCATTCTCTTTACAGGCCCATCATCTCAATGTCATCCACTTTGTCGAGAGGAGTTCTGAGGATTTTGAACAAATAACGATGACCGAGATGGAGAGGAAATAGCAGAAAAATAATCATGCAACTTCAAAGCAGATTCAGATTTCTAAGGCAAAATTGAGTGTAATTCATCTATTTTACACAGTTGCCCAGTTGTATCAATTCCACTATTGAGAATACATAATCTGTCACTTCCCACTATCTAGAACTGGGTCGTAAAGCTACTGCAATAGCCAATATGAAGGTCTTTCTCTATCATTGGGATGCAGGTTCCACCCAAAAGGAGATTGGGGGAGGGGGAGATTGGGGGAAGGGGAGATGGGGACTTGGACAATTTTTTTGCTTTCATAACCCCAATCTTGTGTTTACAAACAGCCCTGTGGCAAATTATCACTACTTTATCATTACAGTATATTGAATAACTTATTTTACGACATTACCACAGAGAAGCACACTAAATAGCCCCAAAATGAGTTTGGATCCATTAATTCCCAGGGTAAAGGGGGGCAGTGGGTGACCATGGCTTTATCTCAGGGTAACCGCTGTCATTTGTTTTGCAACCAAACCAACAGGAAATACCAGGTGCTCCTGATAAGGTAAGCGCAACCTTTCAGAATTTACCCATCAATAATGACTGTTCTTCCAATCCCAACCCTACTCAACTCTTTAAGGACTTTATCAATCTCTCCTAGATCAATTAAAATAGCAAACTTTTTACCCTCCTTTTCACATATATAATGACTGAATGAAGCAAAAATTTTCCTGCATTTTCCAAGGATTTTTAGTATTAACTAATACAAGGTTAACCTTTCACCCTTCTGGCTTTTTATTTTTTTCCCACAATAATCATTCCATTTTTTTTTTTTTTCTCACTACAGGTTGTGACCCCAAAGGTCACAACAGGTATGCAGCTACCACAGGTTGTGATAGATTTCCCTCAGTGATAAAATGTCAATATGGAGGAGGAAAGAGGAGACACACATACACACACACAAGCCATCAGATAAGTGCAAAAATTGAAAGGGAAAGTAAGAAATGACCCACAGTGGTGGTACATCAGGTGCAAAGATCAGCTGGAAAAGCAAGGTATGGCAATGAAGGACATTGGATCTAAAGAATTATCTACCCTGGGCCAATTCCAATATGGTGGGAGGAGAGAGTGGGTGGAGTAAATCTATGGAATTAATTTGTTTTGAGGATGTTTTGAGAACCCATGATTTAAAGGGTGTGAAGACTCCCGCAAAAAGAAACGTCTAATGCCAGTAATTTCACCTAGTTCGAATGAGGTGTAACAGAAGTGTTAAACACTACCATCTATCCCAGAAGATACACACACAGCTTGCTACCATCGGTAATTAGACACTAGTGTACAGTCAGTACATACAGCTGCGGTCAATACCCACAGCACAGTATACAAACGATACAGCGATGGATATCTCAGGTCCAGCTAAAGATCACGTTTCATTACTGTCTGCATTTTGTAGCGACACGAACAAAACGTCACTTGCAAGCGACAAAAAGGTTCAGATTTTTCAGATGGCCACACGTGGTTTGGGGCGAGTCTTCAATGCCTTTAACCATCAAGGAGGAGTGACATGGAGGAACAGCAATGTTCAGTACCTTAACAAACATTTCTGTGACATTTATAACAGAAACAGTCCATACTATGCACATTGTAATGCAACTGTACAGTAGATCTTCTAGGGCAAACAGTCAAGTGCTTGGTGGTTTAATGTGCAGCAACTCGATGACGAATTACGCTATTTGGGAAAAACATCCTTAACTGTACTTCCTTATGCTTGGGGCAATTAGCCAAGACATTTTTGAAGAATTGGTTAGTCATGTATTACTTTCCAGTCCAAGCTCAAGAAAATACAGCAACTGTATACAAGGTGACAAGCCATCTTAGACCTCACTGGAAATTAAAACTTACACTTTGCTCCACTTCCAGGGTGATTTCCCTCTAGATAGCAACTACCACTCTAACAAAACATTTACAAAAAGGGCTAGTTGGTTTATGTGAACACTATACACCAGGAAGTTAGGGATTTTCCCCCTATTGTAATAACTCATGGGGTTATCAACATTTTAACCTTCCACAGGTTTTGTTTTTTACATTCCCTTAACTATACCTATTTCCTTCCCAGTCCCCCCCAAACCTGACCTAACCCACCCCACCCCATCCCTTGCCTCGTCCTTCTCACTTTTTATCTCTTATTTGGCCCCACCAACTACGCTGGTCAAATGAATCCAACTATATTTTCACTGACCAAAACCCATTCTCATATTTCTAACTCAGGACAAATTACTGAACATGGTACATATTACTCCTCCTGAAAACAACAGGGATTTCCAGAAGATAAGGAATCCCTAAGTAGCAGATAGGAAGGGAGGTTTTGAATTACTGTCATATGGGCAATGTAGTAATTGTGACCTATTCCCAAATTCCTGTATGTCACCAAAACAAACACTGCTTGATTGACTTTTAAAGCAACATATCATCCACTCAAAATTCAACTTTTACAAAAATTTGTTATCTAGGATTTTTATACATTTTATCACATAATACATACACAAGTTGCTTTCTTTTTTCAAATGCCAGGAGTTTTTACCTTTTAGTATAGTATTTGCCATGGGGCATTTTAGTTGCACACAATTGATGCATGCCATAAATTCTAACCTTTGTGTAAAAATGTTTTACACTCAATAGCAAGTTTCTTGAAAATTTTAAATGGCAGGTGTGATCATTAATAGACCTCTTTAAAGAGGATTGACATAAGACACAGAAATAATTTCTGGTTGACTTTCAGGGTCAAGTAGTTTGGTGTACATGGAGGGACTCCTGAGATACAAAAGGAATGGTCAAGCTATCAATTTACAGATGGCAGTCTGTTTTTGTTCAGTTTAAAAAGATGGCTCTTCATACAATCTGAAGGAGTTAGAATAAATTTGAGTGATATATTTTGGCTTCAAAACGAGGAAAAACACAAACCCTAACATCGTAACCACCGACCCGATTGGTTTATAAGATAAAACAGCTTCCAAAAAGATCTAAGAGAAAAAACCGTATTCCATTTGGGAGATTTTGTTATTTACATTCCTTCACAAACAAGGCTGAAGACTTGATCAAGTATAAATCATCGAGCCACACACATCCTTCAATTCCCCCCCCCCCCCTCCATTTTTAAATGTTAATTTTCTCTAATGGATATGGGGGTTTGTCTAGTGCTGAATCTAAAATATTGAAGCTCTTAACATGACCTCCTAATGATGGCACTTGTTTCAGTTTCAACACTAAGTTTTGTTAAAATTTTAACTTTAAACAAAATTATGGAAAAAAAAACAAAGGGAAAGAAAAGGTTTTCAGATGCTAGGTGGCAATATAGACATCAGAGAATTACAACTCTTCTCCCCCTTTTTTCAAAAATAAAAATTTTAACAACGGATGATAACCTTAATTGGCTCCTAAAGCAAGTGAAAGAAAAAACATGACTTGGACGTTAGGTTTTACCTTCTAAGCTATAATGAGCAAACATCTCTTGACCTTAGACAGACAGACAGACAGACAGACAGACAGACAGACAAATACATAGACACAGAAAGAGGAAAACAGGGATATACTATCAGAATTTAAGGAAAAAAAAGTTTACAGTAGGTCATAAAAGTAGAAATTGTATTGATATAATCACACCAAATGGTATTGTGTTGACCTAAAAAAAACCTGCATCAACATTTTTTTGCAAAATCTGACATAGAAATTGCCAGAAAAAGTACTTATTGATAGGAAATACCTAAATCAGGAAGTTTAAAAAGAGCTGCACATTAATGAGCATACAACTATATCTATTATTTATTCGGCTTGCATGTCTCAATAGGTCAACGCCAGATTCGGTATCGATCGATAGATTCAGTATCCTGCGAGGGTTTTGTGTGGAGTAAGTACGTACTATAACCTGCTGCTGTAGTACTAGAGCTTTTTATGGAATGAGAAAGTCTGTTATAACCAACACTCGCTGTTTAAGCTTTTACACTAGACTCTCACAATTATACTCCATAGAACGTTTTGTTAATGAGTTCCAGATACTCAATATCTCTCTGTTTCAATTTGAAGCTGCTTTCCTTTTTCAATAGAAAATAGTTAAGCCGTGTTATATAGTTTGAACTATATAACCAGACTGCCGAGCTACAATCGATCATATAGAATGTCAGAATGATCTATAACTTAGAAACTCCATAAGAGATATAGGTATGTTTTCATTTCTTTAGGAGGGGTGGGGAGGGGGTAGGAGACGAGATGTACAGGACCAGATGAACAGGGCGAGAGGGGAAGGATACTGGATATTTGCATGAACAGTTAGACAGGAAAGTGTCATATATGTGGACACATATGCATAACACTGTGCACGAAACTCTTTAGCAGAAGGCAAATGGCCAGTGCTGTAAGCCCAGAAGAATTTCAACAAGCACAAAGACATATGGGGGGAAAAAACTATCCAACCAACTTGACATGTGACTTGTTGTTTAGTCCAACAAAGTGTCAATAGTCCAAAATACTCTTCAGGGTACTACAACGAGTACTTCACCTGCCAAGTACCACACACAGTACCACTACATTGCTGTAGACGACTTAAAGTGAACCAAAGAATTTCTATTCACAAAATGGTCTTGTTATCTATATCAACCAATTCTTTTGAAAGAAATCACAACTTTTCCATGCAAAAACAAAAGTTTAGAGGAAGGCTTCTCTTTGCTTGTTATAACTTTGAATGCTTGCAACCTAGTACAAACCACTTTACTGAATCGCTGCCAAATTCTTTAACACCAACCACTCAGAATATTTGGTTTCTATGGTAATAACAAACCTAGGCTTTCTTACCCCAGCATAAACATTTTAGTAATCACCAAGGGATGATAACTCAAAAACCAGACCAAAAGTGAAAGTAGAAGTCCTAAGGGTTCCTACCCACATATAACAAGACACATACATCATGCAAACTTGTAAGAAATGTCTACCCATCTACAAAACAACATACCTTTGTATATGGCAAAGAAGAATCACCCCACCCCCCCCCCCCCTCTGGTTTTACAGTGAGTGATAACCATGAATGAAATAATAAGTTCCTGTCATTCTAAAGCCAAAGTATGTTTTCAGTGAGTGACCTATTTGTAAAAGCTGTTTACAATGGCACTTCAGACAGCTAATGTTAAGCAGCACAATCTGCCATTAAAAACTCCACATAAAAGTGTACAGTTTTCAAAGCACTCTTCAATCTGCATATTAGAATGCAAGGTAGGCTAGCGGAAAAGTAGAGTCAATCAGAAGAGAAATCCCTTCCATTGTATAAAAACTTCAGCAGCCTGCCCTGGGACAAGAAGCTTAGGTTATCTATACAGATTGAGAGAGGGGGGAAAAACAACCTAACAATAGAACAGAGATTGTTCACTGGGGCTTCAAAATGAAGACAACACCTAATTGACTAGTAAAAAAGACTACTGAAATGGACCCTTTACTGCTACTGGATCATTTGAAGCATGCTTCCCTCACATGATGGAAATGTGAAAGAAGATCATGCCCTAGGTATGTATACCAGAAAGCAAAATTTAGAACTTACAAATCTTTCGCAAACGACTAAATATTCATTTACGAGTATTTGATGGCACATAAAGTTCTGAGAGAAGATTGCCAATTTCATGTGTTGGCAGAAACATGTTTTTTTTTCCTTCTTTTTTTTGGGGGGGGGGGGGGAGTGAAGGAATCAACTGGATAGCATCATTGTTTACCCAATAAACAAATTAACCTCTAATTGAGCTGCAAGTCCAAAGGCCATGTCTGGATGAGAAGTCACCTCATCGAGACCCCACGACATTTTCCTGGATCGAATTTCACGGCAAAGAAAAAACTAAACAAACACAGCAACTTCGTTTACCCCCAGAGTGACCTTACAATGTTATCACCAGATCAATGCAAACACACAGACGGACGCAATGGGAAACTAAGCGAATTGGTATAATCAACTAGGCCTCTTTCAGGGCCCCAGTTGGCCCTTCAAACTGCCAGAGACTGAATTCACATTCGTCTAAAGAATCCTCGAGCCTCTGTCTTAATGACGAGCAGCTGACCGTCCGCCGAGACTCGAAGGATACGATTAGACTCACAAATAAGCGTAGAGGGTATGCTGGTCAAGGTATCACTCGCAAGGGCATGAGTTGAATGCACCCCAAAGAATCAACCCCCCGAGATCCCAGGTACCTCCAGGTTGACAGGTGAGGTTTACCCTGAAAAAAACTTCAGAGGAGAGATTCTTGAAGAGGGAAGAAAAAGGTTGTACTTTTGCTGCACTAATGTCTAAGTTCTAACTGCCACATGAATCTGAATGTGATGGCACATGTACTTTTAGTGCACTAATGGCTAAGTTCTAACTGCCACATGAATCTGAATGTGATGGCACATGTACTTTTAGTGGCACCCTAATGTCTAATTTCTAACTGCCACATGAATGTGATGGCACATGTACTTTTAGTGGCACCCTAATGTCTAATTTCTAACTGCCACATGACTGTGACAGCACATGTACTTTTAGTGCACTAATGGCTAAGTTCTAACTGCCACATTAATCTGAATGTGATGGCACATGTACTTTTAGTGGCACACTAATGTCTAATTTCTAACTGCCACATGCATGTGACAGCACATGTACTTTTAGTGCAGTAATGTCTAAGTTCTTACTGCCACATGAATCTGACTATGACGGCACATGTACTTTTAGTGCACTAATCTCTACGTTCTAACAGCCACATGAATCTGACTGTGACGGCACATGTACTTTTGCAGCGCCAATGTCTAAGTTCTAACTGCCACATTAATCTGAATGTGATGGCACAACTGCACTCTGTGGAGGTCATCACTAGTAAATAATGATCACTTGCGTTGTCATGGACACAGTCAGGACAAAGTACTTCCAATTTTGAATTATGTCAATCTAAATATTGATTACAAAATTGACTGTTTGGCTCACAAAGTTACATCTTCCTGAATTTACCATTTACCTTATATGCTATTTTTCTGTATGCAAGTCCATTTAAAGTCTCATTTTTTCCCCTTTGGAAGGGGGGGGGGGGGTGGGCGGGTGGGAGAGGGAGGATGGTTTTATATGTTCCTCCATGATAAGACCATCCAATAGTTGCACAATTAATTACATTTATCCATCAATGACAGAGATCTATGTGATTACAAATCTTTGCCTACTCTTTTTTTCTTTCTTCTCTTTTTGTGAGTTCTAAAACTAGTGAATCCAATGAACAAAATTACTTTAAAACAGTCTTGTCCATGTAATGTCGGGTTTAAAATTACTCATTTTGCATATACATTTATTTTCAATATATTTCCATTATCCCTAGTGCACTGTTGGTGAAATGAGTTTATAGCAGATTGTTTCCTCCACGTCGTCGGTTTACTATGAAATGTTGGTAACACCACTGACGACTCACAAGAGTGCACTGAAATTACCACAATGTAAACAGCAAGTTGTGAATTACAATAAACCCATAGCTTTGTAAGCGGCACAGTGTACTTATTGATCTCCAAATTCAAGCTACTGTATGCCATTAATATACAATATACATTACAAACACCTAAAGTACTGTGAGGGGTGACCTTGTACGGAAAAAAAAAATTGCAAAGACACTTAACCCTGCTTGGTGTGCAACCATTGTTCAACCAAGTGGAGCACTATGGGATTTTTTCTTTCCTTTCATATTGCTGATATAAAGAGCAGCACAGTTTGACATCTCTGCCAGGCCTACACAAAGTGCACTTCACATGTGTTATCTAGCTGCTGATGGGTAAACAGTACTTATTAAACAAGATATTGACTACATAGGTTACACAGTTTAAACCCAAATGCCATATCCCAAGATCAAAGTAGAATCATTGAATAGTGCGACGTATCATGTCAAGAAACAAGGAAGAAAAAAAAAAAAAGAATCCGACATTACTTCCTGTCCCGCAAAAGGATGTAATTAGCTAGTAGTTGGGCTAATAAATTACTTACAATAACAATACACTTCCATACGAAAACATTAAATGTTTAAAAACAATGACATTGATGAAGCACAACTGGGGGAAGAAACATTGCTTATCAAACAAAACCTGTCTATATTGTATTCAGCATAACATGTGATAGAGCCAGCTATGATGAACGGAAACCCTCTTCCATATCCCTGCAAGCCAATTCGATCAGTCGTTCAGAAAAGGACCAGGGGAGACTTGGAACAAGTCTAACACCGCTAACACCACTGGGCAGAATGGATAATGTTCACAGAAGGAATACAGGCAAGAGAAACATGGCGATATATACTGTATAAATATGCAAATGGATTTTTAATCACTCCTGACTAAAAGGAGGCCTGACAGCTGTACAAACCAACCTAAGTTGATATTTATAATACAACGTGAAATGTTATTTGTAGCTGTTGTGGATTGGACGGAAGAGACTTGACAGTTCAGTTTAATACAGGTATACCATTACATGATACCGATGAAAATCTCAGGTAGAGTGTTAATATTACATTGTTATCTCAGTATCAGATCATGATAGGATAGTATCATGCATGCATGCATGCATTTACCAGCAAAGAGGTGTCCCTTCGGTACCTGTATAAAAGAGCAGCCTAATCACATGACGTACTCTCTTTGGTCTAACTGCATAATTTGAGGGAGGGAGGGGGGGGGGGACAGATGGCCAAGACTGCCATTCCTTGCCACCAATAGCAAATGGAGATCTCTCACTAAGGGGTGTTTATGAACCAAACATGTAATTTACTGACACAAAACTTTTCACTCCGGTTGTTTACGTTTTCAGACTTTGAACTGGCACTATTTCCCAAAAGTGGATATTCAAGAGGCAAAAATCCTGGGACATTATAGCAAGTTATTTAAGGGGCCCCAACTTGAATTTATAAATTGACTCAAGTGGAGGTGGGCAAACAGACACATCCATACAGCTCTTAACAGTACACAATAACTGTATGCATACCCACGGGAAAGCTGTACCACACAGGGATCCCTTTCTATAAAACTATGAAATTCAAAATTCAATCAGTACAGAGTCAAAGAGATTAATTTAAGAAGTCAAGTGACCGGAATCTCAAGCCATGGTTCTGTTAATAAGTAACTTGCTTCGGTTGCAGCATACTATGCAAATGTCAGGGAATAGCCATGGGGACTTACATGCACCATCCAAACTTCCTAACTGAAGAAAGGAACTTTTGACTCAAACCGAGTTGTACCCATGAGAAAAAAATATTCTGGATTCACTTTAAAATGTTTGACTCATCAAAAAAAAAAAAAAAATGAAAAATGCTGTAATTTGCAAGAGGACCAGCAAAATGACAAATCACAACGAGGATCACATTTTTGTCTGAGTTTCACCATTTTTGATGATCAGACGATCCAGATAAATATAACTATCTGAAACATTAAACGGGAAATGAGGGCGCTTTCTGCCAGGGGACGGATCCAGAGGTTCTATGCCCTTGAGATGTGCAGCAGAGTTGATTGAATTACCAACTTTAATATAAGAAGAACGGAAATTACACCATTTCTACCAATCGCAAAAGCTTGAGGAAGAGCTTATGTGAAAGGTTACATAACTAAATGCGTTGAGGTTATAGGGCAATCCGCAATGGATACAAGACAACAAAAACAGTACTTAGTTATAAATACTAAGATCATAGAGAGGGCAAGTTATAGCCTTATTCCAAGTAAAACCATTCAGGAAAACAGCAGGATACCTCTTACCCCGTTTAGGTTTCCATGCATGCGTTTTGCATAGTCACGTATTTGGTGGGTTCCCAAAAACCAACCCAAACCATCCAGGAAGGAAAACTAGTCTTCCTAGCCTTCCTTCCTTTAGGAGTGCCCTCCCACATATTGGATTGTGGAGATTATATACAAACAGTACATTGTTATTGCCCAATGTGAGATGATCTTAAAGGATGTTCTGGAAGTATAGAACCATGACGGTAATCCACCTCTGTCTGATGGCATTACTTGTTTCGGTCGACAAGGGAGTCAGTCGCAAGCATTTAACTTTGAATAAATTACAAAGGTAGACTTCTTAGGTTCAGCAATACATAACAACAATCTGGCAGACTTTTAAAGGGGAAATTTTACATAAAAAGCTTCATAAAAAGCACAACAAAAAATAAATTAAAAATTAAAAAAATAAAAACCTTAAACTTGTTGTTTGATTGAATATTTTGAGAGAATTCTGCAAAAATTAATAATTATCCAAAGCAAATAGTGTAATATTGTGCAAATTTGAGTTAACTTACAAGCAATGCCATCTGCATCTGACATATTCCCCCCCCCCCCTCCCCCCAATACCTGACCCACCATGCATAGTCTCCATTGTCACCATGTAGAGGAGCCTCTCTAATTTAGAATGGCTGAGTAGATTTAAGCACCACCAGAGGCAGATATTGCAACTTCATATAGCAACTTTAAAAAGAAAATATTTTACAACTAAACCAACAAGACCAGTCTATGCCATGGTAGGTAAGATCATACTGTTAAATTACAGATTTTTTAACAGATTTGAACAGGATTTAATTGCAGGATTTTAACAGATATGTTTAGATAGAAACCACACTGTTGAGTGGGGGTGACTTGACAATATACCTTTGAAAATGAAGATTTTGCTTTGTCATAAGTTTCATATGGTATGGTCTTGTGCATATGCATACAGTATACACCAACAACAACTCTTTGAAGTAAACTCCCACTCAAAGGAAGCCCACAATCACATAGCAAGCATTTCATCAAGTTTCACGCTATATATAAGTTTCCTGCGTTGAATTTAGATGGATCCACTTTTAGTTATTAACAAGTATGTTGTAATCCCATTCTGTGTTGGGTTTCAGGTAACAAACCACAATCAAAAATGGGTTTGATCTAAACAAATAAACTCACAATCATATTGAAATTTGTCACCTGAACACACCTTCCATATATCTTGTACTGTCAATTCACAGAATCTCAAACCACAATGGAAAACACTGTTAACAGAATTTGTGTTTCAACTTGGAATGATCTGGCAAATCTGCACGCCGCACAAGTTTATGAGGGGATTTTGGTCAGGCCATCACAAGAACAACCTTACAGTTCTTCCAACCTTCTTTTCAAATGTATTTTTTTCACTCCCTAATATTCAAGGATTCTTTACATGCTGAAAAATTGAAGTTGTGCAAGAAAGATCACCACCTATAAACCCCCAAGTTGAAAGATCCCCTGCCTATAAACCCCATTATATTCCTTGAAATGTCTTTAATCTTCCCAACAAAACAAATTCCTGGGAGTGCTCTTCAATACAGGACATCAAACCAGATTTCATTGGATAGTTTCTGAAATCTGTGACAGGCAAGAGGATCTTATTGTAGCCTAATTCCTTTGAATTGATTACCCCTTTGATTGTGAAATGACAATAGCTGACCACAAAGAGTTGATGATATCCTCAATGAACCCCAGACTTCACCTTCATCCATGAAAATCTCACTCTTTTATCTTTCCAGATGAACCAAATCTCGGCCTCTCTATGGACTAATTCCTCTTTTGTAAGTGAGACTCTTATAGGGGGAAGATTTTAACCAAAGAAAGCCTCATGGGGGCTTCTTCTTTCTTTCTTTCTTTTTTTTTAGCCTGAAACTACTGAGAAATTTAACAATGGTCTGAGATCATTTCTGGATCTTCTTTTGAAAATGTAGTGTCTGAGTGTGGGCGAAATGATGAACAGTGATTCTGGCAAACAGGACAAATACAAACGTTGCCAGGTGCAAAAGATTGTCCGAAATGCCTTGTTGCTATGTAAAACCACAGCTTGGAAAAAGCTTGGAAAACAGGGTCATGTTGACCAATCATCTGACATTAGTGAAAATGGCAAAATCTGAACTGCATTAATGTCATAAACTAGGCTAGGAAGAATGAAACTGATATTTCCCTTATAGAGTGCTTTTACACTAAATCTGGATCTGATCTCCTGTTCAGGGTCACATCCTGTGCTCGAGATCAAGGCTGTAGTCGTAAATGCAGATCATATCGGGATCTGTTCCTCCAATTTTGATCTTGGAAAGGGGGAGAAGCAGACCCTGAGCATGAGATGGAGCTTGTAGTATAAATGCTCTAGGGTCAACGGTGACTCGAGGATCAACAGTGAACTTTTTCAGATCAGATCCTAGTGTAAAAGCATCCTAAGTTTCCAGCAAAACCAACAAGTAGGTACAACTGTTGGAAGAGTTCATGTACCTAAGCTATAATAAATCATGTTTAATGAAAGGCCCCTCTCCTAGCTGACCAAATTGTACCATACATAGATGGACAATGGAATTGTTAAACCTACCTAACAACTTTTTCTTGCTCGCAAATATGATGCAAAATCCAAAACTTTGCCTGTCATCTTTTAACTAAATGCTAGTTAGTTGAAAGCCTTCCGGTAGTAATTTTGATGTATCATAAACCGCAATTTAGGCATGAATTTTAGCAATTTTTAAGCAGGACTGTGTGTACTTCAAATTTTGCCAATTTTTAGTTTGCCAATGATGCTTTGCCCCTGCCACAACCATAGGCACTTTGTACTCTCTATCATGGACAGGCCACATGCTAAGTATGACACATGGACATTCCCCTTACTTAGATATCATGTTTGCCAGGTTGTCACATTTTGAACAGAATCGACCTCAAATGACCTCAAATGACCATTGACCTCAACCAATGACTGTCAACCTGTCAAGTCTGAAATAGATCTGTCAACATCCTAATTTTGGATATCACATCATCAAGTTCTAAAGAGTATCACATACATGCATATACACATACAAATATGTGCATGCATACATACACGCATTCATACATATACATACATACATGCATACAAACCAACCACTCCACCTGCCTGCAATAAGTATCCACCTAGAAACCATCCACTCAGCTAAAGAATGCTGTTTGACCAAGTTTACAACCTTGCCAACGAACGCATTGGCCGCAACTAATTTTTGGGCTAATGGATACTCTGGAACCCTGTGAAATTTCAGCTTGCAAGTGAACTTAGGTACTAGAGACCTGATCTACTCCACAGATTGGGTAGCTTCGTATCGAGAGAAATGAACTTTCAAAAGGTTGGGCCTCTCTGCGATGTCCATTCAGCGGGCAAGCTGAGTAAATCAAGCCCTGCTATTTATGTCATCCATCACACACAGAAGAACTTGAAGGCATTCATGGTACAGTACTTAGTACATGAACCTTTGGAACGGCACATGTGCTTTAATTAATGACGGTGCACGAGGGAAGGCCTCTAGGAATATGTTGGGAGAGAAACCCTAGTATACTGAGAGCCTTGACCAGCCTCAATTTAGTTCTCCTGCTATTTCAGTTTTGTTTACTAACTCAGAGGAAAAGAGCACTTGGCCTACTTAACTTGACTAGGGGTGTCATCCGAGACATTCAAATTAGATGTAACCGGAGGAACGCTGCGACGAGCCTTACGTCCGCTCGATGCAAGATGCAGTTTAGAATAGCCATTGACCACCCCGCCCCCCCCCCCCCCTTAATGGAGGAGATAAGTACTGTATCTGTCTTGTTGATTCACAACAAATAAACTGGTTCCACTTTGTCTTTTAACTTAAAAACATTATAATTACAATGGTAAAAAAAAGTGAAATATGTCAATTGAAATGCAAAAGATTAACCTCTTCTCTATATATGGCCATGATTATCAAGTTACGGTCAAAAATTGGTAAACCTGGCATTCAACGGACAAACTGATGTGTAATGCTGGAGAGGACATGGCAACCAAGAGGGATTTTGCCTCATGCACCTACTACAGTTAATCCCTAATTATCCACTTCTCTAATCAGGCAGCCTACCCAACAAAAGTTTGGGACACTACACAAACCACATTTACTGCACTTGAATTTGATGATTCGCTGAAAATGAATCCAGCAAAGAGGATAGATGTTCAACAGACTTTAAAACAGTGGTACAACCAATCAGTAAGAAACTGACATACGTGCAGATTAGGAAGGTGGAAAAATACAAACCTTATCTTTTATAGCAAATGCAAAAGGATTCACCGATACTGTATCTACTCATGCGCAAACACACATACACGCACCCATACAAATGGATACACACACAAATTTGCACTGGTACTTTCGTACCTGTTTCTGTGTTGAACTTAACCAACGCATACTGTACACTGTTAAGGGGTCTGTTGTATATAATTACTGCGGTCGATGTGAACCAAGAACCTGTCTGAGGCAAACAAGATTTCACATTTAATGAGCTGCATAAATCAGGGGTGTACAGGTAGAGATAACAATCTTCACACCAATCAGCTAAACAGTTGCAAAGGGGGGGGGGGGGGGTGTGAAAAGGGAAAAAGAAAAAAAAAACGTGGAAGATTTATTGTCAATACACAGCAAAGAAAAAACATCCAATCTGTAGCCGTTCATACCATGGAAAAAGATTGTAGAATCCAGGGAAGGGAGACCTATACAATTAGATAGTACTAATGGCTTAAAGCAAGAATGAAAATCTGACCAATTCCAGGTTTCGATGCTATTAATGACAATTGATCACAATAACCATTGATAACTTAATGACTGTCTCCATTTCCACCGCCTTGGACAAAATGAATTGGATTCCAAGATTTTGTGGGTTTAATTTGTGGTTAGAAACCAAAGGAGGTAAACATCCTCCCCAACAAACATGGTTTGCATAACTGTATTTAAACCCAGATAAACAGGGCTTTTTAAATCTCTTCAAATAGTCTATTTGAAATCCTTTTACTGCCACTTCTTGAGTGAGTAGACAGATAATGTGTGTGTGTGTGTGTGGTACGTATTGTACACCATCATCCAGAGAAAGAAATTAATATGTACTATAGAATTGCAAAATGGTTAAATTTTTGGTGTGCTCACTGTCATTGAAAATCTCACATCGTATTCTAGGTAGATGGAATATTATGAAGGAAAAAAAACCTTCATATTTATCTGATATATTTTTATACGCACTGTAGATCTGTGGCACCATGGTGGGCATTCACATATGACATCATTCATAAAATCATTTTGTACAGAGTTTTTTTTTTTTAAACCTACAAAAAGAATGTACTTCCCTTACACTACTTTGCTCTGCGAGTTATCATCAGAAAACTGTTTCATTGCAGTTTTTGCTCAGCTGATCATCATCATCATCATCATTATCATCCGATAACCAATTTCCAACTGTGTTTTCTCGTAACCATAGCACATGTGATTATGCCTGGATCTTTAATCAAACACATTGGAGTTAAACAGGCACATCTTAAAATTTAATTGTTATTAAAAATTGATCTCATCTACCGGACTTCCCCGATGCAAACATCCGACAGATCGGTTCGCATCTCTGAAGAAGAGAAGTTTGCCACTTCCACGGAGCCTAGCAGACTGTACAATGTCGTCGTCTTTCAACATCTGACATAATTCATACAAGCCAGCCACGTACAACAAACAACACAATTAATACAAACTTACAAGCCGAACAAACGTTGTTAACCCACCAATAACCAAAAGAAAGATGAATAAGAAGAAGAACATCCTATTAAGGGCACATCACTTGAGCTGTGCAAACAAACTCACACACATATACATACATGTGTACTACAAACAGTTTTTGCCTGCTTTGTCCTAAATGAGAGTAACACATGATCAATAGAGAGACAAGAAAATTGATCTCTCCGACATCTATTTGCTGACAAATATTATTCAAAGCAAAGGCAGGGTAATTAAAATTTAGGCACCAGAGTCATTTCAGTCGTCTGGACGCTTCGAGCTAGTCGCATAATGAACCTATAGAGATGATTTCATCGTAATGATGAACAGTAGGAAATTGGCACGCTGTACTATGAGGAGATGTGAGCTGCCAGTGCAGTATTCAATGCTGGATGTCCCAAGCTGATAGCATTCTTGAATTTTATCTTAAATGTATTAGTTACTTTTATTTACTTTTTTTCTCTTTTTCTTGAAGAAACAAGATTAAAATCATATTTCTATGATTGATCAATCTCCAGGACTTTTCCTCCTCTGTCAGCTTTCAAAGAGGATGGAGCTATGGTAACCTATACCAGTAGATGTGGATTCATTTCCGTTCTGCAGTGACTTGTGAAGGCTATCGCGTTTTATTTCATTTTTTTACCCTTTTTTTTTATATAAATTTAGGAACCTTCCTAGACCGGACAAGACTATATCACTCTGCTTCTAGCGTCTGGGCCGTAACTAACTGAAACTAATTAGACCTTCAACGCACTAGGTCCGTGTAGAATGTGGCCCATGATGTTATATATCAGAGAATCACTGTGGTATATAGACCACTTACTACTATTAAAAGAATTCATTTAGGTCTGTTGAGGTAGAATACATGTCAGAATTTGCAGATTATTATGGCCACAGAATCAGTTAATTATTATCTGACCCACAGAGAAAAATAACTTGTATTTAATCAAGACTTCACACAGCTATATACATCACAGTACCAAAACACTATACATAGATGACTTTGTAAACAATTTCTTGCTTACAAAAGTTCTGCGTTGTAAACAGTGATTTAACACAGCTGCATGGTATGATACAGTTTATGAACTCTCAAAAAAAATTGATATTTTATACATTTTATATTTTTTCTGTAATTAATATGTAATACACAATTGTGTTTAACCCGGCATCAAAAGAGAGAAATGAAGTGAGATAATCAAAATAAATATCAAATTCACTACACCATATCACTTTAGTAAAAAAAAAGTCAATTTAAATATAAAATGATAAGTCTATGTATACTACAAAACTAAGTATATAACTGACATTTTGATTAACAACTAAATACCAGCAAACATTGCTCTACCAGGCTGCCAGCACAAGTGGTTGCCTAGCGACCAGTTTTTTGAGGGCACTAATGAAGCCAAGGTTGAAACATCGTGATTGGAATATTATTTAGTTCATAAAACTGCCAAGTGTGATATTGCAAAAAATGCGTAGAAAGTGGGCATAATGTCTGTCACAGTGCATGTGAAAAGATATTTTAGATCTTTTCGTCCGGTCAAATTTTGTAAAATAAAATATGTACATATTTGCCAACAGAAATTGGTCACATACAGTTTCAACCATCTCTGACACAATAAACTTGCTGTTTAAATGGAATATGTTTTCATGGATAGTTTCCACAGTGTAGATTTTTTACATTGCAATCAATAATTTGAAGCAAACTTAATTCAGCTGGTTGTTGTTAATTATCAGTTTCCAATCAAATTTGTTAACCCAAAACAATGCACTGCGATACTGTGTCAAATGGTAGAACTGGAAGGAGACAGTAATCAGTAGTATCAGTCGCACACTGCGTTTGCAACGCAATGACGACCTAGGCTTATATAAAGCTAGGCTTATTAGGCAACAACCTCATACACAGTTTGTGTTATATCAGAATAGTTCCCTGTCTTGACAGTTTGCTTTTCCATAGCAATTCAAATGTCTCAGACTATTAACATTCACAAAAGCATCGTTTTTGCTACTTTTCAATGAAGAAGAAAGGTGTTTTCTTTCCTTTACTGTATGTTTTTCTTCTGCCTTTTCCCCAACTCTCTATGCAATAATGCAGGCATTCATTTCACTATGTAATCATTCATTCATCCTTTCTTTAATCCAATGTGGTTAAATCATTTATTGGCAAGAGGTCACACACAATTGGGGCATCTGTGTGCCTATGATGCAAGTAAGGAAGCAGCTTCCTAAAGCCACAAAAGCATTTCCTTTCCACTCACCATTGAAAAATGTTGAGGGCACATGAAAGTTCACATATCCTTAGTCATTCCTTAGCAAATGTCCCCCAGGCCCTGTAGACTTCTCTCTCATAATGTTTCACCAAACTTGTCTTTTATGAACTGGCAGCACACTATTCATACAGTACAATGGAGTTTTTAGACTTTTTAAATTATATCAGGGAACTGCTGTAAAACCCAATAGTAATACTATCGTAGCTGTAGGACTCTACACAATATACCGTATACATGTACACTACAAGGTCATTGCCATATAGAACAAAAGCCTATATATATGCTGTCTTCTATGTCCATAGATGTCGTCACTTCCACTAAATAATTGGATTTTTTCATAACACTAGAGGAATACAAAGTACCCAAAAGGCTCAAGGTTCAACATTCCCTACAAATGGGAAAATTATCAATTATCTGCTGCTTCAGTAGAATGGTAACATCACGTTTCACTGCACAAAACCTTAGCTATTGTCCTTCTGTAATATATTAGTAACCCAACGGTAGCTGATTCGTCATGTTAATGCTATGTAAGTTAGTAATGAATATTCATAGTCACATTAAAACCTCATTCCAGCATAGCAAATATATTAACCATAACTGTTAGTAAAATGACAATAGCTGCTTCTATATATTGATTGATGCCATATTCACATATTACCTAGATATCATATTTGATATTTTTGAAACTCAATCTGAATGCCAAAAAAAAAAATTTGTTTTATAGTTAAAACACAATGTATACTTCTAAATTTGCACTGTGAGAAGAAAGCAAAGTTTTGATTACCACTATAGTGTGCAATGTTAATGGAATTGGTGTTTACTAATACTATGCCAGCAAATATTTAGGACTTGTGAAGCAACTTGCAAACCCCTTTTTCTCAGATAACCTTGGCATAGGAGACTCTGTGAATGTGGTAGATATGTGAATGGACAGACACATACATGTACGTGCAAGAGGATACCTGCTGGTTATAATGTATATACTCATGTTTAACAGACAACCCTAGTTAACTTTCTTTTTAAATATTCCACGTAACTCTTTACAGTTGTTACCGAGGGAAGCCAAGCACAAGCTTTAAAATTACATTTTTTTTTCTCTCTCTCTCTCTCCCTCTCTTTCTCTTTATAAGTATCTTTTTTCTCCACGTCTGGTTAATTTCAAGGATTAAGAATTAGCTGGAGAGACACTGGGAATCGTATATATAAACAGCT
Source organism: Apostichopus japonicus (assembly GCF_037975245.1). Taxonomy (NCBI): domain Eukaryota; kingdom Metazoa; phylum Echinodermata; class Holothuroidea; order Aspidochirotida; family Stichopodidae; genus Apostichopus; species Apostichopus japonicus. The sequence continues at coordinate 8,477,048 of NC_092583.1, forward strand.
GGAAACGTCCTGCGATCACAACACGACCAAAAAAAAACTAGCAGAAAGCTTCCGTATTCTTCATGCATGCATGAACCACCCGGTCTGCACGGCATCATTTTTCGGTTTCATGCGCATTCCGTATGACATTAACCTTTTACTGTACAATCAAATGCCTACGTATCTTCCAAGGTTTGATGATATTTGAGTAACTTTACTTTGTTTGACTTTTGAAAGGCAAAATGAAGCTGCCAAGAGGGCAGAATATAGCGATCTGTCTATACTCTGTTTACATATTGGTGCACTGGGGACGCAGTCACGGTTTGTGTACGTGGTCTGCATGTGTGGAGAGTCACAGTGCCCAGTAATTCAAATGTTGGAAAACTTGACCTTTGTATCTGATAGTCCGTGGGTGAACAACTCTTTGAAGGCCCTCTCTACTCTTGCATTTAGTGATCAATGTAGCCATACAACCACGTCTAAACAACCTCTCTCTCTACATATATTTATATAGGCTCTCTATATACATGTAGACTACATGTGATTTGTATCATAATTGTGGTAGGTCAAAAGCATTTTTAGGCGCCCCATTTATACGGAACAGATGGAAATATTTGTACATAGGACAATTTTCACATTTATTTCCACTTTTTCACAAACTGAATTAAATTGTTTAGAGATTCTGAAGGATGCTATACCATTACCCAGTCTGGGTATTTTTTTTTTATTATATTTTATATTTTTTGAGACAAAAATCCCATCAGTCATGACAAATTTTTCGCCTGGGATTTCACTGTGTGTTATATATATGTCAAACTCCTGCTGTGGGTATGTGACCTATAGTTTACAAGAGTGCTACTATTTATAACTAGATTGACAGAGGCAAATACTGTGTAAGACTTATCAAAATAGGGTGAACTTGCATTCACCTTCCCCACAGCAGCTCTAGATGCTACCACAAGAAGGAGAGGAAAAAACTGCCAAGAGAAAAGTCAAAGCAAACAGGAAACGTGTCTTTTAATCGTATTTATTCATCACAAAACTTGCAAAAGGGTGGCCGGCCCCAGCATTTTACTTCTTCAAGAGTGATTCCTAGCTCATCCAAACCAGTTATATCCCTCCAGGGGTGGTTTTCAAAATTGCTTGAGTGGAAAGTCTTAATGAACGAGACGTACATGTGCAAGTGCTCACATAATTACTGAAATTGAATGTTAAAGCATATATATCCTATTTCGTGAGTGACTGCTCTTTGCTTCTATCAAAAGGTACTCACATGAAGATCAAAACAAAATGCACATTCCCAACAGGCAGGAAGGACACTTGTCCGAATACTAACAAAGTTTTTCAGATGGTAAAGAGCGCCGGCCTCTTTGATTGATCCTTCAGGTTTTGAGAGGACCCACCCGCACTAGTTTTTATCAGTTACTGGAGTATTTACAGGTATTTAAGTGCCATCTATCCTCTTGTCAAAAGTTTGTAACTTAGAGAAAACATCTATAGTTTAGCCAGTGACATACATATAAGCCATACCGTATGTACTACACACATGCAGTGGCATTTAAATGGCTATAAATGTCAATATTTTTGAAAAGCTGTCAGTTTATAATGCCATGGTAACGAGATCGCACAATTTCTCTCCACACTACAATGCATGTTAAGAGTGATTCTGCATACAAGAGTGATCAATTAAGCCGAATTGTTGGTAACCAGAGAGACAGTGCTTAAGCTTCATACCATCCTCTGACATCTGTAAGACTTTAAGGTTTGGCTCAGTTAACATATCTATATATCTATATATATATCATGTTTGATCTCTAGAGTAAGGCAAAATGTGTCACCAAAAACAGAACTAGTATTGTTCGATACAGGTGACAAACGCCTACAGTGGAATTACGACCTTCCTTACTGGTTTCGAACCTCTGGACATACAATCAGCGTCCATAGCCTAGTTGGTTAGGGTGTCCGCGTACAGAGCAGGAGGCCCGGGTTCGAATCCTGGTGGAGGCTGGAAGTTTTTTCACTGTTCTTGATTTTCCAACTCATTACGATTTTCATTTATATATATATATATATGAAAATCGTAATGAGTTGGAAAATCAAGAACAGTGAAAAAACTTCCAGCCTCCACTGGGATTCGACATACATACATATATCAACCAACAATTTGGAGTGAAAGGACAAATTAAACACAACCAAGTGTGATCTATAAATGTATATTATATACTCTCCACTACCAACATCCTGTAATAATAACAGTGTTAACTAATTAATGCAGTGAAATGAACCCCTTTTTCAGTCGGATAACCACTACACCTGCATATTATGGTGGAGCTAATTATTTGTTTAATTCATTGCAAAATGGAAGACGGATCTCCCTTGCTAAATTATTCAAATTATGTGAGTTTTGCTCATCAATCGTCTGAAAGGTTGCATGGCAACAGTTTAACACCAGCCGCTTTGTATCAAAGTTTTGTTTTTAGTCTGTTATTTTATCTGTCACGTTTTTCCCTCCTCAAAAGTGTCGTATCTTGAAGTTTGATTCCTATACAGAATATATCTGAAAAATTGAAATGAATTTCTCTAAAACAACATACCCACCCATGAAGCTAAAATCCTTCCTTGTATAGACAAATCTGAAAAAAATTCATAGATGATAACATCGTGTGGCTAGTTCTCATCTATAGACACAATCATTATAGTACATGTATAAATGCAACTTCTGATCAAAGTTCCAAAAATATCTCTCTGTTGACAAGGAAACAAACGGTAAAACATTTTTGTTTTATGTTTACCAAGTAAATGCTAGATGGTTACTACTGATATCTGGTCACATTTTACCCTTTAATAACCACCTTCTGATAAGCAAGCTTTTTCAGAAGTACTACTTTATATCTACTAAACTATTAACTATGACCTTTAACTTGCTAACAAGACCAAATTGAAAAACATGTGTACCCGTGTATGAACTACATTTGGGCAGGGTGCCCCCATCCCCTCCCCCAACCCCCATTCATTCAGGGAGTAGTGGGGGGGACAAACATGCAGCTAAGTGGTTCAAATCAGAAGCAGGAAAATAAACTCTCCATATAAGACAGTTGACTGTATAATGAATTTTTCTTCATAAATATTGCAGTTGCAGTCAAAACTAAACCTCAAAACGAATTGCAAGTGTCATTTTACGACAAAATTGAATTAAAAAATTGGGTAGTAATTTGTAATCAAGCAATGTTTAGATAAGCTGTAAATTAAACATTCCTATAAACAGAACTGAAGTACCGGAACACAGTCAAACCAAGGCTTACATGCTGACCAACATTGAGTACTTTTCAAATGTTTCAAGTTTGTTAGGCTGTTAAACCTAACCCTGACCCTTGACCCCGACCTGGTTACACACTGGCCAGATTATACAGCATCAGTAAGAATACATACCAAATGTCAAATGAAAGGGGCATCCAGAGACTTAAAGGCAATAAAATTCAAACGACAACAGGTTTATGTCATCCATAACAGGCAAAACCAACATGACTAATTGCTCCAAAGAGCAAAAATCTAGCCATAGGCATTCATTTCGGAACTAAAAGACAAGAAGGCTTTCCAAGTATGAAGAAGCCAAAGGCTGTCAAATGTAGTTACGGAGGATGTAAAAGTGCAGGCTATTAATGCAGAAAGCACTAAACGAGCCTTATTTCAGCAGAGCCCCCTGTTAGTTGATTAATGATGCTAATGGATCTTAATGGCAGTAAAACTGTTGAGTAATTTTTTCTCTTCTTGGCATTCAATTTCCTACCTCGTAAATGACGAGGCGTTCGGCTACTGAGCATAAAGTCTCGTAAATCTCTGATGAGAAATGCAAAGAAAATTTGCACCGCTGGAAATTTCCGCACCGTACATGCTTCGCTAACTCGACTAGTGTAAACCTTTCCTAGTTGGAGGGCTCATTCTGAGAGCAATGTTTTTAAAGTTCTATCAAGGTGCCCCTTATGATTTTCTTTGGCATGAACATCTTTCACTTTTACAGGAAAAGAAATGTAAACACATGGAACATGCAATCCTGTAACTGTAAAATTAATTCAAACACATACAGTGATATTCTAGCAATGGTAATTGTGATCAATATAAACAGCAAAAAAAGAAAATGAATTCAGGTATTTTCATTTCCTGCAAACATATTTTACTGTAATAATTACAGTAAAATGTGTTTGCATATATATATATACATTATTGCATTACCTAATCTTTCAAACCCACAAAACATTTCTCTGCAATTATGGGTTTAAAACCTTCAGCATGATGCTAGTTTTAGAAGGAAGAGGAAGAGCTTGTTGACCCTGAAGTAGGTCAGTATGTGGGCAGTTCCAAACTGTTAAAAGGGTTTTTTGCAGCTAGGTAGATTTGTACAGAGTTCATAAGTAGAATAGAAAAAGGGTAAAGAGTGGAGTCAAACTGAATTCTCTCATAATTCTGTAACCATACAGTAGTTGCCCCAGTGAGAGAGCTGTTGGCAGGTTTTGTTATTGAAAAGTTTACATGGTTGTCGAATTATCTGTAGCGCTCTCATGTGCAGTACGATACAACAATTTTGAAAGGAGAGAATTTACAAGCCCAGATAAGGATATAGTGACCCTATCAATATTTCGGGTAAATTACAACAAATCTGTCGAAAAACATTGCCATGAGCAACATGTATGTAACGTCTGTCTGTCTGTCAACATTTGTCCGAAACGAGGCACTTGAAACACAGTTACCAGAAAAGACCTTCCTAGGTACTGGAAGAGGAAACAGACCCAGCACCGAGCAGGAAAGACACCAAGAAAGGGGGAAATAATTCGAGATCAACAAAGTACACACACACCAAATCATGAATTGCTACAGTTACAACAGGAAGCTCGACAGATCGGCAATTCAACGCTGAAACAATTGATTGTTACTGGAAAGTAGAACAGCTTGACAGCTGACAATAGTAGGATTATATCTCTCACACTGGAACAACATCACAGCAGAAAAAACATGGATCTTATAGCTATTCTACAGAACTGATCACTGTAAAATGCACAGTTTATACGGCAGATGACTTTCCTCAACCCCCGCCTCCTTCCTCAATCCCCTCCTCCTTCCCCCCCTCCTCCTTCCCCCCCCTCCTTCCCACTCTTTCGCCTCCACCCAAATCATCATTTACAGCTGTACTACACCCATATCATCTATGACTCATGCACTTTACACCGGAAAAAGTGAGGCTCCCTTTAAAATCATGAACTACGTAACTGCCGGACATCTGTTTGAACAATTTATGTCAATACACCTGTGTTTATAACAATTCAACTTACAGTACTACAATTGTTATAACTCCCACTTTAAAATCTATGCTTAATACAAAACTGACTTTAATAGTGTAGCACACTGTTGCATATATATTAATGCATACATGTATAATAGCTGTGTGTAATGGCTGAATGCATATTAAATTCTCACACTGATATAGCCGCTGTACAGAGTGGATACAGTACTGTAATCGGTTCTATCACAAGTGTTTGTGTTAAATCTTTTTATATTTAATTTTACGCTTGCCTTACAAGGTTACACTAACAGTGTACACAATATTTATCACATGACAATTGTAACTGCAGCGTATTGGATCCTCACTGCCGTCGCTGCATAATAAGCTTTAGAACAAATTTATGCCATCAGTACAATAATAATGAGAGTTTATCGCATGGTCTCTGCGCACTACTATTCTAGCGACAAAATCCATACGTGTATAGAGATCCATGGCATTAACACGACATAGTGGAAGCCAGCACGTGAAGTGGAACGTTTTATAATTCAACCAGCAGGTTATAATTTGTTACCACGGGAACCGCTATCATTAATGCAGCCAATATGGATCACAGTCTCTGTTGACAATGTCACATGGGGTAGAATTTACAGACTTCTACGGTCTTTCTAATCTCTGCCGACTACGAGCAGCAGTTTGATATTGTAGCGTACCAAGAATCAAATTAATAAACATCCTTCTGCCAACTTCCTGCTTCTTTGTTTGAATTGGCCAGGAAGATAGGAAGACACTGCCAGACATCATCCTGAGCGAGATTTTTACTCGGAAGCTGATGTCACGGTGAAAGCTCGTTCGGTAGCCATGGAGCCAGTCAGTACTACACATTATATACAAAGAGAGTTGGAGAATGAAGACCTTATTTTGACCCTCATCATAGCTGTTGCAAGTTAAGGACAATTTGAAGGTTTTCTCATTGTTAATAATATATATTTTTTTTCCCTTTGCGGTTTAGAATGTTTTATAATTTAATTGAAATACCAAAGAGGTATACCAACTTCCCAAACCCCCTACCCAATTAATTTTGTCAAAAGTCATGTCAATGTAAATTACGGTACAGCTCAAAATTGAATGTTGTAGCCATCAAACTACTGAAGGATCATTATCTCACAAGAGTCAAAAGACTCATTTAAATTTAATTAACATAAGGCAGTGCTCCATCCTAACCACTACTACACTGAACACAGAGAGCAATGTACATGCTGTCAGGCAGGACTGTAATATTTCAAACTGAGTCACACGTTAAGAAATTTATGTCTATCAGATTCTTCACGACAGAATCTTGTTGGAGCGAAACTTTGTCTGCCATAGTCTCAGCTTAATTGGCCTCTATTGTAGCAGTGGTAAAGCCACTTAGCCATCTGTGTACAACTCTGAGCAAATCTGTACTTTCTAAATCTATACACCTACACAGTATGACTGACTTTAGAGGAATCCAATTCCTGAGTACACTACCAGAATATTAATAATTCAGTATATACTGTAGTCACATAGATCTGAGGTGACCAGTTTGCTAATGGCAGCAATTCAAAAACTTGGGGCATCACAACTTGCTGCATATGTTTTGGCTTAATTAGTTAGCTCTAGGTCGAGACTAAAGCGGAAGAGAGAGTGTGAGTTGAGAAAAACCAAAATCAACGATTGAACCAATCACATGACGCACGCTGCATCAGCAGTGAGTATTACATGCATTGCAGCTTGATTAATCAGCTCGATTTGAGAAGGGGGAAAAACAAAAAATGAAGACTCCCTGGAAGGTTCAGCAACAAAAAGTATTGATTAGAATCATGGATGACTAGTTTAACCAGTTACCCTGTTACTCTCCTTCACTGACCATAGAAATAGTCAGATTTTGAAAATGCCAAAACAAAATTGATCAGGATTCATTGGAGGATAAAAAAAAGGTCAGTGCAATAATGGAGAAAGAAAGAAATATGAGTAACAGTATCTGACTTTTTTTTTACCTTTTCTTGTGTAGATGTTAAACAGCGTTGACAAACATGGCAAACCTTGACTTAAATACCAACCTAGTTAGAACTGCACTTATTAAACTTACATTATACAGACAATACTAAGTACTGTGTGTTGTGCTGTAATAGTAGTACTACAGCCTCTAGTATTGCCTCTAGTATTGCCAGCAGTGCTATCCGGTGTATGTAGGAAAGCAATGACCTTTCTTTTTACAAAGTTAAATAACTTGTTAACTCAGCAATATATAAATGCAATATGCATATTCTGGGGGCACCAGTGGCGTAGGAAGGTAATTTTGAGTGGGGGGGGCTGAAGATTGATGGCCGGCCTGGGAGAGGGGTCTAAGGGGAGGGGGTGTCCCCCTCCCCTTTGGAATTTTTTTGCATTTCCAGGTGGCCTCAGATGCAATTTGGTGCAATATAGCACACTTCAACATCCCACTCCATTTTGTAAATAATTTTGCATTTTCACCTGGCCTTAGATGCAATTTGGTGCTCCAAATGAGATTTTTGTCTCATTTGGAAATGAAAAAGGGGTTTTTTGACTTGCGGAGCGGGGGGCGGAATGATACTTCCGCCCCCCCATATTTTTCACCGGGGGGACTGGCACCCCCAGCCCCCCCGGTTCCTACGCCCTTGGGGGGCACTAGTTGCAAATTAATTGCTGTCTCGTGGTTAAATCTCAAAAACAACATAAATTATTTCTGTGAAAGTGAAAAGTAAAAGGGGTCCATTCATGTCACGTTCATATAAATAGTAGGATTTTTGACATAACATGTTTTAATTTGGTATCCAAAATGGAGGAGGACCAACCATGACAACCATCGCAATCTCAATCACTGGAGTGACTCTGTGGAAGTCTTGGCATTATTTACTGCACTATATATAAATTCGATTCTCAGAGTATGTACCTACAAATTTACGTTGGTGCTTTTTCGTTTTCATCCTCCCTTTTCTTTGCAATCGCCCAGGGACTTTACAGAATACTTGTACTTATTTCAGTGTTCTTTGTGATTTTATTTTGTGTTTTATTTCTTATTTTACTCTTGTTATTTAAATGTGTATTTCTTCTAATTTCTGATTTTCTTTAAATTGTAAATTACGTTTGAGGGCCTCATGTTAGATTAGCATTCTGTTACGCTAAATGAGTTTTACCCGTGAAAGTTGAAAAAAATACTAGGCTAGGCTCAAATGTACTTTCCCATCAAACCACTGTCTAAGTTTTATCACAACATGGTAAACAAGCCAAGCGAGACGACGGGTTCAAGAACAAAGTTTGTTTCTACCAGCAACTCTTGACAAGAGTACCTAATCACCTGATCATCTTAATAATCCCCAGGGTACCATTTCAATGTAGAATCAAGGACCCTTCACTTTCATAGTATTCCTGGTAACAAGCTGTAAGAAGATCACATGTACACACGCTATTAATTTGGACAGCTTAACATGTCTTTCTACCTCCTCGACTGTTTAGTTTCACTCAAAAATAATCCTAAAAACACTACAATGACACAAAGTATGGGTCGGGTAGACCTAGCTGTAACTGTAGACTATATATGTGACAAAGTTCAGTCAATTGGCCCATCTCCAGGAATCACGAGTTTGACTTGGGCTCAAGGATTTTGGAACTACATGGAACAGAAAACAATTCATACCCATCCTATTAGATTTGCTTATGGGGACTTTGGAGGGTAAACAGGTATTGAAGTATTCCTTAATTTACTGTTCAGAGACAAAAAGCTTTCCTGTAGGTCAGGTGCCAAAACAATATACCCACTTTACATTTTTATTTTAACCAGAAATGGTGGGTGGAATGAAGGGTGCCCATTGCCCTCTTTTCACAACATTCATTTCCCACTACATTAACTTTCATCCTGTTTTGCCAAACCCTATCTCACACCCACCACCAGTACAGTCCCACTGTGACAATTTACATTCCACAAGCTGCAGTACTCACAAAAATGATGTCAGTGTGAATGTGGAAATTTAACTTGATTGTATTCATGATTGTAGGTAGTTTTTAACCAGGGGAAAAGATTACTGTGGCTGTGGTATGTTGTGCTGTTATGTTTCCAACACTAGACAATAACCACTCTGAGTAACAAGTCCCTCTATTATCCATGGGGGACCACTCTTGCATACTAAGATTCAATCCTCTGGCACCTCACTTTTGTATGTCATCTATAAGGAATCTAAAAGGACTGGACCCCTATTAGACCCAGGAGCATAAAAAGAGGAGGCTTATTGGAATGTTCTAAGCAGGCCAAAAAATCCCTATTTTTGGAAGGTACTGAACAGTCCCCTGTTCCCAATACCAATTCCAGACATTCTTTATGGGGATAACAATGCTCGCTATTGTTCAAAAGAATTCGGTGCAACCTGTTAAGTGGTATGTACCAGTGAACCAGATCAAACACAGACTTGTGAATTTAAGCAAATTTACAGCCACTGTTCAATATCTATACTAGCCCAGGATTAAATCTACATTAGACTTTAGCACCAGGAAATACTTTTTAGCATTGTACAAGTGAGCAACAGTTGTCACTCATAGAGTCTATGCAGTATACTGTCAAATCAAGATATAAGTCAGGAAGTTAAGCCAATGCACTTGACGTTGTGATAATAGCTTTACTGCATAGGAACTAAGTAGAATAGAAACAAACTGCTGCACTGGGCTTTATATTCAATGATGGACTCATCATTTAATATATGAAGTGTTATTACCCCCAACCCTACACTCTTCCCTACCATGCTTCAGTATCTACTTACCCTTTACTCTTCCTGATCATGGTTCACTATCTACCAACCCTACACTCTTCCCTAACATGCTTCAGTATCTACTTACCCTTTACTCTTCCTGATCATGGTTCACTATCTACCATATTATTCCCTACCCATGCTTCAGTACCTACCAACCCTATACTCTTCCCTACCATGCTTCAGTATCTACCAACCCTATATTCTTCCCTACCACTGGTTCAGTAACTATCTCCAACATGTACCTTTACCCTCATTAAAACCCTTTTCTAGTTTCTGCATGCAATTAGTACACTGACAGAAAGAACCTTGGCACCGTAAGGTCATCCCAACATACATCTAATAGCGATTTGATAAGTGACAAAACCAAATACAGTTTAAATATTAGACAGAAGGATCCTGAATACAGTATTCGTCATTAGCAAGGTACCCAGGAAGAGCTCGCAGAGTGGGTACAGAGCTCTCCGAATGGGTGCTTGACCTACAGAAGGAAGAGGGACTTGGCAAAGGCTCTAAATTTAAAGCACCAGGCCTCCAAACAGTTTTCCCAGGGTTCAGATGACATCCAGCTAACCTTTCTCTGCCAGTACTTTTTTTCTGATTAAACAGAAGGGCATGTTACACCAACTTGGAACTACTGTACATCATACTGTCAATGCCAGTAAAATCATACTGTTGGGCTACTGTCCAATGTTGTTGTAGTTAGTATTATTACATGAATTTGAAGTTTTTTAGTAATTTTACCACTGACTGAAATACCTCCACCCACGTTTTTTTTTATTACAGAAATATTAATGGACACAAAAATGTTGTAAGCAGGTTCCAAGAGAAATTTGAGAAGCTGAAATAATCATCCTGACACTCATTCCGTGTTATTCAGTAGGACTGGAAGTAAGCCAAATACGCTCTTCAACCATTTCAACATGACTCATTCTATTTTCTTTTCCTCTTTAAACTTGATCAACTCCGTGATTCATATCTCCCTGCGTCGTCGTTGAAGATCTCTTCCCCTTCAGATACACATGTTCACATAGTACGTGCGTACGTACTCCATGAATTTTAAAGTTCAGAAGAAATAGATAAAAAAAATAAAAAGACTTTCCACCATGTATGATGCGATAGTAGCTTAGCAACGGTTCTGTTTGAACCTCTGTTGTTGTATGCAGTATTACAGGCAGCTCCAGTGGTAAGTTAATTCATCACTAATACATTCGAATAAGTTGCCCCACAGCATGCATGGTGGCGAACAGTTGTTGTTGTTGCAAATTTTATAACGTGGAGTTTTAGCTTTGCGAGAAGGCCAACGCAGAGAAAATTAATACTGTAGTAGCCTATTCAAAATGTTTAGGTCATTGTCAAATGACTCATGGAGTAGCTGCTGTATTGATGGAAAAAAGATGATCATAAAAGGGATATGTATGTACATCAATGCCATTCATGAAGCCTTCATATTATTCGTCTGTCGATTAATTTGATCAATTTTATTACTATATAAATACAATGTCTGGCATGTTTGTATATGAGTGAATCAAGGACATTATTCTGCTAAGTGTTAATGGCAGTATTGGGCCATTTATGCAACATACATTGACAAATATTTCAATTGCCATTAATCTATGAATGTTATAGCAATTAAGAAATATGATGAGAGAGAGAGAGGAGACATTGTGGTATCTTCATGATAACTGTTTTATTAGCGAAACTCTTTTGATGGATCTGAAATCAAATATATAGATATATTTGAAAAATTTGTTGAAAGAGCCAACTGCTTAAAGTAGTGATGCCATACAAAAGACTACAGAGGTTCTTTGAATGTATACTTTGATGCTATGATGTCACATTCTGAATGTAAGTTATCTAGAGGACAGCGACAAAAATTACTAATCCCATATATGCGTCCACAAATAAGCCAAACCCTACATTAATGCACATGTGTGCATATATGCGTGCTATATAATTTTCAACGCCTGACAAACACACATAGTAGTATTGATGACATGAATGACATCTTACTCTCCATACAGTGATTAATGTGCCTTCTGTTTGGACCTGTCCCCAGCATGTGTCTGGTATATAGATCAGAAACAGAGTGTGTCTGATACAAAAACAGCACAAAAACACTGGTGTGTAAGGCTCATCTTTGTGACGATATCCAGCACACCGTAAACGTTGGTCCCACCCAAACGTCTCCCACGCTGATCGACCTAGTAGCACCTCCAAACCATTGCAATCCCCAATGTAATTCACACCTTGTGAGAGAATCTTGGAACTTTTTTCTAAACCAGATTTTCGCACGTTTTCGATTACACACAAACGTGAGACAAACTTGTCTCGACCTACAGTAGAATTAGGTAGAGCCTAGAAAATGGTCTGAATCGGTGACGAGTGCTGTACGAGATCTATCAAAATTGCTAGTGGAAGGCGGGCGATTTATTATTGAAGGTGCAAATCTCAAATATTTTAATACTCCCAGATGTTCACACTTTTTGCTTTAGTAATATTTCAAGAAACAAAGTGTAGATAGAGATAAAGTAAGCAAGAAAAGACTGTCTGAATTCTGAGGTACAACGATGAATAATTATACAAACTGGCATGATGCTGCTATCAAAAAGGATTTGAGTGTGACCAGCCATCACCAAGAAACTTGTCATATTGAAGAGCAAACTGAAGACAGACTTTTATTTTTAAATGGTAGCCAGGAAACAGTTCCTGATAGTGAGAGCATATTTATCAAACATAGGACCCCTCTGACATTGCTGATATAAAATACTTGTGCAGCACATTATTGGCATTTTTAGTAAAGACTTCCTCCCATTATGTCTGGCTGTAGGCTGTTCTATGGATTGGGTTATATGCATGCTGTCAATCCCACCAAAGTCATGTAAGCGAATATTTACACATAGATAAACCTTGATCTAACTAAGCCATCAATGCCACATCTTGGTATTAGTAGTTACAATTTAGAGCTACTCCTAACATGCAAGTTATTAGCCCAGATAAACCCAAGTATTTTTTTTTTATAGTTATTTTTATCCCACACATAATTTACAAACTGTAATGTGAATTCTCTCAATGGCTAAAAAAAAGCTTTGAATCATATTTTATCCAAGTAAGTGTAATTTCAACATTTGTGGTATTGTGATGATGATGAGGGTGATTTTAAGTACAGTAAAAGATATGTTTCCTATTACATTATCTCTCTCTCTCTCCTTTAACCATTCTACATGGTACCATCCATCAGCCTGTAGCTCAGGTCAATTCAAAATACAGCTGTAAAGATCCCTCCCCCCCCCCCAATCATCATTACTGGTTCAAGTTCAAGTCAACTGGATTTTTCAACAATAATAACAAGTGAAAACATTATTTCCAAATACGGACATCATCTCTGTAAACACATGTTCTAGAATACTTGTGAATATCGTATGTGCAGTGTCTTACTCTTTGTGCAATGTTCAGGGTCACCAATCTCAAAATGGTACGTACTATGCTGAACTGATGATTCCAGACAAGGTTCTTTGTTCACACTAATTAAACTATGTATATGTGAACAAGCCACTTTAATTTAATAGATATTGCAGGCTGTGTAGGGCAGAGTCAAATATGCAGCCAATAATTAATTACACCACCAAAGAATAAGAAGACCACACCAGTCTTTGTGTTGTCCTCCAAAAAGGTCATGAATAATTCATAAGCAATCAAAGGGTGTAGAGTACTAATGTGTAATTACTCATTTTATGAGCGACACATGTAACACTAATCAGGGGCACGCCAGTGAGTATATCACAGCTTTAATGCAAGACACAATGAAAAGAGTGACTAAAACAATGTTTGTAATTTGTATCATTGATTAACTAAAATCTTGACAGAAAGACCAAATGAAACAGACCTTTACCCTAATGAAAGGTTTAATTTGAAGCAAACTTGATCAGTTGTTAGTCACAGTGATTTAAAAATGTCACTTCATATGCATTTTACAAGAAATTATAACCATATATTTCCTTTTGCTCTGCATTGATGAACCACTGAACCATTCCACCCACACCTGTGTGTGGGTTGCAAGAATTCAGCAAACAAACAGATGTAAACAACTTTTGATGCTAAGCAGAAAAAATTCCAGGTACCTTGCTCATAGCTAATGAACCCTAACCTATGGTAGACTGTACTGCAACTGATATGTATGGGGAGAATTTGATGGCTAACAGAGTACTTAGAACAAATAACTACCTGGGTCCAAAGTATCCATGGATGCTTACATCTAGTTCCATTAATATTTAAGGACTTGGCCAAACAAAAGCAACATTTAACATGTTTATCCAACAGACATGAGACATATTGTCTGGCATTTTCACAGAACTTTACAACTGCAGCCATATTTGGGAAATTCAATATTACATACTGTTCCAGTGACAGGCAAAGAAAAGGACTACAATATTATGTACAATAAAGTATATCGTACAAAGCAAAATTAATGCACATATAATCGCACAATTTTCTGGCCAAAGTAACCTTTGTTTTAAAAGAATTTAAGTAGTATCAGCACTATTTTGTTTTGTGTTGCTTCGTAGCCAACACCATCATTATATTCTTGTTATCGATACACAAACTCAAACAGTGCTCTTGTGATGGAGAATTAACTTTGCAGTCACTTACTACAATTGACAAAACACAGGATACTGAATGATATCGATTGATGAACAGAAGATTGGGGGATTCATGCCACCACAATCAATGATAAGTTATCTTGAAACAATTTTTGTACGATATCTGAAAATAGCGTTATAAAACCAACGAAGAGCATTTTGGGTGCCCTGAAAGCTACGTTCTGCATTGAATTTTTTTTCAAACTTGTAAGTGTAACACTGAAACACTGCATTAAATATTGTGGGATACAAAAATTGTTGGTACTTGAGTAAATGTTTAACAGCTTACAGTATTAAGAAGATAGCCAAATGTTTGCACACAACTGAAATCCATGAAATTGAGGAGCAGCCTTATCCAGCTAAGCATCAATTTAGTAAAACATTACCTTGGTAAGAATGATGACAAGTTTCCACTCAACACAATGTAATTTTTTAAGTCTAAGTGCTCTAAAAAATGTTCCAGCACTATTGTAATATTTAGAACCAATATAAGGGCAGAATTAACCTTGAACCCTACTGCCAAGGGCTGTATACCATGATGGAACTAACTGAAACTATAACTTTCTGAACATGGAAGTTCTGACTAAAAGAGAATTTACTACTGAAAGTCCAGCGTTAACATTGCAATTAACACATGTATGACTACATGAACTTGTGTAAATGCGTCTCCAGGGATAACAATTGGATCAACTCCTTGTAACTGATTGGATAGTGGTGGGTTCTGGGATCTCTTACCTAGGCTGGGTAGGCTATATCATGCAATAGAACAAACCATGTACAAATTATATCAGCCAGCCACCACACATTTGAATAAAGCCTAATGCCATGATGTTGCCCATTATACCTACTGAGTAATGGCCCAAATGGGTAGTCTCAACACATAAAATTACTGATATATGACCGATACCATATGCCTCAGCCTAACTAGGCCTATAGCTGGTAGGCAGTAATGGTGGGATGAACCTTGAAGTTGTATAGGCCCCAAGGTCAAGCTAGACTGGGCCTACCTTCACACTTCTAGTACTAAAGACAGATTCCAGTAGCTAAGTCAGGTTCTTGCCATCATGCTTTGAGTTTTGTGTGCTGGAACAAGCAGTCGGCTAGGCTTAACCTTTTACCTCAAATTGTAAAGGTAGCCTAGATGGTTGGTTTTTTGTGTCATGATTGGAAGTAATCACTCTTATTGTCTAATTTAAACTGGGATCTAGGCCTAGCCTACATTGAGCCTTGTAAGTTGTAGTCAAGTGCAAGTCATAGCCTAGGCCAATACTTTGGACCCTTGTCCTTAGCTGTAACTTGAGGTCCTACCTACCCCAACTTTGGCTAACCTAAGTTAGGCCTAACAAACTACATTTAACTGATTTGCTACCTAGCCTAGGCCCTTTGCCTAGGCTATGGTCAGACTTAAGCAGGATAACGTTAGCCTTAGACATAAATAACTTTAGGCTAGTCATGCATATTGTAGTTAACTTGTTGTTAACTTGTAGTTAAGTTGCTCACTTTGGGAAACTTGACGTGTTAGAAATCTTCAGAATAATAAACGATGCTGATAATTAAATACAATTTTCTGCCGCAAACCGAGGCAAGGCCTAACGTTAGCTTTACATATAGGCCTAGGCTATACAGCTTGAGCATACCTGATGCCACGATTCTTCGAGTGAAGGTTTAGCCGAAAAACAACCAGTCTCGTGCAAGATTTTCAGTTCATTGAAAATCCCTCCACATGGTAAGAAATCCATGATTCTCTTCCTATTTATTCAGGACAAAATCACGGGATTCAAAGAGATATTAGATGCAAATTACAAGAAACTTGATGGGAATGTGTTAGTTATTTGTAGCAGCCGAAAGCCACAGAACAGCACAGTGTTTTCATAGCTGTTCAAAGCTAAGTTAGACCACAACAAGGTACCTTTTCTTGGTCGAGTATTCCACACACAAAAATACACACATGCCAAAACCCGGAAGAATGGGATATGCATAATCATTAGGCAAGTACTATATAGCCAATTGGAGCAGTCTGTTGCTCATGCATTTTCATGTTTCGTCAGAGCTAATCTAAGCACCAATAGCTATCGCCGTACATTTACTCCAGGGGTTATCCAAAAGACAGATCGATTTGATTGGTTAAAGTTTCTTTCAGCCATATCCTTATATGGTTAATAACTCGTTATTATGATTCATGAATCACATATTTGTCTGTGAGTACAGAATGGTCGAAGTAATAAACTATACGTGACCTATAGTGCCTATACTCTCCGCCTACGCACAAATATTCCCATCAACTAATTCTTTATTCTATCCGCCGTAATGAAAACTCCAGGCCAGGGCTCAAAAAGACCCTGGTGTATGCACGATGTTCCACAACAGCTGTGAAGAGATAAGGTGAACAAACTTTCTGCGTAGGTATACTCTTTTCCTGTTTACGCCAAATGCAATTTTAAGTTAAATACTTAAAAACAACTTGTGTGTGTTTTAGTAGTATTTATTATATTTCAGAGTAAACGAATTCGCGAGTTTTCGTTAAGAATTCAGTTAGCAAACCAGATTTCTAAAACTTTTTTTAAAGACTGAATCAAAGGGTTGCCTTCATAAATTACTACTGGAAAACTTGCTCTAGGCTATGTGGACCCTACAGAAAGGATAATGGAAGGGGCCGTAAAACACACAATGTTGTACCAGAGGTGTCGAGAACCAGGGACAATTATGTTACTGAAGCAACATTTTGTAGGCCTACTCATCCTGAAAATTAAAAAACATGATTTTTTTTCATCCCATTTCTTCCCGGTACCCTAATCCTCCTCCCCACCCCCCCCCCCTCCTCAACCACTTCTCGTCGTGCCCTGTGCGATGCCAAACGTATCAGAAGATACCTAGGCTATATTGGTAGGAAAAGGGTGGTGCAACTTTAAATGTTAAGCTCAAAAATGTCCGTCTAGGAATGGCTACTTATGGGACCTAACCATCACGTATCCGCTGGGCGATTACAAGTTACTTGTTTCGCCTTCATTTCATTAATACTTTCAATACGCTATTCAATCAACAAGAAACACGTTACGTGCAGTAATTCGTATGTTCATGTTTGCCTTCTTTAAACTGACGATTTTCTTTCCCGGAGGGAA
This sequence comes from Apostichopus japonicus, assembly GCF_037975245.1. Lineage (NCBI taxonomy): Eukaryota > Metazoa > Echinodermata > Holothuroidea > Aspidochirotida > Stichopodidae > Apostichopus > Apostichopus japonicus. Next base: position 8,494,842 of record NC_092583.1, read on the forward strand.
TGAAAAAAGACCTAGTGATGCGACCAAGTTTCACGCGTGGCAACTACATACCCACACTGATGTCCTGCATGGTACTTACTAGACAGAGTAGAGATTTGGCGCCACACAGAGAAGGAATTTCATCCTCGAACCAGGTGTCAAAAATCGACAAGACGCCTGCACACCGTAAAATATTCGCATCCGAATCGTCTTCGTAAATTGCATTTGACTGAGAGAGGAGGGTTAGATGGCATACCAATAATGTCTAATACCGTAAATTGAAAGGTTAGCACATCAATGGATAGGTAAGGCTTGTGCGAGTTTGAACATCGAATCACAGATAGGCAGTCCAACCTGCTTAGAGCGATTCGTGTCGAACCTTATTATTATTGGCGTAACTCTCTGAAAAAGTTACAACATCCCTACATGATAATATTTTTTAAATATCTCTGTTCAAACAATATCAACAACAGAAAATATCATACATTTTAAGCGTCGGACGGTCGGGTCTGTCACTTGTCTTTCCTTTATTCCTACTTTGTATTTAAAATAGATGGCGCACTCCAGATACGTCTCTTACGGACGGAGATGATTGCGAATAACTTAGAAAGTGTATTTGCCTACTTCCAACCCCAATCTCCCACACATCTATACCCATCATTACCTCTTACCTCTCTTATCCACACCCCACCCCACCCCAATCACCCCACATTTCCTGATCCCCTATACCTTTCTAACATGTTTGTATCGTCATGCATGGGGTGAGTACATATACGCAATGTGGGTGATTGCATTTAACTATTTGCTCTAATGAATGGAAGTGAGGGGGGGGGGGGGGGGGAACCAAACACTAGATGGACATCTACTGTATACATTGCGTACCGTTATTCCGTAGTCTGTACCGATCAGTAAACAAATCAAAAAACAAATTGGAATATACAACTATACAAACAAAGTCCTTTGTCCAAAAGACGTTAACTATAGTAACTTATACAGATTTTTATCAATTAACCAAATTGTAGTCGGCTATAATGTCCGTAAGTTTAATCTTTAGGATGGCGCTGTTGCAGGACCCATTAAAAACGGAGAAACCGACGTATGTTCGTTTATGCTTTTAAGTTTTTTAAAGTAGTTTTGGTGGTTGGTTATCCCGATCGTCAAAGCTACATAATAATTAAACAAAATAGCATTGCATCAATACTCCCAGCGTTTTTCTTATGTTTATTTCTAAGTTTGTCCAAAGCGAATATTTCTTGTTGGAAAACACTAACCAGTATCAAACCATTTGTCAAACTTTCTATGCAAGATTGGTACGTATGGGTACGGAAGACGCATACATAAAAAATAAAAAAAAGTACCACAAATTTGACGAGATTCATGCTTGTTACAATCAATGTATACGATGAAGGATTTATCTCACACTCTCACACTCAGACCAAGTATATGACCAAGCGGCGTGTGGTGGATGCCTATGGCGGGCACAAGGCATTTTTCATCATCGTCCGTCCATCGATGTAGTTATAAAGGGGTCGCAAGTTCGAGATCTATTTATGTTTAATACTTACCTAGGACCTCCTACAAAGTTACCGCTTAATATCATTTGAACAATTTCTCTCCCACAATACCGTTGCCTGGCTTAGGACAAAACTGCTGATATGGGTCATTTTCCCCTCTTTTTTTTGATTGCATTCAATGGATTTCCTTTCTATAGTTGCTAAAAGCGACCCACATTTTCTGCAGTACAGAGTAATCGAAACGACATTCTACGGTGGCGGCCTCGCCGAGTTATTAATATAATACGGCCCTGGTTAATATCATCGAGGTTGCCATGATTGTATCGGAATACTGCCTGTCAAGTCAGTTAAACCATTTTCATGTTAGCAAAGGTCGATGTTATCTTTCAAATGAAGTGAACATTCAACATGTAAAGGTTTTTTTTTTAAACCAAGAAGTCCAACAAGACCAAACAAAAAAGAGACGGAAATAAAAGTTAAACACTTATCACCGGTGAAAGATTAGGCAAAGAGTAGGATAAGATGAAGAAACTTGTGGAATGGTGCACAACAGATGGGCAGATAGATAGATTAGATAGAACAGCCGGCTCCTAACGCAAAATTTAACAACGCTAAAGAACTGGTGACCTCACTACATTATGACTGTGGCTGCATTGACAACGAGTAGAATAAAGATGGCGCTACATCAGTATTATGCAAAAGGCGCCAACTGTCGGTCTTAGCTATAAGATCAGCGTATGGGTCACCGTGTTTCGCGTAACACGTGCACCAAGTTTGATATCGAAGAGTTTGAAAACATGCCTCACTGACAATACCGTACTTCCTCATATCCTCATACCAGCAATGCTTAGTTTACATATTCATAATGCGTGCGTGCCTTTGTGTGTGTAGTTCTTTGTTTCCCTTGCACTCTTTGAAATACCAGCCTAGTTTACATATATTCTGTGTGATGGGGGGTGGGGGAGGCATGGGACAGGAACTGGTCCCCTGAGTAAGAATGGTTAAGCCACAATGTTCCAAATGATGTTTCTATGCACTGTTAACATAATATCATTTCCATTACATTGATTACAGATTCCGGTTTACAAAATTGATTAACTTTATTCTACACGAAATGTCTGTTCACATTTTGATATCGAATCATGCACAGGGAATACACGTGTATGTATTTGGGTGGTTAGTTGGGATTTACGTCTCACGTGGACTAAGAAATAACCTCATAGAGACATGCTGATGAAATTTTGCGAAGGTAAACGGTAAAACATTACCTGAATATACTCAGAAGTTCAAGGCATCTAAAGTTAAGCTATCCGACGCCTATAAAGGAACTAAGATACAGTAAGAGGCAAAACTTCCGCCAATGATAGGCACACAAACACAACACCCCCCCCCCCCGTAGCCTTGGTTCCAACAGTGACATTTAGGGCGAAAAAGATATTCACAGGAGAGGTAGAGAATAGGCACTTTTAAACAGCTTTTTGAGTTCGTCGTCAAGTACACCAAAGTACCAAACCTACCAAATATTACTCAGAATATCAACACAAGTGGTCAAATTAAGACACCCTCTTGTCCTAATTAAGCTAATGAACTACACGGAAATGATGACTTTTTAGAATTGAATAGAAACGAATAATTCATAAAAGAATAAAATCAACATAGAGAAACCCGTTTTTTTTAACTAAAACAAAAACAAGAAGGGATCCTGTACTCGGTTATTCCCTCATCCGCCGTTTCTTTTCTTTTATCTTTCCTTTTTAAAGGAAATTTGTATCCACTTCGCATCGGCATCAGTTTATTTCCAGGATGAGCATTTGCATGCCTGAAGCTGTAAGATCTCTCTGAACTGTAATTACTGCTACCACTTTACTGTCCCATTAAGACAAGCACTGGATCTTTAACTATAATTATTCAAGTGGTAGCTGGAGTCGGCGGGGTAGGATGGGGGTTACAAATGTACCAATATAGGCTATATGTGACAGTGAAACGAAATTCTGAAAAAGATGGTTCTTCGTGGATTTGGTCAAAGTCAGGGGGGCTCGGGAGAGGGTCCGGAGGGGCTCGTATAGGGCGCGACCAAACGGCAAGACACCCACAGACAACATATTTTCTGTCACTTCTCACAAAACAGAGAGAGAGAGAAAGTATAACAAAACTCAATCGTTAGAAGAACCTTCCTCTTAGAAGCGAACGATCTTCCTGATGGTCGGAAAGTTAAAGAAATGGCGCTATTGTCAAATTGTGCAGTGGTATTCATTTCTGAGTTCATCTTGGGAGAGGAGGAGCGTGGGAAGGGTTGGGTCAAGTTGCTTGTTTGAAAACTCCCGCGACGCCATACTGCATGGGCCATTCATAATAAAGCTAATGTTTGTCATTAAATCAATATAACAATGACAGAAGTATATCATGCCCCATAATTTCTGGGGCTATATCACTTTGTTTTCATCAGCACTACAGAGAAGTGGAACGTTTCCAAGAAGAAGTTTAATGCGCATGCGTAAATACGTCGCCATTTTTTATAGTACATACAAAGACTATGACACGGGTCAAGAGTGAGGATAAATCATATACCTACATATTTATCGGGGTGATATCAATTTTAACCAAAACATCCGAGACGATTTGTCAAGGTATCTGGCAACAATGGAGTGAGGTCATTTGCATAGAATGAGTCACTGTATGAAGATATATACAACTTGACATTTATTCAGAGGGAAATCTCAAATTCGGAGTTCTTTGGCTGATTGCCAGATAAGTAAACAATTCATATTTTGGGCCTATCACATTTCAAGGAGAGCAAAAAAGAATAACAATTGCATAGGATATTACAGAAGGAAATGATGTTTTGAAAAAGAGGTTTGTAAAAATAAATGTATCGCGGCACTTCCTTGATGACACGTTCAAGGTTTGCAGCACATAACTACCGAGGTCTCTATAACAGTGTAGAATACAGAGTTCATTAAAGGTCGATTCTCGACGTCCCCAATAAATAAGTCTTCAATGAGTCACTGTGTTATCTCTATTGTGTGTTGGGGGATGGGGGAGGGGAACGGGTGGGGTGGGGAACAAGACTCACGTTAATTGAGTCACATGACTTAAATGTAGCTAGCGACCCGTGCCATGACTCAAAACTGCATTGACAATCTGTTGAAGTTCTCTTCTCTCGTGAAAACCGACATGAGAAAATTGACATCAGAATTGCCTTCAAAATTTATATCAAGTAGAAAAACATGTGAAAAGTTTTCACAAGTGTAATTTCCTCGAGGTTATGTCCGTTCAAATGATTCCCACAAACATTTATGGGAGAATGGACGACAGCGGAAGAAACTGTTTAGGAGTACTAGGAGAAGGAAAAAAACAACAACAACTAGGATTTTTTTTTTTTTGTCAGCCGGGAATCAAAAAACGTTATCGGTGCCTGCGGAAAGAAATTCGATTAAAGCACAGGGACCCAGATTAATTATAGTGACGTATTAATTCCTTCATTAAAGAATTATGTAACAATGGTGCCCATTAATTACTTATGGATACACCCCCCCCCCCACACACACACACACACACCTTATTTCCATGTCTTCCTTTCTCTTTCTCTCACTTCATCTTAATCGGTCAGGTTACCACAAAAGGAACATCAAAAGAGAAGAAATTTCAAAACTATTTGAGGACTCTAATGATGTCAGTCACCTCCCCGTAGGCAGTGTTCTGACGTAGGCCTACATAGTTTATATATACACTGTTGTGGCTAATTGCATAGAAAATGTATTGTACACATTTATATAATGTTAAGGTGAGGGCTAAAAATAAATATCATAGTTTAAACTATTGAAGGGCACGGGAAGATTGAATAACTGCATATTGGTACTGCGAAATTAAAACAAACATGAATATACCAATGATGTCAGCTTTTATCAACTGACAATAAACTATATAGCCGATAAACGCTACCAATTCTAAATACGTAATGCTGTCAATAACCACTCACCCCAATGGGCAGCAAGCCAAACAATATCAACTTAGCTAGGCCAGAAAGGTGTATGTAAATGTCGTTACACGAGCGAAACAGCAATATTTCGACAGGTGTATACCCAATTTAATCATTCATTACTCGATAACATACGTAAAAAGACAATTAATGCAATGCAAAAGAATGCATCCTATCAGAGAACAGTGAAAACGCCCTATCAAAACACGTGTGCTCTTTGTTTACCTTCGTACCATCAGAGCAGCTCCTTGTACAAGAACAACGTAAGCTAACAAGGTAAGTGCGCAACGAGAAATTTTTGCACAAAATAGCTGCCTTACCTAAATTCTGGAGCTCGGTTTGGCCTCGCACAGTTTCCGTGAGTTAGGTATAGTCCAAAATAATCCATGGTAGTAGTTATTATCCACAAATTTAATCAAAGAAGCAGAATTCAAGGCAAATTTATCCAACTCTAAGGTGTGTCGCAGGACGTTCGTATTCACCGGCTAAGAACAGCTGACAACCGCCGTACACGGTGTATTGTGTACCGTAGTGATATACACCCATTATGTTTATTCATGAGGTGTAAGAGCTACCCATTGGTTGAATTGTAACGCGGCAACTTTGTGTGATAGACTACGTAAGAATAGCGCGAAACGTTTCGATGTCACTTGGTGGGGTACCTGGGAGTTGATGATGCAAAGCCGAATGTAAGTTGGCAGGCAAAGTCAGTTTGAGAATAGTTTCCCGTTGTGAAAACTAACGTATCATTCAATTGTTAGTGAGTAGAATGTATAATTCATAAAGCACGACTAAATCATCACCATTTCATTATTACAAATTTACTATATTGCCTATGTCTAAAGTACACATACACCTGCCTCGTACTAAGAAACTATGTGTACGTCGAAGTCTATGGTCCGGCGTGTGCATATGTGTGTACTTATGTGAAGATAAGGAGGGGTAAAACCTTGGTGAGATAGGGAAGGGGAAGCAATCATGATTTTCTTAAACGCAATGATGTCATATTGCCTATAAGATGCAAAAGTTACTTCATATTTATTTGTTTGTTGGTGTTTTTCCGGGTTGTCTGTCGAGCATGAGAAGGTAACCATGCCGACGTTGTCGAAAAGTGACAGTTTTCGGTAAGTTTATTCAGCAACACGATTTGGCAATACCAACTATCTAAATATAATGCTTCAATCAAAACACACACGAACACACACATAAGTAGATCATGCACTGAACAGTGACACTTTGGCAACATGTTTAGACTTGCCCAAGTCTTCGACCATTAAATCTCCAATGCATATGTATTGCTTTTTTATCCCGATGTTTTAGTGTGGTGTTTACCACAGGCCTTGTATCTCGATATTACAGAAGTTAAATTAAAAGGATAGTCTTGGGTAAATATAATCGTGACTTATAAATTAGGAACAAGTAAGAATCCAGTGAAATAAACATTCAATGCCTGTTTCAAGATGAAATCATTTTGTGTTTTGTACCAAAAGATAACTTGAAGCATACATAATCATTCATAGATATACATTGGTAAATTTGGTTCTTCGTTTTCCTTCAAACTATTTCATGCATCAAAAGACACCATAGTTATGATTGGTAGCCTACGTTATTTACTTCAAATCCATAAAAAAAACACGATCCGGTGAAAGGTCAAACCGACAGAATGAAAGATAAGTAAAAAGCTAATATTTTCCGTCTGTGTTCCGCAAATGTGACATCACACCTGTTGGAGTCAATATCACTATGGTTACAAACTGACACATTTTCAGCGATCATTATGGGCGTCCGTAGGAGGGTTGAGACACAAGAGTGCTTACCGAAGTTTATTGAAGATTAACTATACGTTCATCTAAGTATCGAGATCTTGGTCTGCTATATCCGTATATGACATGTACAATGAAATCGGAAAATGATATGGTTAATATGCTAAATATTATGTTTTTTTCTTCTTTAAACGATTAACCGGTTATAGGATCCCGAAGCCCCCCCCCCCTACAGTGTAAGCATTCATAGGCGTAGGAGGCGGGGCTGTGGCTGCAGCCACCCCCCCCCCCCACCAAATATTTGTTTTAAATTCGGGCAATATGCTGAGAATTTTGTCGGGCACCTACTGAAAGAAAAATAAATTGCAATGATGTAGCTTAATGAAATCAGTAGTTATAAAAAAAAAATCTCCTTGGTAATTAAAATAAAGTTCTAAGCTTGCCCCGACTAAATTCGCCATTACTAATGTAAAAGATAGTTTTTACATAATTGGCCCTCCATGATTTTTCTCCATCTGCATAAGACACTTCGTTGTTTACATTAGCATCCCGCGCGTATACTGCGCAACTTTCACGGACTGTACTGTACACGATGCCATGCGATGTAATAACCGCTGCATGTCTATTTGATATGTAAATAAACATGTTGAACGCGCGCGGAGCGAGCGAAAAATGTTGGTAATATTTTTCGTCATTACAGCCCCCCCCCCATCAAATTGGGCCCCTACGCCTGTGTAAGCATTAGACATATAAGTCTTCATTGAAAGTGTTAACTTACCATGTAGGACAACTTACAAGGTTTTACTAGTAATGACGCTTTGATAAAGAGGAAATGGTACGAGAAAAATATATTAACATCACATGACATCACTGAAATACCGATTGGTGGGTGTTTTAGGACCCTTACCCCTCCCCCCCCCTATAATCCTTATTTTATTTTTTTGGTGATACCAAAGTGGTGATACTGGAAAAAAAACTAGATTGTTCTGCCGTTCTTTCAACTTGTTTATCTCGGTCGAAATTGTTTCAAAATTATTTCTCGAATTATTGCGTTTCACCTCGAATTCTCACTTCTAATTTCGACTTAGGCCTACGTATAATGCGTCGACAGAGCCAACCCCCTGTTCCTATACGCCTAATTTAGTTCCCTTTTAGAGCCATATGAGCCGAGAGACAGGATAGCCAGGGGATGGATAAATAATTTCCGACTGTCGCATTCTAATTTACCTAGGACGTTTCATATATTCTTGTAATTGTGAAGGACCTAAAATTTTCGGTCAAAATTGACCTTTAATCAGTCATATTTACCACGTTTTCCTTGCCACTTTGAGAAATTGTATCTCGCGATCCTCATACTCCACCATACAAAACTTCGTATGATTTTGAATACTCTAATAAAAAAATGCCTAATGGAACTACTGTACAACGTTCGCCAGCTTCAATTCGGTTTATTTATGTACTAATTTTGCTATTGGGTGGGTTTAACCTGTTCGCTAGTTCAGGATATACATTGTCTCTATGGTATACAATTAAAACACATAATGCTAATCTACGGAAGCTTAAAAGTGTCATCAACATAAGAAAAACTTTGCCCAATAAGTTGACATTTTTTCAGTAAATTGTTTAGATAACAAGATGAAATCTTATCAAAAACCAGAAAAATGTTGGATTGCTCAGTTGCTTTAACTGAGCAATTGAATAATTTTCTGAAAAATGTTTAATTGACAACTTATCATATCACGTCAATTGGACATTTTGCTGCAAAATGTTCAATTGTTCACTTTATTCCATCTGAGCAATTGCAAAATTTTCTGCAAAATGTTTAATTGACAACTTATAGTATCTCGTCAATTGGATATTGTTTTGTAAAATGTTCAATTGTTCACTTCATTTCAACTGATCAATTGAAAAAAATTCTGAAAAAATGTTTAATTGACAACTTATCGTATCTAGTCAATAGGACATTTTTCTGCAAAATGTTTAATTGTTCACTTCATTCCAAATGCTCAGTTGAAATGAAGTGAACAATTGTTTTTTTTTTCATGTGAGTGATAAATAGCCCCACCCCCCCCCCCCCCACCCTAGAGAAAATAATATTAAGCGCACTAGGAAAAAGCACTGTATTTTTGGGTAATTCACTATGTCGAATATAATTTGTTAAAAAAAAAAGTTTTCCCCTTTGCTACATTAACTTAGCTTTTGTAGTCAGTAGTCTATGTAGCCTTCAAGCAGATAATTTATACTAAGCTGCTTACTTGCTTAACCAGAGTGATTAATACGTTTGTGAAGTGAGGGCCAGTGGTACAAATGTATCGAATACAAGTTCGGAACAAAAGTGCAGTCGCGAAAGATGGGGTGTCTGACTGACAATGACCGTATCGTTGACGAGTAGTGCGGGGGGGGGGGGGTACAAAGCAGCAGTCGGAATTTTCTGGCTCCAAAACCCATCCAGTTGGAATTTCAGCCACTACCCCCCCCCAAATCATCAGGCCTTAGCTACGTCCCTGAATACAACAATAACATTTACAACGGTTTGTTGAGTAACGATCTCCCCACGTTTTTTGAACCAATTTATAGGTTACATTTAATCTAAATAATAATCATAATAATAACAATAAACAGCAGTTAGGTTTACGACGCCTAAGCGACCACAAATGTGGCAGAAACCCACAAGGGCTTATGGATAACAACTTAAACATCGGGTGGCTTCCAAATCCACATTTTAACTCAAATTTGGAATCTTTTCAATTCAGATGGGAAAACCGTAGATTGCTCTTGGATGAAAAACCCACCTTACCATGACCCGGCCGGGGATCGAACCCCGAACCTCCCGATTGCTAAGCCTCATTGCTTCAAATGCCACCGCCTTTCTCCACTCCACTCCATGGTCACAGCACTGGTATGATTTATTGGTTTATTTATTCCAGTCGATTTAAGACAGTATTTTGCAAGGATGGTGTCAAAGTTTCGAATGGCTGGTTGGGTTGAGTTGCGCGTCACGGAAACAAAAGGTTTTTCGTTTCCCGGAAAACCCAAACTAGACCGTCACTTTTAAAGTGGGTAAATTGCAGCTGAAAACGTTATAAAAGGACAACAAACAGGCTCATATCAATCACTTTGTCTGGTTGGTTTTTCTATTAAGTTGGAAAATAAATATAATAACAGAGCACACTTTGAGCAACAACACAACAAGAACAAAAACGGGAGGGCTTTCAATATAAACTACAACGTTAAACATAGACTTACAATAAATTTAATACTCACAACTTTCTAGTATTTATTACATCTTTTTTACTCTTATGGAGATACGTATGGACCAACTGTAGGAGACTGACAAGGGTTGAAGACAAATATTCCAGGCTGTTAATTGGAGTCTTCAAGAGCCTTGGGTGGTTACGTCATTTTGGACCCTTTGTTGCACTCTTCATGTTAATGAAAATGAGAAATACACTATTCCTTGTCATACCTTCCCACCCCCCTCTACATCTTCCTGGGCCCCTCCATATATTTTCAGGCCCCCTAATTGACCCCTGACCCAAAAGCCTGCATGACCCAGCTCTCGTCAGGTCTGGGCCGAAATTACAGCTGTATCTCAGTATTTCGTTCATTATTCTAGATAAATAATAATAATAATGTAAGAATTTGTAAAGCGCTTTTATCCAGTTAAAACATTGCTCAGACGTGCTGCAGGAGCAAAGTACCCAAAATGGACACAACAGATATCAACAAATGGATACGCATTCATGAATAAGAACGTATTGAGCTCTTTCTGGAAAGTTGACACATGCTGGGTTGTTTTCAGATGTTAGGGGAGACTGTTCCAGAGCTGTGGAGCTGATCAAGCAAAGCAACGTTCCCCATAGGTGGTAGTGCAAACAGTAGATACTGGCATTTGCCACATAAATATTTCACTAAATTATTCATGTCTTGTTTTACAAATAATTAGTTGTTGCGCAAGTAAGAATTATGCAAAAGCAATGGTTCCTGCTTGCCAATGTTTCGACCACACCTTGACTGGGTTTAAGGTACAGGTCTTGAATTCCAGCAAAGCTCTCAATTTTAATTTCACATTGAAGACTTGATAAAGAAAAAACATTACTAGATGATGATGATAGATGAAAGACTATTGACAACAATATTTTGACAATACTGATTTTGCATTTTAATACCATTTGTTTTCCTTTTCTATCTTATGGACGGGAACCAAAATTTAAGATTGTAACCATTAACATAACAGGTTTGATTCGATAGAAAAATTTAATTAGAAAATGTAAAAAAAATGTAGTGTCATATTCAAAAACTATTTTTGAATTGTGATATCACTAAACTGCACTTTCTTGGGCATTACGTATTAATACATCGTAACATTTATACTGAACGACACAAAGTCATTTGAAAGAGTTTGAAGTACGTGGAATAGTGAGGTTATGTAATATCAAAAATAACGTATTAACTTGCTGCATTACATTCATTTGTTACGCTTTTCCAACGAACAATACAATTCTATCAACTTTTATACCTAGGTTTGAATTATTTACCACCTTTTAAGTTCTGTAAATTTTCTTGTAGTTTAGAAATCTTTTCATCCAAGTTACTGAGACCTAGCTGAAACTGTGCTTCAAACAGAGACGTTACCGTCGACATCGTCGAATCCGAGGTGCACGAGTCCTGATCTGAGATGTTTGAAGTGATTCTGGATTCCAGCAGTGGATTCTGGGATGGTACCATCGGGTGTGTCACACGACTGCCAATGAACGGTTGATCGGAACAGAAAGGGATTGATTTAGCATATTTTGTGTCACCGATTCCAGTAGCATCAAATCCAGCGTACGCGTTTGAAACAGCCGGGAAATCCCCGGCGGGGGTTCTCTCTTCATCGCAAAGTTGCAATGCATCATAGGATTCATGTAAGACATTCGAGTCCTTTGACACTCCACCACGACTGGTTGTTAGAGCTGGTGCTCTCTCAGAATGGGAGGGAAAATGAGCTCCGCTTTGTTGAATTTCATCAAAGTTATCCTCATCCAATCCTTCCTCTCTAAATAAGGAAGGTCTCCTCGTTCTGTCTTCATTCTCCAAACCAGATAATCTGCTACGTGAGCCTTTGTTGTCAACAGGCGTTCTAGCTCCTCCAAAGGAATGACCAATCGCATCACTGGGAGGAATTTCTGTCGACATATCTCGTCGTTCGGAATCTTCTCTGTCTCTTTTGAATTTTAGTGATGCTTTCAATTCTCTTGTTTCCTTTTCTCTTTTCCTCTTCGGAGATGTTCTAGGTTTGTGGCTAAACCAAGACAAGAATACAAATCTCCATTAATTTAAATCGAAATAAAGATGGAAAAGACACAATTACTAACATTTTAGAGAGGGTTATTGGGAAAGGGTTTTTGGGAGAGGAATGATTGGGCAGGGAAAGATGCAACTACCAAAGAAACAAATAAATAGCATTACCTTTTTGTCAAATCTTTTCCAATCACCTCAATTCCCTACCATTGAATTAGAAATATAACAGCTGTCTGAGGGCTTTGGGATAGGGTTGTCGGGGGGGGGGGGGGGAAAGAACAAACACTGTCATACGTTAAAGTTACATAATACTGGGTGTACTTTCATAAATATTTATAAAAAAATATATAAATATTCATGTAATGTGACATCTGACCTCAGATGTGATATTTGCAAAACCTATATTTTTGAAAAATGGGCAAAGTGAAGTAACAACACACTCTAGTTTCTGTCATTATTTTACCTGGGAACTGGGTCTCTGTGACTTTTCCAGAATATAACAAACACCAAAGAAAACAACAAACCTAATAACTCTTTTCCAAACCCTTTCCTTTTATCCCATTTTCTGTTACCGACTATCCCCCTCATAAAATAAATTTGAAAAAAAAAGTTGTGACATAGAATGGTCACATATGCCCATGCTGAAAATGGTTTATAATTTTGTGTTTTCGATTATTGTTGTACACTTGAGTAGAAAGACATCTCAGGTTGATACTTAACAATAATCAGAAACACAATTAATTTTAAAATTAATTAATTAAACACAAATTTGGTCTGATTCGACTCCAATTTATTTGATTTCTCTGCGTCTGCTTTTCAATTTATCACTTTACAACTCTCAGGACGTGACTGGCGGGAAAACCAGCAAATTTCCTACCAGGAGCTTCGATCTGAGTCTCTTGACCACGTCACATGACATACACGATAATGAATAAATATGAATCAATAACCCATCACAATACGAAGGGATTACCTTTGATTTACCAAGGAGAGGTATTGGAAATCGTCTACACAACAATAACTTTTTTGATGAAACTCTACAAATACTTACAATCTGGATTGACCAGGGGTCAAAGAATGTTCCTCTCTTGTTGTAACAAGTTCATTAATTACAGGGTCATCTTTAGCCGGTGCGAGACGAGCTAACATGCCCTCTAACCATCTGAAAGAGAAGAGTAAATAATAGGCATAACTGGCTATGCAAAAGTTATTTAGAATGTAGAAAAAGAGATTAAAAGTATTACTATGAAACATGTTGAGTAATATTCGAGTCAATTCAATTCAAATTCATGTTTCATATGCTTTACAGAAGTACATGACAAAATGATAAGAAACTGTTATCATTACACATAATATGAAGGGCACTAGAAAACCAACAATGTTTATCAAAGTTAGTGACCAAGAAAAATAGAAAAGGCTTAACGAAAACAGAAAAGAGAACAAGTAAAAAAAAAATTTAAAAAATACAACTGAACAAGGAGAAGATATCAAGGTCACAGAAAGGGGAAACCTCGCTAGAAAATATTATGGGTAAAACTGATTACTTAAGTGTCGTTTAAGTTGTTGTTGAAAAGAACGGAGACCCTTACAAGATTTAATTACACTTGGGATGTCCTGCCAGATTTTAATAAAGTAAATTACTTTAAATTATTTTCTCCATGTTGGGTGATGTGTCGGGTCTACGATAATAAATTAAAATTACGTGTATTTATATCATAATTGCTATTGTTACGCACTCTAATACAGTTGGATATAACAGGCGAAAGCCTACCATTACAATACCTATAAATTATGCTACAAACACAGTCCGTATGAGTATCACTGACTTTTAACAAATTATATTTCCTGTAGAGTAAATTAGTGGAAAAGCGCATGTGGTTGCCAGTAAGCAGTTTAATTAACCTATTTTGCGTAATTTGAAGTGGCTTTAAGGGTAGTAGTCTTAGCTGCATCAAAGACTTCAATATCATATGATATTATAGAATATATAAAGGAATAGTTCAATTGCTGTTTTAACTGGAAGGATATCCTTAATGCAATAAAACATACCAGTGTACTTTACCTCAACAAAGGTCTTTCAATTGATGCTGCCAGGAAAGGCCATCTTTAATAATTAAAACTAAATTGTTTATACTAGATGGCTACAGTCATGATATATTTAAACCAGATATTTTGAATGCAAATTAGACAACAACCAGGAACATATGCTCTATCTAGCATGTGGGAAACATTTGGAAATTAAAAAATTGAAATGCGATCCATGTAACGGTTTGTTGTGATTCTGCTTGTATATTGTACATGATCAGCAGTAAGCAGGGTGGTGAAAGATTGTTGTTGGGAATGGCCGAGCTATATTACAGTGGATTGAGCCTAATTTGATTTGGGGGGGGGGGGGCTGTAACGACTTGCCCGAAAAATATAAGCATAATTTTTCGCGCACTCCGCGCGCATTCAACATATTCATGTGCATATCATATAGGCATTCATCGGTTATTACATCACATGCCAATAACATACAATCATTTTTCGTCTTATTACCCTTCCATATTGGTTATAATTATTGGGGAAGTTGTTACAATGATAATAATAATATAGGTTTAACCATTGAAAAACACATTGCAAGTTATTCTTCTTTCAGTAGGTGCCCGAAAAATTCTCACCATATTGCCCGAATTTTCACCAAAAAAAGTAACAAACACACTGCAAATTATTCTTCTTTCAATAGGTGCCCGAAAAATTCTCACCATATTGCCCGAATTTTCACCAAAAAAATGACAAACACACTGCAAATCATTCTTCTTTCAGTAGGTGCCCGAAAAATTCTCACCATATTGCCCGAATTTTCACCAAAAAAATTTAAAAAACACATTCTTTCAGTAAGTGCCCAAAAACACTCACCATATTGCTGAATTTTCACCAAAATATTTGAAAAACACACTGCAAATTATTCGTCTTTCAGTAGGTGCCCGAAAAATTCTCACCATATTGCCCGAATTTTCACCAAAAGATTTGGTTGGGGGGCTGCAGCCCCCCCCCCCCCCCGCGCCTATGATTGTTAGTTATGCATCCTCACAAACACAGCATCAAAATCACTGGTATTGGGTAGATATTTGGTTAAGGTTAAGGTGGTAACACTTGGTAAAGCGCACATTACTGTTAAAACACTCGATGGCGCTGAACGACAATACAATTATAAAAACGATTTCTTAAATAAGTGAGTCTTACTTGATGTATCATGAGCCAAGATTAATCAACCTCTCATTAGTGAATTTTAATTAAAAAGGATACAAACAATAAAGGAATGAGATATATATGCAATCTGTGTATCTTACTGCGTAGTTTGATCAGCCTTTTCCAGATGCCTTCGTGTTTCCGTCAAATTATTTTGAAGGAACTCGTTTTCTTTCTTCAACGTCTCCAGTTTTAATCTGGTGGTCTCCAGTTCCTGTTTGCTACAAGTCTGCTGCTTTCTTATAGTGGCTGTCTCTGACATCCAATCCCTTTGACTTCTAAGATGACACTCATCCTGCAGTCGAGAAGTAAACAATACGCTGAGCATTTAACAGCAACAAAATTTCAGCATTCTACTGGTTTTCAAAAAAGTGCTTTTGCTGGAGATTATTTTGACAAGCCAAATTATTCCCAAATATCTTAAGATTGTTATCAAATTAGATGGCCTAATTTCTCAGAGAGGAGAAACGTTCTAAGAGTGGATGCAAACTGCTTATTGAAATTTAAGTATAAGTGAATATTGTTTCACTTTGTGGGATACATGGGTGGGGCAGGAAGGAGGGGCGAGCACATGATTCAAACACATTATCATATGTTTGTTTTACTCAATTTTTTATTATTTTTGTTTCAATTATGTTTAAAGCTGTTCACATGTTGTCTGAGAGCTTCTTGTCAGAACAACCAAATTATCTTTGAGGGGGTCTGTGCACAGCTAGTTCACTTGAAATACAAAATGAAATTAGCTGAGATAACATTCTGCATACATTGTATGCATGTGTGTATATGAAAGACACCATTTGTAATACATTGTAAACATGTTAATTTGAGGCAGTTAAAGCTTCATGGTTTCTACCATTTCTATCGTTGGGACTCCAGAGGGTCAGAAAGATGATTACATGGAACTCGATACTTGACTGTTGAGACACCACTCTATCACCGACTACCTACCCTCTTCATCCTCCCCACTAAAAACCCTCCCCAGACCTACTCTCTGCCACCCTTTAAAATAACTGAAATTGGCAGATTCTAATGACATTGCTTCTGTCCTACTAATTTTGTAATTTAAGTGATGAGAATGTTCCATTAAGTTCCAAATGACCCAACAGCCAATAAGCATTCCATTTGTTTTTCACACCAGACTCCACAACATTCACTCCACAATGT
This sequence comes from Apostichopus japonicus, assembly GCF_037975245.1. Lineage (NCBI taxonomy): Eukaryota > Metazoa > Echinodermata > Holothuroidea > Aspidochirotida > Stichopodidae > Apostichopus > Apostichopus japonicus. The sequence continues at coordinate 8,511,755 of NC_092583.1, forward strand.
TTTGGCAGGGAGTTGTTATGGACACAATGCTAGCCATTGTAATAAAAACATTATTCATCTTATCACTAACAAGAATGAAGTAAACCTTTCATTCTTTTCATTTTATTAACATTTGTATTTTGATCAGACTGTGATATCAAATTACCTTCTGTTTGCTGTGTTTCGTCAAATCTTCATATCTTCCCTCTGTCGCTTTCAAATCATCTTGGAGTTTGCTCACAAGCTTCTTGAGAGCACCACATTCTTGCTGTTCAGCTATCAACTGTTCTTGAAGGGTTACATTCAAGGTTTTTACTACAGAGGCTAAAAGCAACAAAAAAAGGGGAAAAAAGGATCAGAACTTTGCTTAAATATTACAGTCATAACTTTACTTGAACATTCTTTTCACTCAAACTCTTTACCACCCCACAAGTTGGTTTTGATAATTGAATTGATATTTGGGTACCATGTTGTCAAACCACTGGGGTGGTCTAGATTACATAATCATAACAGTTTACACAGAGCCAGTATGAAACACTGTCTGCAACAAACTGTCTTGCTTTTCAGTTTGTGAAGCAAGTTGGGGTTACCTAGTGAGGTCCTAAAACAGTAAATTTGCTAAATAAAAAAAAATAAAAAAAGACATTGCCTAAATCATAACTAATGTACAAAACTTGTTATTCAAGACCTATTTATATGTAAAATTTGCTAGAAAATCAGAGCTTGATAAATAATCTAACTCTAACATTAATGTTAACACATGCTAATACTAATACATACTAATATTAACACATACTAATACATACTAATATTAACACATACTAATACTAATACATACTTTCAGAGTTTTGAAGCTTTCTCTCATCTCTCCCTTCAATTTCTCGCTGTATTTCCTTCATCTGCTGGTTCGCGATGCGCAGCTTTCGTCGTAAACTAGCATTTTCACTCCTCAGGGGTTGCAAGGCCATGGCTATCTCGATCTGTACTTCCTTGTCCATCGTTAGATATGGCAGGGTATCTATGGTGTCCAGAATGTTATGGAATAAATTGTCTGCTTCCAAATTACCTGCAATTGAAACATGAAATATTTGATATGAATAATTTGCTATCAGTCTTTTTCTTTAATTAGCATTACAGATATTTTACAAAGGCCATTTTAACTGTATTTAACCATACTGAACTTCTGTCACTGAAATATTCCTTTTAGCAGATTTGTGAGCGGAGAAACTCTTTGAGTGGATACAAGTGTTGGTCATTTTTTTTTCCTCATGAAAATAACCCCTGAGATAGTTGCAAATGAAAGGAAATATAAATAAATAAAACAGTGATGATATTTATTTTCTCCACTATACAAATAAGAATTTTCTGATGGAAAATATGATGGCAATAATGTGATATAAATGAAAGATCAGTAAAATGGGGATTCCACAGCAAGGCTTCATTAAAGTATCTTCTTTGCACAGTTAAATGCTGGGAATGATGTAAGTATCCCAGAAGGAAAATTACCATTTGACTTTGCACAAACCTTTGCCTTCAGTCACTGCTTTCAATTCTGTCACCAAATATTTTAAGACCCTTTGTTGTTCTAACAATGGCTTTTTGTCTTTAGACTTTGATGATTTCCCACTAAATTCCTCCGACCTCGTCTTTCTCCTCTTCTTAGTCGCAGGGCTACTTCTTCTTTTCATTATTGGGCTTTCTTCTTTCTTGCATTCACCATTTCGGCATCCACTCTCTGTCTGCACAACTTGTCCATTTTCATCTTCATTTTGAAGTGTAAACCTTGTCTCTCTGTTAATTTCTACATCTTCGTGCAAAATATTTTCCTTGATTGAAGCGTCATCAGTCATACCATTTCTAAAGCTCGACTTTGAGGCTTGTGAACCAACCACTTTTGATTGGCCATCGGATGAAATAATTGGCTGTTGTTGTCCCTCCTGTGTCTCGCTATTCATCTTTTTCTCCTCAAGATTATCACAACATTCTCCTCGTCTTTCTCCATCCTCTCCCTTTGTTTGTCTCACAGCCTGAGGATCCTCTGAGATTGCAACTTTCTTTCGATGATCCGTTTGAACAGCTTTGGATCCCTCACGATCAACCTCCTGTTGTTCTCGTGATTTTGTCTGGAAACTGACAGCATCTCTCTCATTGATGGATTTTAAAGTGTCCACCAAATCCCTGAGCACACTTTTAGCTGCATTCACACCGCTTATAGGTGCTGTATCGTCTCTACTATTTCTGTATAAGGAATACCCTGCCCTACTACTACCCTCTTGTTCAACATGCATCAGTGGCTGTGTGGCTGGATCCATCTGTACTCTCTGGTCAGGACTGTAGATATCTGGCCTTAGCTTGCTCTGTCCGCAACCACCGTCACTCCATCCTCTGTAAATCCCAGAGGCCTCCTCTCGACCAGAAGCAAGATATCTGTCAGTGGATGTGTAAAGAGCTTGGACATTCTGCGTTTGTCTCTTCTCAGATAGATCATCACCTTCTCTCGCCCTCTCTCGTTCCGGTATCATCTGACCACCGATTAGTCCAGGATTAAAGCCATGACTACTTGGATAGCGGACAGGTTCTGAACCCTGGTAACATTGACCATTGACCTGGAACTGATTCAACAAATCCTCTTGCGGTTTTGTAATGCCTTGCGGACAAGTATGTTGTGACACAGCTCTTTGAAGTTTTAGCTGAGGAGTGGAGGACAGAAGCTCTGGCTGATAGGTGGTCCTCTGTGACTGTTCTAAAACAAATGGAAGTGAACAGGGAGAAGAAAAATTTGCAAATCTAGGTTGGCAGTTCAATTGTGATAGTGTGGGTACAATTTTCAAAGTGTATAACACAGAATGATTATCTTGGGCACTTAAGTTCACGAAATGGCAAAGTCATAATAAATCAACATATCAAAAACAGATGTGTCGGAGATATTACCCTTACTTAGATTATGCCTCTTCTAAAGATGCCTTTCTTAATGCCTTCTCTAATGCCTTTTCTAAAGATAGACATAGAAAGCACTAACCTTAATTATAACCTATATACAATTTTTTAGAACTTGATATACTGCATAACTGATAGTTTCACTTTTGTCACATATACCATCATACTATATGTAATGTAACAAAACAGTTTACTAGTGGGAACAGAGTGTGACGGTAGCTACATGGATGCAGGGGAGTAGATCCCAGTTAAGGGAACAGATACCTTGCATCACTCTTTTTTTTTTAATTAATCTTAATTCATAAATTTGTTTTACTTTTATGCACATATATTGATCACTTGCTGTTTTAATATATAAATAGCTCTCTTCCACCTTTTTTTCCTCTACATCTTTCTGTCTTTGTCCTTCTCTAGTTTTTTCCTTACCCCCTTCCCTTAATCCTCTCTTTGTCCCTCCGCTGTTTATCTCCTACCTCTCCTCTTCCCCTGTTGGTTTCTTTCCTTCTACTCTCCATCCCATATCTACTAATCCCCTTACATCTATCTCTTTGTGTTCACCATGCTCATTAATCTGTCTGTATTCTGTGCGTGTTTTTGTCCCTTCTGTTACTGTTACTTGTCATTTAGCCTCTGAAGAAGATCCTGCTAGTATCAAAACGTCAGACCAACTTACTTTTACACATTATTATATAAAGTAAACATATTTCATCACTACCTGGCTTATGCATATCATTATCCTGATCTACTTTTCTTCTCGGCTTCTCTCTCTCCTGTCCTTTCGAGACTTTCTTCTTCACTTTTCGTTGATTTGGTTGTTTACCCATCTTTTGTTTTCTGTTGATTTCCTTTGTTTTTCCCGTCCTGGGTTGCTTCTCCTTCTCATCACATCTGTCTCTCACACCTTTTTGAAACAATAAAGTAAACATGAGGAGGCTAAATGAAGTCTTTGATAGCTACGTATGTGAAACATTATACAATTTTTCCAAGTGGGAGTGGTCTCTATTTATTATGATTTATGGTAACCTGTGATGGTTTTAACTTTTACAATCAACCAGTTTTTTTTCATCCATGGATAATGTTATCAGGAATAAAGATCGCCTTTCTTAATTACATTATTCTCTGACTCTACATTATTTATTTACTGGAGTTAGAAGTTATTTTATGAATGTTTTAGAGTTTAAACTAAAGTGTTACAAGTTTTAATGAAACATGATAGACACAAATCAGTAGATTTATCAAAGGGAAATGATCATTTGAAGTCAGAAAAGCTATTTCATGGAAATAACTCGTCGTCAACAATTAATGGAGCGAATTGTTGCAGATTTTACTACTTACCGCCACGCTGCCCATCATCCATTATATGAGCCAATAGGGATGCACATCTATCGAGTCCTTTGTGAGTCAATTTAACCATGTCTTCTGTATCGGTGGAAGAGATAGAGTGCCCTCCGTTCTTCCTTCTTATTTTACCCCCTTTCTTCATTCTGATCAAAGAGATAAGATCAAAAGTTCCAAAATCACTACAGTGAAAGTAAGATTTACTGTGTACAATAATTGAACTACACAATTACTGTATATTGCTCAGCATCACAAGCTAAGAAAAGATTATCAATTCTACACACATCTTCTGTACAATAGGTAACACATGGAGGTTAGTGAATACACAAATTGATATGATGCAGTATATCCATGAAGTCATTATTTGATACTGGGTTACTAAAGTGTGACATGCATGTTCAAAAATGAATTACAAGAAGGTATCTATTTGAGTGCTGATTCTGGTTCTCCGGTGAATGTCGAACACAATTAGTCATGTTAAAAGATAATACAGTATTAAGAAAGGTGGATTTGAGGCAAATAAAAAGGACAAGTGATGATGTTAACGTACTGTATGTGACTCGGTGTCCTACAGTTGTCTATAAACATAGCCCCTTCTCCATTAAAGTGAAGGGGAATATATATGAGCAATGTCAAATGATATCTTACGACACAAAAAAAAAATTGAAGTTCTTATCACATTCCATTGTAAGTTAATGAGGCTGATCATTTAGGACACCATAACATACGTTAACAACACAACAGGAATTTGGAGTTATAGAACTTAGCCACTGGCTCAATGACAAATTTCATCAGCTAGTTAGATAGAGTACCTTAGAACTACATGGAATGAAGTGTTTCCTAGCATGGAAGTTCTCAGTCTTCTCAATAATTTAAATTCAGAGTGCATATTGTTAACGTATGTTATGAAGACACCAAAAAATGAGACACCATCACATACGTTAACAGATGTTCTAAAACCATGTTTTAGACTCATTGGATGATGGAAATAGTTTAATTCTATTTCAAACATGGTGAAATATTAAGTGAGTTGAATATTCTGTGAGAATTCCTGACATGGGCCTAAAATAGATTTTCACAGTTAACGTATGTTATGCAGGCTAGAAATGAGGACACCACACACAAATTGTGACTGATACAGAGGAATTGAACTGCTAGCAGTGAAAGAATTGTTTACTATCAGTGTATGTGGGGTGTTGATCAGTTACAAATGTTTTGATATTCAAAACTATCAGTTGATAGTGAAATAATGCCCATTTAACGTACGTTATGTTGAGGACACCGAACAATTTGTACAGTTTAACAACCAATAACAAGTTTTTTTCACATGTATTTTTGAATGAATTTGTCCTCTGAGATGCCATTAGACCTATTCTCAGCATGAGTAGTGAGTTTCTGGGACTTACAATCCATAGTACACTACTGTGCAGTGTGTGATTAGGTTATAATCATGAAAAGTTGCCACCAGTTAACGTATGTGATGCAGGAGGACACCAAAAATATGTACGTTAACAAAGATGAAGATCTTTATTTTTCAGCAGTTGATGAGCATGGGTGACTGAAATTTGCAAGTGTAATTGAAGCTCTGCTTTCACTTGAATAGAAAATGCAAAGTCAAGGCATAATAACATGGGAAAAACCAAGAAAAGTGCATCTCAATTACAGCCATTTTCATAATGTCACATTTTGGTGTCCAAAATTAGGCCAATTTTTGCAGTAAAACCCTCATAATTTCGCATCCACCCAATGTATGGTTGAATAACTATCAATGATATCTGATGGTTTATTGACACAACCATTGAAAAGGGAAATACAAGCAAAGGGGTATGATGAATGGAAATTTCAGCAAAATGAAAAAAGGGACATAAAATCTCTCCAGTATCAAATATATGCTTATTATATATATAACTGTGCTGCATACAGTACATAGGAGTGCCTATGTCCAAGCCTAGCTTACGTTATGTTAAGTACTGTGATAGTCTGGACGTTCAAGTTCCAAGATGAACAAATAAGGAGCATAACCCTCTCTTTTGCTCATCAGCCAGATGATTAAATAACATGACTTGTTTCCCTATTCACCAAGCTGCTGAATGGATAATGTTCAATCTCATGCTGAAGGCAACATGTATTGGGTCCAAATAAATTCTCAAGGATTACAGTTGTCAATTCTGTTTTTTCTGTCCTAGGCTAGGCAAAGTTTCAAAGTAAACTTACTGAACAATGACAGGTTACCTGTTTTAGTCATTGTTTAATTATGCTACTTTTTATCGTCACCTTCACCTCAGTTTTATCGTTTACACATCTCCTGTTTTCAAGTCTTTTCTTGTACTTCCTCATTTAATGTTTCTTTGTCAGTTTGTTTTTCGAGGACCTTCAGGAAGATTAGTTCCGGCTAACTAAGTATGGTGGTGTACAGTAACTTCACATCCCCCTAAATTTGCAGACTGTGTTATAAATATGTAGTTGCACTAATAGCCACAGTTGTTGCCGTAAGAGTACAGTAGGTCAAATTGTAATAACTTTGTTGAATCACAATTTTAATTTACAAAGCCTTAACAGAAACAGCCAAAATGACCATTGCGACAGTGGCGGAGCTAGGGTTATTGGTCAGGGGGGGTGAAAATGGTCTGTAGGGGCGCTAATTTTGACACTATCTAAGCGGAGGGCCACCACAGGTTGGCGCGGAGCATACAGAAATTTTTTGAGCAAAGATACTCCCTAGATCGCCGGAAATTACCCTTTCCGGGCCTTGCTAATTTGCAGATAAACGAAGAATAATAAGGTGTCATCGCCATCTTGTCAGAAAATTACACCAACCGAATGTAACAAATGTCAATAGGTAGATGAGAGCGCAATAAAAAAGTCAATAATCGCGAATAAGTCAAAAGTGGTATAACGCTGAGAAGGGCGCCAGCAGTCCATCAGGGGGGGGCATCCGCCCCCCCCCCCCTGATTGTATGGACGCTCTGCCACTGCATAGCGAGGCATGGTAACATATCATTTTTATATTTTGAGTCTTTTGAGACTATTTGGATTATGTTAATATAACATCGATTAAGCGAGATTGTATGGTAAACTTGATGGCAAACGTGAAGTTAGAGCAGTTTGACTATTGACCTTTACAACAATGCAAATTTTGAGTATAGGCTTATTCTTTCTATTTCTGGCAAAATCAGGTCAAACCATTGATGAAAACACATTGACATCCTGATACAACTAATCTACTGAGCAAAATCAGTAAGATCGTAATCAACGCTAACTTTTATAGCTATCTTTTAAAATAACATTAATGCCTTTACTATCGCGAATTTAAGGTAGGCCTAGCTTAAGTTATACCATCATGGTAGGCCTAGCTTAACTTATACCATCATAACCCTGCTTGAAAAAATGGTAATCGCCGAACTGGTACCTGTCTTACTTTGATAGGCTAGATCATCAGAATTATATAGGCTCAGCCGATTGGCCAGAGTTGGTTCTTCTTCGCAGAACTTTCTGATTTTACGTCTCTGCATATCCAAGAACATACAAACCATACGAAATGACAGAAGGAAACTTTGAAAAAAATACATATTCACACAAAGGTCGTGAGGTCAATCCATGTTAGCTACAAGTTATAAAGTGATAAATATACGTCCCTTTCTAACTAACATGTCGTTCGTGACATTTGTTGACAGGATTTCAAATTTCGCGACAAGAACGTGGTAGAACATGACTGTTACAAAACCTATCCGTTGAATATCGGTAACGTGTTTACACGTAAATTGAGAATGACATCACTCTTTGTCTACAGTATTCCATTTAGGAAGAGAGTCTGCATTTTTTGTGATAGTCTTGAACAGATTTCATTTTGTCGAACACAAGCTCGTTTTACAATGTTTCATTCATTAACTTTTCTCTTCCTTTCCTTTGGAAAGCCAGACCCACTTATATGATTATTGACACTATTATGTCCCTTGCATATGTGACCTGTTCCGTATACAATTCGTCGCCGAAGGTGGTCTTTGTAGCATGGTGAGATGGGCTAGTTTTGCTTCTCAAAATGAAGAAAACAGTTTATTTTACAAGTTTTTTTATGTATGAAAATGATATTTTTGGGCTCAGACAATGACCTTTCTTTGGAATGCACCATGTGAATCTCACACGATATGACCTTAAACACAGACCGCTACACCATGATGTACACATTGTAGCATATATGCCCACCACATGGATGTGGGAGTGGAATGAAACCTTGTTCGTCATTATTCTTTCTTTTTTTCGAAACTTTTCATATATTTACTGAGAATTTCGAAAATTTAAGATCATTTTGAATGATATTTTTTATCAACCAAACGCAAGACAAAAAATGTAAACCTGTCATTTTATTGGCACCTTATTCTTTTGTGTACGTGTTAGTATATGAATCTTTTCATTTCACTAACATATTCACAATATTTCTTCAATATAAGTTTCTTCACAGTATGATCTAAACCGGTTATTATCAAGGTCCTGCAGCATTATACAATCTGTATATTAATATCGTGATGTTTGCTGATGTGCAATCATATTCATTATATATAATTATATAACCAGGGAGCTGCCACAGGGAGCTGCCGTTAGAGTAGCAGCTCCCTGATATAACTAACGAGTTGATATACTTAGTTGCTCAAAGGCTTCCGTATATGTCGTCTCAACTAATGAAAGAAATCTTGTCTTTGCTCATTGTCGAGAGTTTTTACTAAGCGGAAAAGTCCGGGGGGGGGGGTGGAATGCATGGGAATTGAGAGAATGTGGTGAGGTGCTACACATGCGTGTGATATCCCTTTCTAATTCCCAATCTACAACCCCCCCCCCCCCCCCCGCTTGTTTACATCTAATTTAAAGCAAATATTTTGACTTGCTGGACATGCTAGGGAAGTAAATATAGATCACTCAAATGATTCTGGCCAAGCTCAAATGTATTAGTTGTTCTTCATCATCTTGCTGTCATTGTGAATCCTTTACATAAAGTTCCTCTATCCCTATATGTTGCTACAGTCAACATAACACTATATTAATTAATACCAGAAACTTGTTACTACACATGTTGTACCAAAAGCAATGCTCGTCAATGCATGGTAAAAGAATATAAGAGTGAAAAGCTAGACACAAACATAGACAGTATAGTCCCGTCACAGTACGATATTTTCAGGTTAAAGTAACTATGTTTGATATGCGATTGATTACTGCATTTGTTTATTAACAGGTTCAGTGTTTAAGCATGGTGCATGGAGCAACAAGGAATATTTGTTGCTATAGAAACTAAATAAACTAAGAAGAAAGTAGGGAGACAAAAGTACCAAATGCTATTGGGATATTACTTACCAATGTATTGAAAACAATTATATGCATACATATATCTGGACATTGTGAAATGAAAAATGTATCTAACAACCATCCACAAGTGTATTCCGTATCTCACCAGGGACGTAGCCGGTAATTTGAAGAGGGGAGCCAAAATTTAAAAGGGGCATTTCTCACTAAGGGAGCGCCATGATGTACAAAAAGTGTTTGCCCAAAATGCCTCCCAAGTGCACGTTGCAGGAAATAAACAATAATAAGACTAAGCTTCCTTCAACCTGAAAAGAGGACTTTAATTATATTTCCTGTTTTTAGTTAAATTTTATTTTTCGGGCTACTTAAGGGGGGGGGGGGGGTGAGCGATCCCTCCCATTGCTCCTCCCCGCCCCTGGCTACGGTACGTCATTGTATCTCACTATATGTCACTCAGAGTCGAGGGTACATGAACTCTGGCAATTAAGGTAAACATGTATATGAAAGAGAAAGCAACATTATATTCCTTGGCTTCACAGCCACATAAAGTTAATATATGCACAATTAGAAACCTTCACCTCGCATATTATATAAGTGAACAGCAACATCTAATACAGTGGCGTAGGAAGGTACTTTTGAGTGGGGGGCTGAAGACTGATGGCCGGCCTGGGGGAGGGGTCTAAGGGGAGGGGGTGTCCCCCTCCCCTTAGGGGTGTCCCCTCCCTGCAAAAAATTTCCAAAGGGGAGGGGGAGGGGGTGTCCTGACTTGCGAAGCGGGGGGGCGGAATGATACTTCCGCCCCTCCATATTTTTCACTGGGGGGGCTGGCGCCCCCAGCCCCCCGGTTCCTACGCCCTTGATTGTATCTCACTATATGTCACTCAGAGTCGAGGGTACATGAACTCTGGCAATTAAGGTAAACATATGTATATGAAAGAGAAAGCAACATATATTCCTTGGCTTCACAGCCACATAAAGTTAATATATGCACAATTAGAAACCTTCACCTCGCATATTATATAAGTGAACAGCAACATCTAATACATGTACCGTACTAAAATTGAATATGCACGTTCAACTTCACATGATCATGATCTGCTTCAACTTACTTCAAGTGCAATTACGTTGCATGATGGTTATACTCAACTCTATAAATAAACTTTACAACAAATTCCCAGACAATGTGCACCCGGGAGAGATCAATGAGCATTATAAAGTTATAACGAATGCTGCATTGGATGGCGATTCCCTGATGTGGCATGCTGAGGGTACTGAAATTTCATTGTACAAACAAGACAATGACATTTAACAAGATCAACAGGTACATTGATCCTTACGAAATATTTGTTACGGTAATGACGAACCATAGCTACATATCACACTGCACTAAATGCAAGTGTCAATGAAGATTATATAGCCTACGTCAGTGGAAAAGCCTCTTCTGAGAAATACAAGAGAAATTACAAATATGTATGATTTGTGTGGCATTATGCAATGACAATTCTATTTAACATATTTTGCGAATAAAATGTTAAACATTGAGAAGCTTACAGTAAAAACATTCAAGGTACAAAATCAAGGGCGGCGGAACCGGGGGGGGGGGCACAGGGGGCACGTGCCCCCCCCACTTTTCCTCAGGTTAAAAATGTGCCCTTTTTCTACATAAAAATTGAGGTGTCTCAAGTTGGCAATTAGAGGCCAGGGAACCAGAATGAACACTCGGGAAGGGCCGTTTCCGGCCATCTGAGGGGTTTGTAAAATCAAAAATTTTCTTGTACGCTCCGCGCCAACCGATGGTGGCGCTCCGCTCAGATAGTCGTGCATACAACTTTGCAAATCCTGGCTACGCCCCTGACTTTTAATGAATTTCTGTGGGTCAAACTCAAAGCTATTTCGAATGGACAAAAATGGTTAAGATATTAACAAGAAATAATCTCTAATTCGGAAGATTCCTACACTAGCAACTAGCATGATTTCACCTCATTTTGTCTCAAAAGAAAATTGTTCCTTGTTTCCCAATTTGCACATTGGATAGTGCAGTGCTATATGCATATTTTCCTTGAGGGGGGGGGGGGGGGCGTTGATGGAGTGATGTGTATACGCAAATAAGATAATACAATAAGAGTTATAAAGGGTACTAAATATAAGGCTGTATCAGTCCAATCGAATTTCTGCAAAGTGCCCTTTGATGTCGGTGCCCCCCCCCCCAGATTAATAGTGCTTCCGCCGCCCTTGTACAAAATCCAAATAGTGTTTCTATAGTCTACAGCATGTTCACATGTACCATATAATTCCATGGTAAATGAAATTCAACAAACCTCTTGCAGATAATGTACATACATCCAATTAAAGTTCAATGCATCCCTTAACTTGACGCGAAGCGTACAAGAAAATTTTGGCTGAAAATGCCTCCCAGATCGCTGGAAATGGCACTTCCCAGGCCTTGTTAGTTGCATCTTAGCATTTTCTCTATGAAATTACTAGCGATATCATAAAAACATACAAAAAATATGCTCAAGGGGGGGGGGGGCGAGGGGCGCTGCGGCTGCCCCCTTCGCCCCCCTGGCTACGCGCCATGTGTCACATCATAAAGTTACTTGGTTTGAGACCATCACAACTGCATCTTGTTGGATCCGATGTAATTTTTTGCACTGTTTAAAGTTCTGTGCATCCACCGAAGTAATTAAATAAAAAAAACAGTTATAATTAATAACCAGATATTGCCACTGTTTAAATCAGACCATTTAATGTTCCCCAAAAGCTTCAGTGTTTTTTCTGCAAAACGACATTCAAGTTTACTTCATTTCACACTTTGAGCTTAAATTTTTGTTAAATTGTAATTCATTTCAACTAGTATATTTCCCCCCACAAACTACAGCTAACCTGATGCATCGAAGGTGTCTCTGTGTGAAAATGAAAGATATTTTGACGATAAAGATCAGAATTTCGTCGGAACTTCGTTACTAAAACGTAGACACCCTTTGTGCGAGTCATTGTTTTGGGAGTACCAAGATGGCGCGTGTGACCTTCAAAAGCGTATTGTTGCCAGGTGCGCTATGGCTTCTACGTACAAATTTCTGTGGTACGGCATGGTTTATTCTATGAACCTTACTAGGTAATACAAAGTGTGCTTTGTTTTGTGCACGCAAACTTTGTCAACATTACTGAATAACAGCAATGTAAAAATATAATTAATTACGTAAATTTTTATTTTTTACTCTATGATGAATATATAAAACAATGAAAAATGGGTTGCTAGTAGGCATGTAAAAACTTTAACCCCTTTGCATAAGTCGTCTAAGCCATAGCCGAGGGGAACTTCCGATGGCCTGACGTCTGCCCAGTATGCATGTCAAGTACATGTGGATTATGCATGCCTTGATGTCTGCAACATAACATGTTATGTAAGTACGATACCAAGGCAATATTGCTATAACATTATTTGCATGTAATGGTTTTACGTGCTATGTTGTGGTACGAGATCTGTCCACAGAAATTAAATAAGTTAAGCATTTCCAAATAAACTTGTGTTACCTATCCTAAATCAATGCAGCTGATGACGGAATCTAACTTCTTACTTATTGCCGAGAACAGCCAATAATCAAGGCTTGGTTAGGCTAGCTCTGAGAGAATATTTACCCCGAGATTACGGGCGTTTTGTACGATACTACATTGTGACTTTCAATGATACTGTACAGTAAGTGGGTAACGTTAGCACTAGCACTAGTACTGTTAAGTAGTATAACATTAACAAGACTGGTACTGGTAATAGGATTCATCCCACTTGTTTCAAGCAAGGACAAACTTAAAATGGGGAAAGGTGAAAACAGCACTACAAACTCAAGAATTAGAAAAGAATTAACATGGGAAGAAGTGAGGAAAAACAACGGCGTCAAGGGATCTGACAAGTGGATTGTCATAAATGGAGAAGTCTACGATGTTACCAAATGGTCCAAGAAACATCCTGGAGGAAGTAAAGTGATATCACATTACGCCGGTCAAGATGCAACGGTGAGTTGCCTAGGCCTATGACTAAGTTTAAAAGTTATTGTTAACACAATAACACTTACTAGTAGCACTAGGCTATGGCTTAATTGTAGCAAAAACTTGCTTTAGGCCTGGTCCATTAGTGTAATAATAGTGTTCATTTTGATCCATTTATTGATATCTCGGGATGATAATAATTGACATGATGATGATAACTTCTTTTATTTTCTGTTACTGAATATTTCGAAAATGCTGCTACAAGTATAACTTAAGAATAAGAGGTGACAGAAGTTTGAAAAACAGCAAGTAGGCCTAAGCCTATGCCTATTGAATTTTCGTGTTATGAGGCAGTAAGGTGATGTAAAATTGTCCATCACATCAGAACGAAGTCAGTGTTGTTAGTTTATAAGGTCTTATAGGCTAAATTTATGTAACAAGGTCATGATATTTCAAAATGCGCTGGACCCTTTTTGGATGCCAACATTTTAAATGTTCTATGATGCTGTGTTAATGTCTAGGCCATAGAACATAAGCTGTTACAGGTAATACAACTGTAACACGAAACTCAATCTTGGCATCCAGTCATCCATTATTCTGCTTGGGCCAGTTTGTAAGTCAAGGAGAGAACCACTTGATTTCCAATTTAAGGTATCACAATCCAACCAAAGGCTGGTGACAATATTAACAAAGGAGATGTCACTTATTACAGTAAGACAATTGTTTAGAAAAAAATAACATTAAGTCATAGCAGAATTAAATAACAAAATTTTGTGTAATAGTCTCCAATATTACAAACTAAATACTAAAAAAAGAAAATCTAACTGGAGCCTATTACTTGAAGTTGAAGCATACGTGTGCTAAAAGCATATAGTATTATTAATTGCACTGTTGCACCATGTAATGCAATAATTTTATATCAAAACTTGGAGAAACCTTCAAATGAAAGCAATGGACATATTATCAGTTTTGTGATCAAAGGATATTGATGAGAATATAAACTGTTGAACTGTAACATTGACAAATTATCTTAAATTTCTTAAGCTATGTTAACCGATTCTATTCTGAAAAATTGCATTCATGGACGAGCCACAGACTTAAAGAAATCATGGTGAACTTTCTCTAGTATCACATAGCAAAATGATAGACAAAATCCATTGGCAAAGTGCTATTAATACTAAACAAATGTAAAGATATGCAATGTAAGAGAACTATGGAGTATTTGAAGTATGATAGGAGACATAGAATTCATAATCCTCAAAAGTTGTTACAGAAGATCTGATTCTTATTCCCTGCTACGGTAGTACTACTTTAGTATTTTAGTATTTCCCCATTTATCAGGCTTCTATTTCGCCAAACCACACTGCTATGTTTGTACAGTTAAATGGATTTTAATAAAAGCTACTGTCGAAAGATTTTCCTTTGCAACAAAATAGTGAGATCTCTGGAGATTTGTAACTTCTGAAATCAATTGATGTTTTAGGCATTTTTACCACCATTTCACACCACAACCCCCTTTTCATTTCTAATATTCCAACATTACTTAAGGACCAAACGCAGGGACAATAAGCATGCAGTCTGGATATCTTATGGTATTAGGTTTTCTCAAGCATGTTAAGTATTTTAATTTGTAATTTGTGTTAAGTGGAGAGACTAATTCAATTATACTCGTAACTCTGTCATTAACGAGTTGCTTCTTAAGCCAAATCAATAAAACCACACTGCAAATGACAAGTAAAATATGCACACATTTAAAGAGGGTTAGTGTAGCTTTCATTTTAAGGAACATACTGTACTAACTATGTCAAAATATGTCTTAATTGTACATTGCCAATGCCAGTCTTTTGTTTCCAGAAACTGCAATTCTGTTAATTATTCTGTTACCAACAAACTTTTTTGAATTTCTTAAAGCCCATTGATGCAGTTTTCCTAACCAAATAGATGCTAATGTTATAGCAAAACGTGTACTACCACCCTCCTTATCTGGAGGCTGCATTGATCATATTTGTACATGTATGCAGAATTCACACAGAATTATCATAGCTTGAGGTAACTATGAAAATGAATGTTACTTCTGTACCTACAGTATGATCACTCTGTGTAATTCTGTTACAAAACAAGTTTGCATTGCCATTTTTTATGAAGAATTGTTATGTGGATTACTTCACTTGATGAGTTATAGATGCTTCCTAGAAGGTTTCTATTTTATAATTTAACTACAAATGTCAGGAGGCCTAGAAGTCCTCTAAATTGTAATGTCATTACCATGGAATTGCAAGAACTGACCTTTAGACATCATCATTCACCACCTGCTATAACAAGAAAACCAAATCTAAATCAGTTGACCCATCCTAGAATAGAAATTTATGGATCTGCTAGAAACAAATTACTAGAAAGCAAGCCAGTCAACTTTGAATTACTGATATATACTGTAGCAAATGTATTGCTAGAATTTGTTTGTGTGCTCGTAAGTTGTGGGTCAATGAACAATAGCGAGTCACTGTCCTTGTAGTTTTGTTGGGAACACAATGTACAAATATAATCAATATATAGTCAATCAGTAGTTTTCATTCTGACCATTCATTCATTCATTCATTCATTCATTCATTCATTCATTCATTCATTCATTCATTCATTCATTCATTCATTCATTCATTCATTCATTCATTCATTCATTCATTCAATGTACATTATGGATCTACAAGTTGAACACATACTGTTCTTTGACTCTTTGCACACAATTTACTGACCTTAGACCAACTTTACTTAGTCCTAATCATAACTGTATGTATACAAAAGTCCTGCACCATTGGTGAATAGTGTACTTTTTGGTAGGTAAATCCCCTCACCCACCCCCCCCCCTCGCTCCCTTCCATCCTTGTCCCTCACTAAGTAAACTTTTGGTACTGGAACAGCTTGCCACCAACACAGACTAAGTTGACAAACCATGTAGTGACTGTCACCATAGTTTCTTCAATCCAAGCTTTCTGTCAGCAATATTTATACTTACCTAGGCCTATGTCAATAAATTGTGGACAGCATTGTTTATCATTGATCTGAAGCTCAGACCAATAAGTCAATTTGTTTGAAGATCAATTGTGATGAAATTCAAGGTGAAGAAACTTTAAAGGAGGCCAAATTGGCCAATCTTAGATAGGATAGATTCAACTATTGAACTTAATTCAAGATCTGTCAATGACACTTACCAATGATACATACCGTGCATGCATAATGTGTTCTTACAGTTCTAACATGCACATACTTGTCAATTGTCAACAACTGTGTAACTGGACGACATACATTGAGTCACTCCAAGATCAATGTATGTCGTCCAGTTACAGAGTTGTTGACAATTGACAATTCATAATCATGGACGTTAAATAAGAATGTAAGAGACTGACTTCGGTCAGCTTGCGGCTTTGATAAGCCAATGAGGCTTCTTCGCGAGTTCCTGCTTGCAGGAGGATTTAAAATACAAACATACATACATACTTGAGTTTATGTAAAGTTTGTGTAATTTAAGTAAGTTGGCCTGACGTTTCGATCCTAGCAGGATCTTCTTCAAAGGCTAAATGACAAGTAACAGAAGGGACAAAAACACGCACGTTCAATACAGACAGTTTGAAAGCAGCGGGATGAGTAAATGATAAAAATGAAATGAAAAACTGAAACACAAGAATACAAGTACAATTACAGAGTAGATAAGGAGGATCACCCAAAGGGACACAGTAACAGAGCAGCTGAAATCAAAATAAAATAAAACTGTTAGCAAACTGCTTATCCACTAGATAGCCTGTGTAGGAGAATGTGTAAAAGTAAGTTGGCCTGACGTTTCGATCCTAGCGTATTAAAGTGTGTGTACTATCTTGATCTAGACCCTCCACCTTTAATACCATTTCTGAAACAGAAAGCACAAACTCTGATCAAGAACACCTGTAGATCTCACTCCCAGCTGATCAGGAAACTTTTGGCATATAGCCTGAACATCCCAAGTACATGTTAAGTTTCACTTCTCAGTTCTCACATTGACTTTACCCTGGAAAAATTTGTCCAGGGGCTTTCTTTCACATTTTTAATCTTTTGCAAGGTATAATATTTCTGCCATTTCCCTCTTACATAAAGTTGCAATAAAAAATTGCCAGAAATATAAAAGTACAAAATCTGGTTCTGAAAAAGCACCAAAAATTGAAATCAAAGATTGGTAGATCTGTTAAGACCTTGGTGAAATAGAGTTTACATTTGTGGTTTTAACCATTTTAAAAAATTGCCAGAAATATACAAGTACAAAATCTGGTTCTGAAAAAGCACCAAAAATTGAAATCAAAGATTGGTAGATCTGTTAAAACCTTGGTGAAATAGAGTTTTCCTTTGTGGTTTTAACCATATAAACCATCGGTCACCATGGATTATTAAAATTAAGTCTTACCCCTGTACCACAAAAATTTTGAGCATGATCAAGATTTATGAAAGAGCATTATGTAAGTTATCACCTTGTCAAAGTCACCTTCATGACCTCACCTTGAATCAATACATAATGATTGCCAAAGAGCAATCATTATGTAAAAGATAATATGGTGGGTTTATCTTTGATAAACTAAAACCTTACTTTGATTAATTCTTGGTCTGTTTTGTATAAAACTTCTGTTAATCACATGACCAAAGTCCATGCCCTTCAAGTTGGTTAAATGGTAAGTCACAGAATAATTTATCAATTATCTCATCCAAAATGGACAAATTTGTATAATTTTTAAAGTTTTTGTACACAGGAGCCATAGTATTTTATGAGAGACAAAACTCAGAGCCTTCAAATCTCCTATATAAAATTTGCACTGTAAATTATTCCCAGGGTAACATGGTTTACTCGTGTTGATAAGATTTCTTTGTCAGTATCGAAAACAATCAAATTCATTCACATTTTTTTCTTGTTACCTTCTGCAGGAGCCTTTTGAAGCATTTCATGCCAAACCAGATTTTGTCGGAAAATTCATGAAAGCCATCCACATTGGACAGATGAGTCCGGATGAATACCAGCAGAAAGAGATAGTCCAGGATTTACGAGTTCTCAAAGAGACAGCTGTAAAAATGGTGAAAATCACAGTATTACGTTATTCCTGCCCCCTCCCCCCCCCCAGTGAAAGTTGTGAAAATCACATCCCACCCATACATGTGAATTTAATTTAAGTTGCTTCAGAGTAAGCGAAAAGAGTAGAAAGTGGCCACTTATGTTCAAATCTGCTACACCTCTAGGTATCATTATCATCTTTGTAGAAAGTGCAATGGAAAGAAATTAAATATGGCTGCTGTATATTGGATAATTTTAATTCAATCATCATTGTATAACTGTCTACAATCTTGTGTAATTTAGTTGGCCTGACGTTTCAATCCTAGCAGGATCTTCTTCAGAGGCTAAATGACAAGTAGCAGTAACAGAAGGGACAAAAAACACACAGAATACAGACAGGTTAATGAGCATGGTGAACACAAAGAGATAGATGTAAGGGGATTAGTAGAGAAGGGATGGAGAGAAGAAAGCAACAGGGGAAGAGGAGAGGTAGGAGATAAACAGTGGAGGGACAAAGAGAGGATTGTCTACAATCTTGTCAATTATATCACTATTCAGTTGTCTATGCTAATGTAATTTATTTCTTTTAAGTGTGTACGTGTGTATGAATTCTGTATTTTCATTCTCTTTTTTTCCCTTCTTTTCTGACAGGGTCTTTTCAAGCCTAGCTACTTCTTCTACTTCTGCATAATTGGACATATCCTAGCTATGGAAGTCGCAGCCTTTTTTATCCAATATTACTATGGGTTTTCTCTTAAAACATTTGTTCTTAGTGTTGCATTGATGACCATAGCACAGGTAAATATGAGAGCTATTTGCTGGATTTTTGTTTTGCATTCAATTAGACAATATTAAAGCATTTGAGCCAATTAATATGTTAAGATATGCCAAAGAGTTAATTTGGGATAATATATTATTATTATTAAATATCTACTCAAAGTGGAAGGTTATTATTACCGGCCATGGGGGACTCATGACATTGAGCTGTGGTCATGTGATGTCAATTGTTGGTTCAGGTTTCTGAATGTCACAGTTCATCAATGTTCATTCAGTTCAATGAAGTACTGTACTGTATGGTGTAACCGTACTGGCATTAAGAATGATAACTTGTCGGTGTAGTTTGTGCAATTTACTGTTTGGGTTGTTAGTGCATTTAATACAGTATGTAATTCTGCCATATACTGTAAAGTAAGTATGTAGGTAACATTAGGGGGAGTACTGTAGCTCAGTACAGCCATGAAGGATACCTTATTTTCAAGTATCCTTGGATCAGAACTGTCAGGTAAAGTCTGATTCTCATGGACAGGGTATTAATTGCAATCCTCGTTGGATCTATACATGCATTTCATGATGTATTTTAATTTCCACTGAAATCACATCCCTGTCATTTTAACATTTGGTTTCATATGTCAAACTTGATATGATACTTATCACATGATGTAATATTAATGGCTGTGTGGTTTCTATCTATCAGCCAGTAATGGTTCAATAGCTTGAGGTTGACATGGCCAGAATAAGGCTAGGTAGTACAGATATCCTGTTGGATTGAATCCCATTCTAAGGAAATGTTCATTGTTCTTTTAAAATTGCACTTCCTGGTCAGAATAGCAATAACCACATTAATTGTAAGATGTCAGCCATAACTTACCGCAGCGGAAGCCTTTGAACTCAAGAGATAATGATAGTGACAGAACCGTCTTGTTACTGCATTATTAACAAATTTCTACTTTTAACTTGCAACTGGCCTTGAACTTCTCTCAGAGGAAGGATGGAAAAGAAAGAAAAAGTTGATGATAATAACATAAGATACATTATTTTATGAGTATTGTATAATGATGACTATCAATATCAATTCTCATAGCAGATAATTTAAGCTAATGAGTACATATGTTTGGGCTATTCTTAGAGCCAACAGGGTGGAAAATGAAAGAAAAACTTGATGATAACAACATAAAATACATGATTTTATGAGTATTGTATAATGATGACTATCAATTTCAATTCTTATCGCAGTTAATTTTGGCTAATGGTAGTACAGATGTAAATTGTGCTATTCTTAGAGCCAACAGGGCATATATGAATGATATGACATTGAAGAAGTTGTGCTTTTTTGAATAGAAATAATGAAAGATGTTCTTTTAAAATATGTGTTTTGTTTTGTTTTCAATTGACCTAGTTGTGAGTGTGTACTTGGGGTTTGTTTCTCAAAAAAAAAAGTTTGGGGTCGCTGGACACAAGCAATTTGAAGAGTTTGCGTCCCTGGCCAAAACATTGCGTCCCGGACGCAGAATCCTGTGTTTGTAACAATGCTGTGAAAATTTGTTATCTCAGTCCATTATCATCATGTTCTTTTGACAGGTTCAAGGTGGCTGGGCACAACATGACTTTGGTCATCTATCTGTCTTCAAGTCTTCACGTTTAAATCATTTGCTTCACTTCTTCACGATGAGTGTCATGAAGGTAATGCTGTCCTTTAGTTCTCATTTTGTCCATTGTTAGAGCTCTACTTCATTCCTCTCTTACCTGTCTCCTATTCATACATATTGGAGTGCAGTGTAACCTTAGCCTAATAAACATATCAATGAACAAAGTGACAGCTTAAAGGAAAGAACATGGAACTTTATACCTTACATAGAAAAGGAGGAGTAGTAGAAAGGAAACCCTTTTCAGGATTGTAGCTCTGTACCCTTAACTATAGGCTTACAGAATGAGAAGTAGGAAAGTTAGTAATTGTAGGGAACTAAATGTCAGAGCAACACCTCGGGCATCCACTACAATTAAAACCTCTTCTTTTACCCAGGTTTGTACTTTCGTTTTAAACATAGGGTCGTGATGGGAAACTTAAACCAGAAACTGTAACTGCAACCAGCTGCCTTAAAATATATAAAGTATTTATCTGCTTTAATTATGTGGGTCCTAATGCTGAAAGCATGAGGAGCCTTTGTATTCAAATTAGTGTGTTTGTTTTCTGCACATATGCATGACATGTTCAGACTTGTAACCAGACAATCTGTTGAATGGTAAGTCAATTTCAGTTGTCATGCGGCGTAATGATACCCCGTTGAGCCAAGAACAACCCCTCAGTGACTTTGTTGCTGATCTTACGCATATTTATAATCTTCACATCTAATAACCAGTGGTGGCATATACAGGAACCTCAGCCCAGTTTTGTATGTCTGGCTTTAGTCAATATATATTTTATCATCTTTCTTATTTCCTTATAGGGTGCATCCTCCAAATGGTGGAATCATCTTCATTATCAACACCATGCTAAACCAAACATTGTGAGTTCTAGTTTACTTTAATTTGCTTGAACAAATGTCATTTATTAACCGCTGTTCAAATACACCCCGGTACAGCAGTGGATAAAATTCTTTTTTATTATAACAGTTATCGCAGAGAAGTAACATGAGTGATTCATTGTCTGCAACTGTGCATTTACTTATCAGATCTATTAAACGAGTATGTTTTGTGTTTCATATATGTCATTAGTTCCTTCAGAATGACAAGTTCACAGTAAAAGAGTTCAAGTTGCAACATCAGCCCATTCTTGTTTGCAAGGGAAAGGCGGAGGGAGGGGTGGGGTGATGTAGGGGATTGGGAGGTTGTGCTAGTACTAGGTGTGTCTGTCAGTTTCTTGTTCTGGCAAAGGTCAGTCATTTAAACAGTTTTCATACCACTTTCCCCATGATCACCATTCCACCACTTACTAAACAATAAGAGCAACAACAAAATAACACCAAAGATTGTAGTTTACACCTGCTGGCTGTCACAAATTGTCCATTGTTTGTACACAAATCTTACTGCACAAGTTTATTTCTGATATTATTGTGTATTGTGATATTATCTCCACTACCGCAATGCTTGCCCTATCTGCAGATAGGTAAAGACCCCGATGTTAGACAGGAAGCTCTGTTTGTCCTGGGAGAGACGATGCCGGTCAAAGTCGCAAAGAGTGGCACATCAACAATGCCTTACAACCATCAGGCCAAATATTTTCCATTTTGTAAGTATTTATTTTTCTTTAAATCTTTTTCCCCCTTTGAATGATGACACTATGCCATCATGTACAGAAACTTGAATATCAGTAAGCTCTGTTCACAGAGTGTCATTTTGACATAATTTAGCAACAGGAAACATGTGAAGTGAAAGTAACAAATCAGCTCCTGACATAGTTTCCAAAGGTCAAGTCCTTTGTTGTCTGTTTCTTCCTGTCACCTGGATTATCCATCGAAAGTGAATTTGCAATTTCTGTGGCAAGCAAGACTTAAAAATGTGCTAAATCTGCGTAATTTTTTTTCTTGAAAATTTATAGTTAATTGAATACCCACAATACCCTTACATACGTTTGAAGATGTTTACTTTCTTCTTCTTATTTGCAGTGGGACCACCGCTTCTGTTTCCTGTATATTTTCAATTCATGCTGTTTCGCTACATTTGGACGAGGCGCGAATGGACGGTAGGTACATGGTGCACATAATGAGTCATAACTGCTTCATTGGATATTCTCAATGCTCCACCTATTCAAAGAGCTCCCTCTAAATCCATAGAGATCTGGAGAGAAACTTAACAACCATTTATCGTAACAAGTCTTCCATGGGTATTAGTTTACTCCTTATGATTTCTTAATTAATATTAATATTAATTATTAAAGAATAATCATGGATGACAAATATCTTTTTACTTACTCTCTAGATACTTTGTTCATACATGATTCTTGAATTTTTCAAATTCCTTAATTTGAGAATATTTCAAATTTTCAAGATAGATGTTATTCACGTTTGTACGTTCGAACAAATGATGTAATAGTTTAAATGTTTCTCAAGCACTTGTTAACTGCGGTCCATCCGATCTGACAGCATCTTCTTTGTGTAGGAAACAATGCATCAAGTAATTCCCTGTACACCAATACTTTCCTGGTTCTACAGCACTTACCATGAAGTCATCCTCAAAAAGCAGATTTCTATTGTCATGGTTGTGTTTGTCAAGTCAACTTTTTCCATGTGAAACAGATGACATAGAATGGGGTGGAAGTAATTTAGTTGAAACTTGCTTAACCATCTTTCCAGTAGAATATCATTCCTCCTATAAAATTAAAAACTCATCACTATTGTTTCATGAGAACTGACTATTGAACATTGTCTTTCTTATTTTTTGATCTCTAGGATTAATTCTGAACTTGTTTAAACATCTTTCCAGTAGAATATCATTCCTCCTATAAAACTAAAAACTCATCACTATTGTTTCATGAGAACTGACTATTGAGCAATTTTCTTTCTTTTTCTTTCTTATTTTCTGATCTCTAGGATTTATTCTGTGTAACTGTCTTTTACGCTCGTTTTGCTTTAACCTATGGCCCCACGGTTGGAATCCTCAGGGCCTTCATGCTGTACGAAACAACAAGGTTAGTTGATGCAGGACTGTTGCCTGTAGTCTGTTGATTCCTTACTGGAGGCAGAAGGAATCTATGTGGTGGTGATGGTGATTAGAAAGAAAATAGATCTACATGATCAAATCTGTGTGGATTTGTCATTAGTAAACTATGTGTACATTTCCTCACTTTTTCACCCTTGCATTTCCATGTGTGACTAATTAGAGAATTTTGAGAATGAGTTTGATCATTTTCTTCTTTGGTTGTTAGTATAACATGCTCAAACTGCTGCTCCCTCCTCCTCCTCCCCCTCCCCCTCCTCCTCCTCCTCCTCCTCCTCCTCCATCTCCTCCCCCTCCTCCTCCCCCTCCTCCTCCTCACTCAGACACACATACAGAACTTCATTTCCATTTCATTAAAGTTATTTATTTCATTCTTAACAGACAAATTATCATGCTTTATTGTAACAATTAGTCTACATACTAGAACACTTGATACGCCCAGCGGATTTATTTCAGTACTGCCTTTGGTAGCTTTGATACGTTGAAGTACGTTCACACCCAGCGCACATTTTAGATTGAACGTAATAATTCAGTTTGGCAAGTGTGTGCCACACACTGTTCCCTATCATAATAAATGGAACACATGCACCCTTCAAACAAGACCAAAAAACAGTTTTTTTCCCCCTCCTAGCTACACTGCATTCTGAGAGAATGGTCCCACCCCTGTCCTACCCTATTCTGTGCCCTAACCTCATCCTTTTCACCCTCTTCCGCTCCTTTGAAATGTTTTGACATTCTGTTCTGATGGGTCATGTTTGCTATGAACCGTTCTTGTTTAAACTAATGTCTTTCCAACATTGTAATGTTCCATTTAGAAGTCACTATTGTCATTTTACCTTCAACAGGATATTGGAGAGCATTTGGTTCACATGGGTGGCCCAGTCAAATCACCTTCCAATGGATATTGAAGAGGACACTGAGAAGCCATGGGTCGAATTACAGGTTTGAATTTTTATATATTTGTTAAAGGATTACTCCAGTTAACAAATTATAATTTGATTTTTTTTTTATAGACCGTGAAAAAACTAACTGCTACAAGTCTATGTCACACAGTTCAGTACCACTTAAAAATTTTTGGAAATATCCTTTCTGACCTATTCAAGGTTTAATAGCAGTTTATCCCTCTATAAGTCAACTAATGAGCCAAGAAAATAAATCAAATAGAACAATGTTAGATAGTGTGATCTTCTATAAAATGTTTACAAGCATAAAATTTTTGGCAAAAAATATATTTGAAAAGAGTTAATAGGTTTTTCAAAACCACTGGGATTCAACATTAAAATGAAACCTTGACTCAGGAGGTGACATCTTGAGAATATAAAAAGCATTCCAACCAGATATGTAAAGTGTTTTAAGGCATTACAAATTTGTCCATTTACATGGTAGCCACAACAGATATAGAAAGATGGCACTTACTCAAAATATTTACTATTTATCATCTGTGACATGTAAAAGACAGCGAAGTTGGGTATTCCATTAGGCTTCAAGAATCGCTTTTAAGCACCATCAGTGTTACTTACATCAAACCCAAGTTTACTTCATAGTAAATGTGTTAAAAAAATGAAGATATATGGAAAAATTAAGGTAAAGGCCTTGTAGTTCTGGAATAGCTCATGTTTGATCAACAAGAATCTTAAACTTTCAAAATCCTTCAAGCCCTGATCATATTTTTGCTGTATGTAAGTATGATTTGTATTGCCGCTATAACACTGCATGGTTGTAACAACGGAATACATCATCTGGTATAGCATAAGATATTACCGTACTGCATATCCAGCAAGTTAATACACAAATACATAATATATATAAACAAGTTTTTTGCAGAGAAGCTTAGTATTTTCAGACCCTGCTGTTTTGAGTTCATAAACCAAAGGAAGCACTATGCGAAATGGAAAATTATTGAATTTAAATTGTTAAATTTAATTTATATGAAATTTTTACCCTAGATTACATTCCTATCACCTAAGCTGTCTCAAAGAGAGATTTTGGTTTGAAAATGTAACATCAATCCTTATTCATGCCTTTAATGTTCTGCAACTTACTTTCATCTAGTTGGCAGCAACTTGCAACATTGAAAAATCCGCCTTCAACGATTGGTTCACAGGACATTTGAACTTTCAGATTGAACATCAGTGAGTACATCAGTTCACATTTTTGTCAAAACACATTTTGGGTTTTCCTCCCTCGCTCTTTTCTTTTTGCAACATGTTTTGTGATGATCGGTGCTATCGGTGCCTTAGTGGCATACACAGAAATAGCCGAGGTCAAGATAAGTTCAGAGAGTTAATCTTTTGTGGATACTATGGGTAAGACTTTCACAACCATTTACAATCTGTGAATGCAACCAATTACTGACACAAGAGTATAAGAAGTCATGGTTATCGGTGGTACTGTATGGTCAGTGGATAATTAGAGAAGTTGAAGAGATGAAACTAAGCATCTGGTAGGACAGGGACAAAGTGCAAAGTTGTCTATATCTGTCAAGTCGGATATATGTGTCAAGTCGGCTTTATCTGTCAAGTCGGCTATATGTTTCAAGTCGGCTTTATCTGTCAAGTCGGCTTTATCTGTCAAGTCGGCTTTATCTGTCAAGTCGGCTATATCTGTCAAGTCGGCTTTATATGTCAGGTCGGCTTTATCTGTCAATTCGGCTATATCTGTCAAGTCAGCTATATGTTTCAAGTCGGCTTTATCTGTCAAATCGGTCTATTAGACATGTAGCATGTCTAATAGTCTGCGATGGTTTTGGATAAAGACAATTTTGTTGACGCAGGGGAGATACGGTATGAAAATGTTTAGACCTGTTACATAACACTATGTAACGAAAGTTCTATTTTTCGGTTAACAGGTTTGGTAAAAGCTACATTTTTAGTACCATAGTTTTCATTCCCTCTGTGTACCATGAACCTAAACCAGGTGAAAAAATGTATCCCCTTCATGTATTTTTCCTTTGTCTAATTAATACAAAGCAGCTTTGTATCTTTTTCTCTTTGTAAATTGACCATGACATTCTTTCCTTTTTACTCCCCCTCCCCCTCTCCCGACAGTATTTTCCCCACCATGCCTCGACACCACCTGCACCGTATTGCGCCCTATGTGAAGTCTCTGTGTGAGAAGCATGGAATTAAGTACACAGTCAAGACCATGTCAGATGGATTCCTAGACATCTTGAAGTAAGTTTCATAGTTAACCTTCAACAATCTTTGAGATAGCTCATCTGGCTTGTCTTTGAAAGCATTCCCTTTAAAACCGCATTTAATACGAAGAAGAAAAAACATTAAAATCAGACAGAACACACATAAGTTTTTTTTAATTAACGTATGTGCGTACATTTTATTTTTCATTTATGTATGTGCATTTTGTCTGAAATGAAGGTGATGACATCAAGATTGGTTAATTTTACTGAACGAAAAGTTGTAGCGTATCTACTATGTCGGTTTAGGTGGGTATGAATGTAGTAAGTTAGTCGACAGCGAGTAGATTGCAGTTACATCTCAACAATGAGTCAAACACAGTGGTATAATAAGAACTAACTGTTATAAAACTGTATTAAGTGTGTATACACAACTAATGTGTCAGTATTCCCGTCTTCAAAAGGAACACAACAGGAAGACCTTTTCAATCTGTACTTTTGTGCATGTTAGGCATTACACTGATCAGTATGTCCTAAGGGAAATTAACCCAAGTATGGACTGGGAGTGACCATGCTTACTTAAGCAGAGTCATTTGGTGGTTGGTGGAGGGGGCAGGGGGGTAGGGAGAAGAAGGGAGGTGGGGAGAGAGAAGGAGAGAATAGGGAGACAGTACAATAAGACTTGTGGGGTTATTTCTATGCACTATTTCAGCATCTTACTAATTACACTTTTGTTATACTTATTTGGCATCTTACTAATTACACTTTTGTTTTACTTAGGTCACTTCATAAATCCGGAGACATTTGGTTTGAAGCCTACTATGGACACTTAACGGAAGAACAGGACAACTAAAACGGCATTCAAAAAGTCTTTTTTCATACCAAATGACATTCTTTTCATTGCCTTTTTGTTTCACCTAATTTTGTACTAAATTCTTTACAGTTTCATTGTCCTTAGTTTTGTGCAAATGATACCTAAATCATGTTTTCTTTCACCCAGCTTTTATGCTTGAAAGTCTATTTATGAAGTGCCTGTGATTTTTTTTTCTTTGGGGTGGTGGGATTCATGAGAGGGGGTAGGGGTAAAACTTGTCTATATTTTCGACATGTAGTTTGGTCTGAGAATTTTTTTATAACTGTAGCTCTCCAGGGAGTATTGCGAAGAAGGGTACTTTGAGAGTCTTTCCAGAATTGTCAGTAGATAAAGGGAAATATTTATTAGCACTTACAACAGCAAAAAACATTTGTTAACATTTAGCTAGTGATGATATTTCTCATACCTCACAGCTTCCATTGAGATTCTGGTGCCTATTGAACACACAAAGTAATAACGTCTGTGAATCGTTAATTTGTGAAGTGAAGCATTAAAGATGTGTAACATTGTTATCAGAGCTGATCTATATCATTGATATTGGATAAGTGAAGTTAACAGTAGTGTGTGTGTGTGTTGGAGATCACTAGAGGTTGGTATGCAATGTAGTATCATGGTGGTGAGTACATCGTGCAATTTTGAAGTATTTTACATCTCCTTATTTTGGATTTCTGGGAAACCTCAAAATGTACTTTTCTTTCTAGTGAGTTGTGAGATATGATACAAGTCTTTGAGCGTCAGTTTGTTTCAGTTATGCATCGCAATTTATAAGTTACTTATACGCAAACATTTCAGTTCATTACTCCAAAGAACTTTCTAATTTATTTCGCTAGTTCTTTCTTTAACTTAAAGCATCTGTATCATTACTTCGTTTCTCTTCCCAAGATGTGGACATGCCGTGAGGTTTTATTTAATTAGGTTGCACACTGTTGCCATTCATTTACAAAGACCAGTCTTCAGATTCGGTCAGTCACAGAAATATGGCCAAATTATTTGAGATGAAAGTAAAACCAGAGGATTCAGGCAGACCTTGATAGCTATTATGAAAGTCGTTACTTATCTTGTTCATTACCAAAAATTCCTAGTAATAGCCAGAAGTGATTTTGATATGGAAATCTGGTTCAGGGTCACAAGCAGTTCAGATTATTGCAAAATCATCAACTTATTTATTATATGTGAAGTACTTTTTGATTGGACGATGTTTCATTTCATGCTGGTCTTGTTTGTAAAATCATTAACCATCTTTGCAATGAATCTGTTTACTTCAACAGTCTTGCTTTTTGTGCTCTTTCCATTTATTTTCATATTATTTAGTATTCCCTTACATATGTGATCTCACTCTCATGTCTGTCAAGGAGATTGTAATGTAGTTTATTTCACATAGCTTCCTTAACTATTATTTTTGGAGGTTCATAAGCTTTCATTGGATGCACAAGAAATCAAGATTTTCATCCAGCCAATGGCTTTTTTGTGACGAGTCTACACCTCAAAGGGTTTACAAATGTGTAATATATCTCTGTAACAGGATTTAAGACTTCCCTTAAAGGCATTGAAGACTCTCCCAAACAGCCATCTTTAAAAAGTTAACTTTTGCAAGTGAAGTTTTTCTCTTGTCGCTACAAAATGCAGACAGTAATAAAACTTAGTTTTTCTCTTGTCGCTACAAAATGCAGACAGTAATGAACGTGATACCTTGTTTTCTTTAGCTATGCACACTGTGTTGTGGGTATTGACCGCAGCTGTATGTACTGACTGTACACTAGTGTCTAATTACCGACGGTAGCAAGCTGTGTGTGTATTTTCTGGGATCGATGGTGGTGTCTAACACTTCTGTTACACCTCATTCGAAACTAGGTCAGATTACCGGCATGAGACGTTTCTTTTTGTGTGAGTCTTCACACCCTTTAAGGTATAGGGAACAGGAATCTGAGCTACTAGTATCAGCTCTACCACAATGGAAAATGTTTCTTGTAGAATCATCAGAGAGCATAATCAAAACTTTTTTTCATACTCTAAGTTTCAGTGAAATAACTTGCATAGAATTTTTTTTTTCATTTTCTTGTTTTGATATTCATATCCATTTTGTGTTTTTGAGGGGTTTAAAATCAGTTTGATCATCTTTACCTACACCTTTGAAAGTAAATCACAAGAACAACACCAAAAATTGGTTTTATTCTCTCTTTTTTTCAGGACATGCAATGACCTAGCTTTTCATACAATGTATTTCCTACCTAATGTTGTAAGATCAGTCATATTCAACTCTCTATATATTTCTCATGCTATCAATTGTTACATCCTCAAACAGATATCAATTTTCATTCTTGACAAACATTATTTGGAGACAGCAAGCTTTTTTTTTCTTCTTTTTTGTTAATCATTTCCAGATTTGGTACACATAGCTCTATTTTTTATTAAAATTTTGGAAATTGTGGTTCATTTGTATCCATGGATGAGTGCAAAGGCACTATAATATTGACTTGTTGCTTAGCAACAAGTTTACACTTTATACCATTGAATATATATCATATGTGTTTATGTTAATAAAACAATGAAAACTAACACACTAAACAAATAATGCTATATGGATATATCTATCATGTGTTCATGTTGTGAAACAAACATGACACAACCAATCCTGGCATTTGAGGGTAATACCCAAGTTCTCATCTAAATTTATGATCGTAACTATTATTTATCATCATATTTGCCAGAAAATCATTGCGTGTGATATGGATGATATTAACACCCAAGGCAAGGACTTGATCAAGTCTAACACCATCAAGCCACATGATTCATTATTCTTTCTATATTGATCTATTACAATAGAGATCTATTACAATAGAGATATATTACAATAGAGATATATTACAAAAGAGCTCTATTACAATAGAGATCCATTACAATAGAGATCTATTACAATGGAATAAAGATGGTTTCTTGTAAATGTTGAATCTGACATATCGCAGTTATTAACATGAGCTTATGATGGCATTGGTCTCAGTGTTAACATTGTAAATGTTTTACCCTGAAACTATGAAAAGATAGAGGAAGAGAAAGGTTTCAGGGAGTTTGGAAAGGGCTTGGGTGAGTTGGTCTTCACAAAGATTTCTCTCAGATAAGCTAAAGATCATCGTTGGGTTTGTGTCTCCTTATAACTTCAGTGACAGATAGAAAACGTTGGTGGTCAATCATTTAAGGTTTATCTTTAAATTCTTGTAATTAATCCTTTAATCAAAAGTATTAATCCACAACATGTGGTAATTCCTTTACCAAAGAGAGGATTTTGTTTTTTGGTTTCTGATCCAACTGTAACAAAATAAAAAACAATTAAATGTATTGTTTTCATCATTGCTCATTGATGTGGACTGCTTTCAAAGATTGTAAAAATTGAAAAAAATCTTTGTAGATGTTGTTACGGCATCCTTGGTATAATATTTATTTTCACTAATGTGTTGAAGATATAGTAGTTAATAGGCTAACTTTCTAATTGGACTCTTGTAGTACAAATTACATTATAAAAAAAATAAAAACCATAAACAGCTTATTTAAGATAACAGACACAGTAATGGATTTGATGCTTTCACTATTTTATAAACCAAAGGTTTAAATACAGTCAGCTGTGCATGATAATGACAACAGTAACTTTTGTTATTTACTTGTATTTACTTGTAATTTAAAACAGCTGTTCATTTATATCTTTCATGAAAATTGCACAACAGCATTTTTTGCTTCCCACCAGATTTGCTCAAGATGCTTAAACTAGTATCTTCTGTTTTGATACTAATGGTATTACAAGTACTTCTTCATATTAAAATTGGTGCAATTAGCTATTGATTAGTCTTAACCAGTCAGCTGCATGATTACTTTAGTTCTTCCAAGGAGGAGGGAGAAGGCTCACATTTAATAGATATGACAAATTTGGCACCTCTGTGATGCACCATATTTCTCAATAAAAATTGTCTTCAAAGATGACTTTGTTTTATTTATTTATTTCAGTGTTGCTGTGATATTTCAGTTGATATATCTAGTGCTCAATGCTATCTGACTATCACAGAATGTGTTTATCATATTCCATTATACTGTAAAGAAATACCCAAACACTAACACAATAGCAATAATATTGGCATAATGCAATAGTGCTGTTATCTATACCCAACAACTTATGCTACTGCAATGCCCTTACTCATGACCTACACATAAGCCCCCTCCCCTTTCCAACAAGCTAATTCCAGCCCTTATCTTACAAATTGCTTGAGTTGATATGATGGTCCTTTTCTCAGATTCTTTTTGTAGCAATTCTTTTTCAAAGCAACAAGCAGGAAGAAAACCTTGATCTCCAATCTACTTCTGAACTAAGAAACCCATCCATCTGTAGAGTAAGAAACTGAGAGGATGGGGGACCATTGGTTCCCCATCTTAATTATCACAAACAACACTTCCATCCAGTGGCGGAGCGTCCATACAGTCAGAGGGGCGGATGCCTCCCCCCCCCCACTCCCTGACGGACTCAAATGGACTGCTGGCGCCCTTTTCAGCTTTTTACCACTTTTTACTTATTCGCGATTGACTTTTTTGGCGCTCTCAGATACCAATTGACATTTGTCACATTTTGTTGGTGTAATTTTCTGACAAAATGGCGATGACACCTATTTATTCTTTGTTTATCTGCAAATTAGCAAGGCCCAGAAAAGGTCATTTCCGGCGATCTAGCGATTATCTTTACTAAAAAAATTGCCAACTTGTGGTGGCGCTCAGCTTAGATAGTGTCCAAAGCGCCCTTACAGACAATTCTCGCCCCCCTGACCAATACCCTTAGCTCCGCCATTGCTTCCATCCTTATGTGTGACACAAATAATACTCCAAAGGCACAAACAGTAGAATGTTACTAATGGTTTTTATTCCATATATCTTGCATTGGTACAAGCATATGAGGTTATTTAATATTTAATAATAATAATAATTAAACTCACTGATTGATGATCACAAGCAGCCCTCCTAGAACCCTGTACTATGATTTCAGTTATGACAGATACAAAGAAAAGTAATTCATGAAACAGAAGGGGGGGGGGGGGGAAGGGGCCACCTAATGGCATCATAGAACAGTATATTTAATGTAGATCTATGATATGTTGTAACTATTAATACATATCATTCCCATCCAGAACTTAAAATCCATGCTTGTTTAAATGGATAGAATGCTATATAACAGATCAACTTCACATGCAACTTATTCATTAATATAGTAAACATATAGGATGTCAAAAATAAAATTGGGTAAGGTAAACTCTTTTCACGTAACTGGTCAAAAATGTATTGATAATAAATTACATTTAACAAAGTACCCCAGAGCTTTGCTGACATGATGCAAGGGGCAATAGTACAACATATTGTGGTAGCTAGCAGTGTCCAGTCTGTTAAACATTTCACATTGATTGGGGTGAAGATATAACCATACATGACAACCAGCTTGTCACATTTCTTTCACAAATGTGTAATAAATTTATTAGACTGAATTAGTCCTGAATAGATAATTTCAGGCAGACTGGATTATTAAATGTATTGCTTGCTGTAATACACTTGTATTGTAGTTATTCATTATGAATACTGTAACATCTATCACATTGTAATAGTCTTCTGTGGTGAAGTCAAGGATTCTCTTTTTAATACGATGCTATTTTGTATTTTCTCCAAGCAAAGGAGTTACAAGTTTACCTGCTAAGAAATAAGTTTTAACATTGTTTTCTAACAATGCACATCCTAGGCTGTTTGTAATTTAGTGAATACAGTTGAATAGTATGTCTAGTCTTTACACTGTTTCTTGTTTGATCTGCAAAGTCACCTTTCACCTAACACACATAGTGTTAAGTTTCATCGGCTGAACAAAGTTAAAGGCATTGAAGACTCGCCTCAAACCGCGTTCTAAAAAAGTTAACTATCCGTTGCTTACAAATGACGTTTCCTTCGTGTCGCTACAAAATGCAGACAGTAATGTAACGTGATACCTTGTTATCTTTTATCTAGACCTGAGATGTCCACGCTGCTATGAACACTGTGCTGTGGGTATTGACCACAGCTGTATGTACTGAGTGTACACTAGTGTTTAATTACCGATGGAAGCAAGCTGTGGGGTGTAACTAAAACGAATGACAATTGCGTTACACGTAACGAATGACAATATGTTGTACACACTAAAAAAATGCGTTGACTAAAACGAATGACAGTAATGACAGCACAGACATTTGCTTCAACCGGATATCACAGTTCAGACTTCGTGGGTATCTAGATCTAGTAAAGTACGGACAAGATAAAAACACACCTTATAGTCTGATTTTGAAAAGTAAATTTAACGTCATTTTTCCCATATTAATTGTTAGAAACTAACAATACTATAATCTTGAAACGGCTTCAGTTATCTTTCTATATAAATCTACAGAGGTAAAAAGCACAGCACTCAAGCGCATTCTCACACAAAAACTTTCCCTGTGGTTTCTATCCGTAAATTACACCAAAACCCTGCAACCACGTTATATGCGATTTTCCTCAAATCATTTTTGCGCAGAAAACCAATAACCGCATTTACTCCACTCCGTTAATCATTCCATCTCTTCTCAATACTGTCCTTCGTTGTCATTCGGTGTCATTCGTTGTCATTCGCCTTCATTCGCCTTCATTCGCAAATGATAATTAACCCTGTACAAAGTCAATTGTCATTCAGTCATTCGCTGTCATTCGTTTTAGTTTGTCCCCAAGCTGTGTGTGTATTTTCTGGGATTGATGGTGGTGTGTCACACTTCTGTTTCACCTCATTCGAAACTAGGTCAGATTACCGGCATCAGACGTTTTTACGCGAGTCTTCACACCCTTTAAGAACACTTCAGATGAGCTAACTGAGTCTTCTCAGTTTCAGGGATACAGTGTTCACTAAAATGTACCTTTGGCATAACAAGAACATTTGACATTAAATCTGACAAATGGTTAAAGACAGTTTGCAAACAGAGGGAGGGTGAGTATGGGATAGAAATGTCATCAAGTGCAGATCCAGGAGGTGTGTGGGGGTGTACTCCACCCCACCCCCACCCACCACCTTTTATCAATCCCACTCAAAACAAGTGGAAAGTATTATTAGCACAACCTTGCATGTACGCCTAATTATAAACCAAATTTACAGCCTAAATGTGACTTGGTATGCACCATTTTACGTCTAAAATTTGACATCGGAGTCCGTTTCATTGTCCTTAAGGTGACAATCCCTCCTATTTAAAATCATACATCCGCCCCCGATCATGCCAACGATGGGAAACCACAACCACCAGTATTGTTAAAGCAGCTCTTTGAGTTGACTTTTCCACGCTATTTCACACTAAAGTTCCATAACATCATATTTCATTAGTTTTTCAAGTCAATTATTAAGTCCAATAACTTTAAAAGTTTTTTCAATTTGTATTTGACATGTCATTAATTCATTCATATTCATCAAAAAGTACCCCACAACAAACTTTATTAGGAATCTAATCAAAGTCCTTAACCCCTCACTCATTAACAAAAACCACTTGCTGAAAATATCCACGCTGTGGGGAACTGAGGGGCAGGGAGGGTGGAGTGAGGGAGGTTAGTTTGTTCAATTGCAACCTAATTTTGAGCAATACATTCTCTGCAGGCTTGATACAATGTTTATGAAATGCTGCATTTAAATTTAAAATTCTTTTCATACATGCCTTAACAGTTACCCTGTGTTCTATACATATGGTTTTCATTTCTCTTCAAAGAGATGGTGATGTAATATCGTTCCGATAAATATAGGAACCCTAAGCAAGGGGCTAATTGGTCAAGATCTTTAATTAAAGGGTTTAAAGCTCAATGACACTATGAAACTGGAAGGTGAAACTACTAGCCTACACTTGTTTGCTAGCTTCAATCTCACGGCATTAAGGTCATTCCATGGCAAGAATACATGGCTGACAATTTCTTATCTTGTTTTCTTAAAATTACAACACTTCTATCTTGAGAGAGAGAGAGAGTAAAATTGCTCTAAACAGTAACCAAACCTGCTTTAATAAATATATCATTGCTCTACCTATCACACAGGACACATTCATTACATTTGATTCTCTTGAAGGTTAATTTAGGCACCACATGTTGTAGACCATTAAGAAACAATATTACCAGCCTCATGCTGTATTTCGACAACACTTTACTTTTTTTGGTAGAACTGACCCTTTAAACAGCTGATGTTCATCAGTTAAAGTGACTGGATTATATAGTCTAATTAAATTTATACACACACTATTAGATTCCTCAGATGCAACACCAAACTCAATGAAAAAACTCAATGAAAAAACTTTTATGGCCTCACATGACATGTTTACAATAGTGTAATGTTCCAATGTCAAGGACTAAGTTATATATCATCCAAGGGTGCTTTACAGTTTAATGTGAAGTTAAAAGAACATGTTTTGGTTGAGTTATTATAATAGAGCAACGGATTAACCTGAATATTTAGGCCTGCACTGCGGAGCCAATGTCATCATGAATGTAACCTTAAAGGAGCATGCATGAGATATAGCATACTTTGAAGGTGAGTATCTTAAAAACCAAAATAGTTGTAGATGAATTACTAGCACTCATTTTTGTCTTGTTTTCTTGGGCTCTAACATATCAAGATTAAGATTTTGCCTTAAGTATTCCTTGATTATTAACTGCATTATTCGTTTGGAGTTTGACTGTGTTGTGTAAATTGCGTTGAAAAAATCAGTGTTTTGTCAAAATTCTCAAAATCAAATGTATTAATTAATATTTTTTTTAGAAATTGAAAATTTACAAATTTTTCTGAAATGAGCTTTTCAAACATTTATACTGTAAGGGCGAATATCTAATAAAAAAGTCCAAAGTTCAAAGCAATACTGGGCACGGAGTTTCACATACTTTTCGTGGAAAAATGACATCAAATATTGAGATGTGCCTGAAATTTTGTCACTGTTAAGAGGGATAAAATCCTGCTACTAAAGTTATTCACTTTTTATATTACGGTAAAGTTGGAGACTTTTTGTCTAATTCAGATTAAGAAGTGAAAGTGGCAATGTC
Source organism: Apostichopus japonicus (assembly GCF_037975245.1). Lineage (NCBI taxonomy): Eukaryota > Metazoa > Echinodermata > Holothuroidea > Aspidochirotida > Stichopodidae > Apostichopus > Apostichopus japonicus. The sequence continues at coordinate 8,548,865 of NC_092583.1, forward strand.
TTCAACAGATGTTACAGGCTTATTACCAGAAACAATTCTGGAAAAGAAGGTAATTTTATGTAAAATGACTGGCATCAATGTCAAATATATATGCTAGAAAATCCAAAAAATTATCATAGATGATTTAAATATTAAGAATCTGTATAAAGAACATTTTTTTTTTACAATGGAACCTGAAATCATCTTGTTTGACACGCCTGAATGTCGCGGTGATAACCTCGATGCTAAGGACCTTTGGAAACATATCTCTTGTAATATCAGGAAAATAATCTTAGCACTATATAATAGGGGTCAAATTTGGGGTTAAAACAGACATCATGTGACTATTTATACCGTTTTCCTATTGTCCTGACGTCCTCACCCTGTTTAATAGCAAAGTCAAGAAAATCTCGCTGGAAGGAAACCTCTACAAAACGTAAAAAACAAAATGAACAGAAACAGCATAACACGATAGAAGACAATTTCATAGCCAAAATTATAACACAAAAATACATTCAATAGAAAAACCACATCTCGATGAGTTTTTTTTTTTAAGTACATTATCAGTTTTACAAAAATATTTAAGAAGAGGAGTACCTATTTTATTTAAATCCTTGAAATATGTGACTTTAACATGTCTTAACATAATAGCTATGGCTGGTTGGCTACACCTTATATGTTAGCAGCCCACACTTCATATATATAAAGTCAGTAGATAAATGGTCCTTCATATAAGGTAAGAGAGAAGGGCTATCAAACTTTGAAACTTATGCAAGATTTAAAATCGGCATTGCAGCCACCAAAGTGGACACAATTACCACAATTTTACGACTTATTTTTTTGCAAAAAAAACCTAAAAGTATTATGTGTGTGTGTGGGAAGGAGGAGGGCAAAGGTGGGAGAGTGGGATGGTTGAGGGCAGAGGAAAGGGGATATAATATGGCCAACACTGCATCTTTACAAGACAGTTTGAGCTAAAGCTGTAAATTGGATAGCCACCCCTATTGAAGTGTAAGTAATAAGCCCGGGGCTTTGCCATCTCCAACGTGCGTATACGAATGCTTAGCATCGTAAAATAACTGCCTTCCAGGTCAATATTATTATTACAAAAGTCTCATGAATTTAATCTGGTCCAAAACCACAGGAAACCCTGTTTTTCTTTTTTTCTTTTCTTTTTTTTAAAACTAAATATCCTTCTTATCTTCATAGAAGGATTTTTTTTTCCCTAGAATGAACAAATTCTTCAAGTTAAAAAACATAATACAAACCTGATATTAATGTTACAATGTTTTGGGGTCAATAACAATAAATTGCACCTTTGAATGTCCAATACAAGGCACATTTAAACATAATAGCAGGTATACAATTGAAACAGATCTGTTGTTCTTTTCGACAATTCTTCGTATCTTCTGTTTAATACTGAATACTCTCTCCATTAAAATGTCCAGCCTCTGCTGTCTGCCCAAGAAAGGGCAACAAAACTATTCCAGAAAACCCTTGCAATGCCCCCCCCCACCCCCACCTCAGACGTACAAAAGTTCCCATCCCATTTGTAATCATTATCAAGATTTTCCTTTACGGAATAATTACTGGTGGTAGAAAAACATTGTGAACATCTTTCTCATTTTTCGGGGTTAGCTCATCTTTGTGGTACTGATTTTCTTTTCTTGTCTTTTTTCCCCTTTTTACATTTTTCAATGTTTGAAGATTCTTTCCCACTCAAGAGCAAAAGCAGATGGTTTGAAGTATTTCTACTACTATCACCAAATAAAACAACCCAAAAAAAAAATTTGAAGTACAGTTTTAGCTTCAGCAAACTGAAGACTCTGGCATTACACAAAGTCCAAATAAAAAAAGGGCATAAATGCCTCCACATATTGATGTATTAATGTAAATGTTAGTAAAAATTGTAAATGTTGCAATTTTGAATGTTGGGGTGGTTACTCTGTAATAAGTTCTGAAGGAACCATGTAAACAGTCCCTAGATGACTAATTACCCCAGCTCATGTTAAAGTATTAATACAGGTCTATAGCAATGCTACCACTTGATTCCTAAATTGGAAAGAACTACAAAATGCCCCTCACAGATAGATTGAATCTAAAAGTTTCAACATTTTATTCACAACCTGGACTTTTTAAGTGACAGGGACTTAAAGCGACATATTGTATGGTACCCTATCTTTCTTTGTAATGAATGATGCATGCAACCTAAAAGATACTGGCAAATTTCGACCACAAGATGCGGCAGCTGAGCCCGACTGTCAGAATGTGAGAAAGTCTTAAAACGATTTGGTCTGTTTGATTCTAGAGATAGCTCTTCCATTGTTTTACAAAAACACACTGTAGAATATATATCGCGATAATGTACGTAGGAACCACAATCGGAGAAGTTGATATTTGTGTCGACGAGACAAAGATACACATCTTAGTAAGTCGAGTAGAAAAAAAAACAAAAAAAAACTACAACTCGTTTCTAGGATCGGATTGGTCCCTCCTGGTGAAAATGAAAATCAACGTTCAAGGACTAACAATTCTGGTCATCTCATAAACTAAAATTTGGTAGTTTTTTCTTTGTTTGTCCCGTTTCCTGAATTACATACTGTGAGTACAGCTGTGAAGGATAGTGTGGTGTTTGTATCATCAGAGAGTAGAGTGCCTTTGAGCCGTGAGTACAGACAGTCTTTTGTGACCAATGTTTTCTTGACACCTCCAGAACCTATTATGTGAGTACACCTCCCATGATAATTGCCTCCCATCCGGAGCACATCCCACTTTGAGTACCAGATCATCGAATTTCCATTTTTTAAATAGCGATACAGAGCGGAGACCACAAGTCTTGCGACCAAGGAGTCTTATCCTGATACCTCCCTGGGCTGTCTGTTTGAGTTCAACAGAATGCCGTATGAGCAACCCGAAGTAAAATCAGTTGTGGCTACCAGGTCAAGGTTTACAAAACCTGTAAAGTATTAATTGGTACACATCAAGTACTGTCATCACCCAAGTCTCACCATGTTACCTCCTGGGCTTCTTGTATCAGCACAACACAGCATAGGAATATGAGTACCAAAACAAAGTAGCACATTTAGAGTACCATTACAAGATTCCAATTGAGAGTACTAGTGATAGGTACTTCTCAGTCTCATGATTATGTAGTATATGGATGGATATATATCTAGGACTTGTTCTGTGAGTACAACGCCGTGAAAACGAGTCCAAGGAACACAATCTCAGAAACCATGAGAATTAGTATACGGCGCCAGTCGCGAGTAACAGGCCGTGATCCGTGCTGCAAGTGATGCTACATTTCCCATTCTCTGGGCACAAGAACATACTCCTCAGGAATTAGGACTGGTTCCACTAAATAGGTCCATTCTACAGGTCTCATAACCGTACGCAGCATTTACCATGCTAGCATAATTGGTCCTCATAAAACATACGGCAAAGTTCTGCCTTTTCATGAAAATGTTAAATTGTCATTACACGTTTCCTCGTTTTGTTTTATTGTTTTTTTTACATTTTTGTAATTGCACTGACAGTGTTGAACTGTTTTTTTTGTTTCCTTTCTTTGTTCCATATCATGGGGACTATTGGCACAGTTTCATGATATGATAGCTGCATCGAATTTGGGGAAAACGCTCAAGATCATGTCGCTTTGAGCTCGACGAAGAGACTTCGCGTTGATTGCACTTGAAGAATTTGATTCCATATCTTTGGAAAAGGCCTGCAGGGGAAGACATATATGAAAACAAAAAACATACTGTTAGTAGAAAATATGAGTATTAACGCACTAGTCACACAAAACAGAGGAAAAACATATACAACAACATACTGTAAGTAGAATGTGAGTATTAACACACTAGTCACACAAAACAGAGGAAAAACATATACAACAACATACTGTAAGTAGAATGTGAGTATTAACACACTAGTCACACAAAACAGAGGAAAAACATATACAACAACATACTGTAAGTAGAATAGGAGTATTAACACATTAGTAACACAAAACAGAGGAAAGATATATACAACAACATACTGTAAGTAGAATGTGAGTATTAACACACTTTTTGCAGAATGTGAGTATTAACACACTAGTCACACAATACAGAGGAAAAACATATACAACAACATACTGTAAGTAGAATGTGAGTATTAACACACTAGTCACACAAAACAGAGGAAAAACATATACAACAACATACTGTAAGTAGAATAGGAGTATTAACACATTAGTAACACAAAACAGAGGAAAGATATATACAACAACATACTGTAAGTAGAATGTGAGTATTAACACACTTTTTGCAGAATGTGAGTATTAACACACTAGTCACACAATACAGAGGAAAAACATATACAACAACATACTGTAAGTAGAATGTGAGTATTAACACACTAGTCACACAAAACAGAGGAAAAACATATACAACAACATACTGTAAGTAGAATAGGAGTATTAACACATTAGTAACACAAAACAGAGGAAAGATATATACAACAACATACTGTAAGTAGAATGTGAGTATTAACACACTTTTTGCAGAATGTGAGTATTAACACACTAGTCACACAATACAGAGGAAAAACATATACAACAACATACTGTAAGTAGAATGTGAGTATTAACACACTAGTCACACAAAACAGAGGAAAAACATATACAACAACATACTGTAAGTAGAATAGGAGTATTAACACATTAGTAACACAAAACAGAGGAAAGATATATACAACAACATACTGTAAGTAGAATGTGAGTATTAACACACTTTTTGCAGAATGTGAGTATTAACACACTAGTCACACAATACAGAGGAAAAACATATACAACAACATACTGTAAGTAGAATGTGAGTATTAACACACTAGTCACACAAAACAGAGGAAAAACATATACAACAACATACTGTAAGTAGAATAGGAGTATTAACACATTAGTAACACAAAACAGAGGAAAGATATATACAACAACATACTGTAAGTAGAATGTGAGTATTAACACACTTTTTGCAGAATGTGAGTATTAACACACTAGTCACACAATACAGAGGAAAAACATATACAACAACATACTGTAAGTAGAATGTGAGTATTAACACACTAGTCACACAAAACAGAGGAAAAACATATACAACAACATACTGTAAGTAGAATAGGAGTATTAACACATTAGTAACACAAAACAGAGGAAAGATATATACAACAACATACTGTAAGTAGAATGTGAGTATTAACACACTTTTTGCAGAATGTGAGTATTAACACTAGTGACACAAAACACAAAACAGAGAAAAAAACATATACAACAAGATACTTTAAGTAGAATGTGAGTATTAACACACTAGTCACACAAAACAGAGGAAAAACATATACAACAACATACTGTAAGTAGAATAGGAGTATTAACACATTAGTAACACAAAACAGAGGAAAGATATATACAACAACATACTGTAAGTAGAATGTGAGTATTAACACACTTTTTGCAGAATGTGAGTATTAACACACTAGTCACACAATACAGAGGAAAAACATATACAACAACATACTGTAAGTAGAATGTGAGTATTAACACACTTTTTGCAGAATGTGAGTATTAACACTAGTGACACAAAACACAAAACAGAGAAAAAAACATATACAACAAGATACTTTAAGTAGAATGTGAGTATTAACACACTAGCCACATAAAACAGAGGAAAGATTTATACAACAACATACTGTAAGTAGAATAGGAGTATTGACACACTAGCCACACAAAACAGGGGAAAGATATATACAACAACATTACTGTAAGTAGAATGTGAGTTTTAACACACTAGTCACACAACACAGAAAACACAACTGAGATCCATTTCAAAAGTAACGTTACAAGGCACAACGAATTGAAAGATAAGCCAATAACAAAGAATGCATCATTCGTGTACAAAAAAAATTTGAAAACAGTGACATAAAACATTTGTTTGTAAGTTTCTTAAGATATTATTGTCATTTTTAGCATAACCAGTAAACACAGTCAATTTACAGATCCATTATGAAAGTATGTTAAAAAAAAACTTCAACAGTTTTTATGTAACATATCCAAGCATTTGTATATCTCCATGTTTTAAGGGTAATGAATGCTGGAGTATTTTAGTTGAAACAGTTTGACTTTAGTTTAGTTTAGTATTTCCCAAGGGTTAGGAAGTCAACCAAAGCTCCTATAAAACCCTAGCCATGTGATGATGATGATCATGGTTAAACACGGGCTTATATCAAGCCTTCCCAACCTAATGAATGTTCAGAAAAATGTAATTGTCCCACCTATTCCTACTTTCGGGGCCGTCATTTAACGTCCCCATCCGACGGAGAGGAGTGTACCTCAGCATCCGACCACTTTTCTCAAATACTGAAGAAAGTTAAGGCACACCCCCATTCAGTATCATGCAGTGCAGTTATTGTGAACGACATTTGTCTTAAAACCATTGAAGGGAACAGACCCAAAGCCTTGCTCTCCATGTCCCAAACTAGGAATGTCAAATCTGCTAAAAGTCTCCACTCATCAACACTGCATATCAGCAATTTTGTGAATAGGTCCAAAAGAATCTGGTTCCTGGTGAGAAGTTGGACCAGGAACCTAGTAATTGGCCACTTCACCACCCCTATACCTCCCTTGTAGCAGTCCCTTTAACATCCGACCTATTATGATAGCTGTTGGCATTCATTTTGGTCAATTTCTTCATCTTCTGTCGCAATAACCGCACTAGCAGTCAAACAGAGAAACGGCCAAAAATCATAAAATTCACTATTTATTGGTTGCACGATCTACCACAGAAGAGTAAGTGGGCGGTAAAACTTTCCAGAATTTAACGTATCCATCAATTACTTAGAAATTTGGAGTTCATTTTTGGGAGAAAATAAAATCTAAAAGATTTATGAGAGTTTGCTCATTTGCAATCTGAAAGTGAGGAATGGTTAGGGCAAGATTTTGTATAAATTTATAACACACTGCTCAACGTTACTCTTGACTCGTTCCAAGTCTTTGATGTCACCAATCAAAGAGAGAGAGAAAAAACTTAACAAACTGATACCGAGTGAAGGTTTATATATATGAAAATTTAGAATTTAGAATCTACTGGACATTCATATGTGACATCTTTGGTTGGAAAAAAGATGCCAAAGTTAAATCATTTGAATGTTTATCTTGTAAATATCTTTCATGCTTTTTATTTTTTACAGTGTTTGTTTGCATGTTTTAGATGTTTTAATAGTAAATTTCTTATCTTTTGTATCTTTAAGGTTATAAGGACCCCTTTGGAAATAAGCTTTTAGCTTGAAGGGTTATCCTTGGCATGTTATTTTCTTTTTGATGCATTTAGGTATATTTCCATCTTGTATTTTAAATGTTTTTCTATATGTGCAATTTTTTGAATGTAGATCCTAGCATGATATTCTTCGGTGGCTGACTGTGAGGGGGAACACACAGAAATAAATGCAGGTTAAATGAAACCCAAAAAATAAATAAAGGAGAGACCTTTTTAATTGGAACAATGGACAGTGAAAAAAAAACAGAACAATGGACAGTGAACAATTAAAAAAAGACAATGAACAAAGGAGAGAATAAATAATCAATTCACCTCCACTTTTTTGAGGGGGAACACACCGAAATAAATGCAGGTTAAATGAATAAAAACAAAAATATAGGAGAGACCTTTTTAATTGGAACAATGAACAGTAGAAAAAACATCAGAACAATGGACAGTGAACAATTAAAAAAAGACAATGGACATTGATATGAAAGGGGTGTGCAGAGGGGTTCATGAACAAAGGAGAGAATCAAACACTCAATTCACCTCTAATTTTTTGGCTCTCTGTCTGCTGAGAGGCTCAGCTGGAATGGAGAGTTCGTAAGCATCGGCCAGCACCCTTAGATCAAAGTAATACTTGGCGTAGACACTCGATGGCACATTAATATTAAAATCAAGTATCTCCAAGAACTGCCTTTCCATTTCATTCCTGCAAATGTAAGCAAAAGGAGAAGACAATAGGATGAGAAAACAAAAAGCTAAAAGAAATTTATCAATCCAGTCAATATTGAAAGCAATTGATTGCCTTTCGTATCATTCAAATCATTCAAATCATTCAAATTATTAGTAACACAAGTGCAAAATTAGTCCAACAGATTCACTGATGTTTTTTTTTCACTTAGGTTCCCTATGTGCACTGTTACACAAATATTAATGATGTCAGGCTGTCATCACCTTTTCAGTCAAATGTATGTCTCAAGGAAAAGGAATTCAAATCATTCAACTTATTTGTAACACAAGTGCAAAATTAGTCCAACAGATTCACTGATGTTTTTTTTTCACTCAGGTTACCTATGTGCACTGTTACACAAATATTAATGTCATGCTGTCATCACTTTTCAGCCAAATGTTTGTCTCAAGAAAAAGGAATCAGCCACCCTCAAATCTAGTACGGGTATTCTTAAGATGTCTGGAATGTTAATTACCTTAAAATAATTGAGCGATTATCAACATATTTTTTTTTCAGAGAGAGGAGGTTGGCAGGGGGATTGAGTGTATGGGTTTTCATTGAGGGACTATCATTTACTTACCAATATAATAAACCTTGTTTTTGCTTGGTGAATCCAATTTTCACCTTCATCACCTTGGCGACCTTCCAGTGATGGTTGTTATGAGCCTGGAAGGGGTCTATGGCGAGGGGGGTATAATCATCCACTTTGATGATCTTTGTCATGATGGAGGGGGCTTTTCTTAAAAAACTATTAACTAGGTTCTGAAAACCAAATCACTTACATATCCTCAACTGTTAAATCTCTCAGGATCTGACAGTAATCTACATTCCAGACCGCTTGGTCATCCCATACTTTTGAGCTGAGTAGGATAGCACCCAGGACGATTCGTTTCCAATTACCGGGCATGATGTCAATCTCTGCATTTATCAGTAACCTTTCCAGGTAGACCTGTATCGGTGGAAATTAAAGAGTTTATTATATACGGCAGAACATATCAAAATTGGAATAATAATAAAATAATAATATTTGCTTTTTATATAGCGCTTTATACCAGCGATAGGTCTCAAAGCACTTTACAGATGTTATATTACCCCTAGTCAATGATAACCTGTCCCAGAGACAATCCCTCCAGTCAGCAGCAGTTACATACTGCACCCAATGACAAGTTACCTCACAAGTACCCATTTAACCCCTGGGTGGAGAGAGGCAAGTGAGATAAAGCATCTTGCCCAAGGACACAACATAATGAACAAGGCAGGAATCGAACCAGCAATCCTTGGATCACGAATCCAACGCCATAGCCAATTGGCCACCACGCTCTCAAGTAATGAGTAACTGACACATTGAAAGTCTTACTTATCTCCTCCATATTTCTTTCTTTTTTCATCAATGTCCCAAATACATCTTCAATGTTTTTAATCAGGGAGAGGGAGGGGGCTTGGTGGGGGGGGGGTGTGTGGGGGTGGGAGGTCAACCATCATATTATACTTAATATACTAAGGATCCCTTTTCTGGCCAACTTGGAACCACAAATTTTTTTGAAGGGGACAGAAGGACAGCTGTACTAGAACTAGATATAACATCTTCATTTTTATTATCTAGTTAGTCTTAGAGATGATTCTGTTGGGATCAACAAGTCAGACCCTCTATATCTCTCTACACTGGATGTTTGAAGTAGACACACAGGTTGTTAACAGTAATATTTCTTCTTTATAAGATAATTGACTTCAATGTTTTAGTTAGTACAAAAGGATAAGAAAGTGTTTGAAACAATTCACTCCCTAAGTCCCCATCCCTCTCTTCTTACCGATATGGCTATACACCTATACATTAACCCATTCATTTCATGATGGTATGAATTTTGTTGTTTACCTAATCCACTAGCATGTTACTTCCTACCTTACTTTACATGTTGATTAATGACCCTAATCCCAATTTGCTGTACTTTAATAGCATTTCAACTTGAAGTGGTTTTAAACCTTTACCAGTTTGGTTGAAGTGATGTACTTTGAGTTCAACATCTGTACATCAATATCTGTATATCACTGTACAACACTGTACATCATTATGGTGAGTTTCGATTCACAAACTCATCACTGATATGTTTCGCTAGTTCAGACAGACAGATATTCTTTCTAAGCTTTCCAAAAAAGACACCATTTCAAAGACACCATTTCTGTACATTCTAGCTGTTATTAAATGTCATCTGAATGTTGCCTGACCAACAAGAAAAGGCCACAATTTTGGCTACCCATGTTTAGTACAACATAGAGTCATGGTTATACTTACCAACTTTACAATGGCACATTCAGATGTTGCCTGACCAACAAAAAAGGCCACAATTTTGGCTATCCATGCTTAGTATAACATGGCTATACATGGCTATACATGGCTATACATTCGCTATACATGTTTAGTACAGTCATGGTTATACTTACCAACATTACAATGGCACATTCAGATGTTGCCTGACCAACATAAAAGGCCACAATTTTGGCTATCCATGCTTAGTACAACATGGCTATTCATGGCTATACATGGCTATACATGTTTAGTACAGTCATGGTGATACTTACCAACATTACAATGGCACATTCAGATGTAAGCTGGGCAGCATTGAACAGCATCCTTATAAACTTGTAAATCTGTTTATGGTCAGGATTGTGATGATTGTAGTCGTCGGAAACCGTGGACTTCTGCAAACGAGAATCAAAGCATGAAGAATCATTTAACATATGTATTATATATTTCTATTATTTTTTTTTAATTTGTAACATTTTTCTGAAATAAAATGATTAATCATTGTTATCAACAGATATATAATATATTAATCTAATTAATTAACACCTGGTTTAATATCCAATTCTAACATTAAAAGTATCTTCCACTTCGCATTACTCCTCTCGCTACAAGTTACTACAGGTGAAGTGGTCCCTACGGACCGTACCACTTGTAAGGAGGTATTCATTCCTTCATCAAAATGAAAAGTGCAAAAATAGCTGTTAATTACCTAGGACAGTACCGACTTTGTCCCAACTCTTATATGCAAAGTGGGTTAGGGTCAGTTCATATTTGCTGTGAAAAGTGTTGTAAACCAAAAGATGCATGTTCATGTTTGCTCTTTGAAAATAACAGACCCTTTTGGAGTTTAAAAAAACAGTTTGGAATAGATACAATGACCTAGCATTTTATTTTGTACACTATTGGTTTTTCTTATTTTTTGGTCACCCATAATGTTGGTTTGTGGTGGGAGACATTACATTACAACCACTTTAACTAATGTTTGGATATGAAGGATTTAAAACAATTAAAATAGACAGTTGTATTGTGCACACCTAACAATACAACCACTGTAGGATTTAGGCCATAAGAGAGAAGATTTTGGCTGTAATTGAGAAGATTAAGGCCATAAGAGAGAAGATTTAGCTCGTAAGAGAGCAGATTAAGGCCGTAAGAGAGAAGGTTTAGGCCGTAAGAGAGCAGATGTAGGCCGTAAGAGAGTAGATTTAGCTCGTGAAAGAGAAGGTTTAGCTCGTAAGAGAGAAGATTTAGGTCGTAACAGAGAAGATAGAGGCAGTATAAGAGAAGACTATGGCCGTAAGAGAGAAGATTTAGGTCATTAGACTGTGAGCACTTTGTCCAACTCCAGCTCAAGTGTTAAAATTGAAATGTAAACATAATGAACCCTGTGATAGACTATGAGTTGAGGGAGGATCAGAACCAGCGCTTGGTGTTAAATTTGTCATGTGAAAACAGCTGGATGTTGCCCCGGGATGGTCGAATGATACAAAGTGACAAACTCGACCCAAGAAGCGGCTTTTCACTTACAGTTAATGGATATTTCTTCTCATCAAATATCTCCATTGCTCTGCTCATCGTTCTGTTCTTGATGTGATAATAAACAGCTAAGGAAACACTGATATGAAGAAAATAAACACAAAAACACAAAGTTTAACCAAAGTCAATTAGACTTTTGACAAACACAGACATTTCTGCTTTGTTTTCACAACATATTTTTTCCATATGCAAACTCTAAATCCACAAAGGAGTCAGTTATGACAAATAACATTGTCATATACTGTAGCAGACAGCTATGACTCAACCAAAGTATCTATGCGATTTGGGTTAACGTTTAATGCACGGATCGGTATGTATACACTGTGTACCATGTATTTATATCTAAACATTTAAACTATAACATACAGCGTTGTCTGTTCAACGAAAAGTAAGCGCGACGACCTTAGCTATGATGCAACCAAAATATCTATGTGCTTTGCACGGATGTATGTATACACTGTGTACCGTGTATTTTTATATATACATTTAAAATATACCACACAGCTTTGTCTGTCCAACGGAAAGTAAGCGCAACTAGCCTATCTATGACGCAACCAAAGTATCTATGCGCTTTGGTATAACGCTTTTATGCACGGATGTATATTTATACTGTGCGCAAGATCGTGATACGTGGCGGAGGTTAATCACTGAGCATGTCGGATAGACGAGACTCAACTTAATACTATATGGCAGACAGAAATCTTTAAACAGACACTCAGATTATCTTTGTATGGTTTTACCCATACGTATTTAAGTACATCTATAAACAAATTTATCGAAGGAGAAAGTCATTTACTTTTCAGAAAACTTCACGACAGAAGATACAGATATTTCTGGGAACGGTTTTAGAAGAGGGTACCGTAGGGGTAGTGGATGGGGGCATTGAGAGTAGCAAGGCTGCCTCTCTTTGAGTGAGTGGTACAGCATACATTATCAGCAAATACTTTCAGATTTCAGCAGATTTCTTCCTCCTTTTTTCGGAAGGCGGGGGGGGCAGGCTTAGGGTGGGAGGGGGCCCGTGGGGGACTAAGTCCCTCTCTTCTCCCCACACATCTTATTAATTGAAACTGATGCTTTGGTTTGCCTTGCATTTCCCCTCCCTTCTACTGCTGCACTCATCATCCACTCAAATTATTTCATCTCCATCCCCCCTCCCCACCCCCCCACCCCTCTCTCTCTCTTCCCTTGCCAATATTCATCTGTGGCACTGAAACCTTTCATTTATTAGAACAATACATACCATTTAATAGTCGTTTTAAGATTTGGTTGTGATATGGAGCTATCGTCTACATATATCGATGAACAGGTATTACTTCTCCTGACTGTAGTAGGCTTTTGCCTCTGGTCGACCACATGATTGGACTTTCTATGCCTACGAGCATCTGCAAAACAAAGCCAGAAATTAGTTGACAGGTGATGGAAACAAAGCAATGGCATATAATTACTTTCAATCACCATTAATCTGATATCTAAAGCAGGGAACTCAACTACTGTATATCTAGGAGGGCGTTGTGGTCAAGTGGTTAAGGCAGTGGACTTGTGATCTAAGGATTACAGGTTCGAGCCCTGGCCAGATCATTGCGTTGTGTCCTTGGGCAAGGCACTTTATCTCCATTGCCTTTCTTCACCCAGGTGTATAAATGGGGACTTGCGAGGTGACTTGTAAAATATAGTTGCGTACGCCGGTTTGTGGCTGCACCCTATGGGAAGTCCCCCAGGGGACACTTGGCTGTGGTGCCCCAGGAGAGATTGTTTGAATTGTGCACACTTTGGTGTGTAGGTGTGACAAGTTACCGATGACCAGGGTTAAGTACAGTGCGGCGAGACTTTATTGTAAGATGCGCTATATAAGAACAGATAATTATTATTATTATGATATCTGAAGGGAAATTCCAGTGGCAGACATGGAAAAGAAAAACATCTCTATATTCTTGTCCCTAAATCAAGATCTGGTTGATGAAACGAAACCTATTTTGGCTGACTGAATCCTCGATTCTTTCCCAGAGTGGATCACTGGTAGGTGGTCTGTGATGTAATTATGGCAAGTGTTCTTCAAAACCAAAAGCTTTACTTTCTCATTATAATCATCTTGTTGATTTATCATTTAAAACCTGATACATTTGGAATTTTTGCTAAAGCTGCCAAGGGCCCTGGTAGTGGCAATCTCATTAAGAAGCAATTATTTTGTAGAAATATTATATTCCTCTGAGAAGAAGCGTGTTAAATATTATAAAGCAGTGTTTAGAACTAAGTTTGGCCAAAATTTAACTTCCATCTTAACGAGAGCCCTTGACTTTTAATTATCAGTTCATATCAACCCATTAGGAAACTAAATATTATTTGAAATTTTGGGGGGTTGTGATCATGATACTCAAATTAAACAGTGTCTGGGAAAAGAGGACAACAACATTTTCGACCAGACTTCAAATCCTTTATGCATCATTAAAATCAACACAGGGAACAGGAAATAACTGCAGAAATCTGTAAAATCCCATATCCTGATCATTTTTCTTTTCCTTTCTGTTCCGTTTTATTCCTTCGTTTTTTGCAAAGAAATTATGTTTGAAATTTAAGAGTGATTTATGATTTCTTTTAATCTTTCAGTTTCACTTTCTCTTTCAGTATGTTCTGGAATAAAAATTTCAAGCAATTTATTAATAGGATGCATAGAAGAAAAAATTGAGAAAGGGAATAAAATTAATAAACATATACATATATATACATATGAGTCATATCTTATTTCTCTGGTTTTCTCTATAAATATATATATACATAGAAACATTAAGACAGTGAGGTCATAGGTAGTTGCAACAAAAATTGACAACAAAACATCAAAAAGCAAAGGTTGAAAGAGTAGAAAGATTATAACAAATTGGATAAAAAAGCAGCTTTGTATATAAATTTGTTTTTTTCTAAAAGTAGGTCTTATCACAAGATTACTTTATTTTCTTAAATTGTACCTTGCGTTATTGCACAGAATGGTCAGCTTAAAATGACGGGGATGGCTTCTACAGTTATAAATATTCTTTAAAATTCTTATAAAACCATTTCGTGCAGCTTCAACGACTTTATTTCAAAGGTTACAGTTGTCAAGGTGGAAACTTTTGAGCACAAACTTTGAAATAAAACTGCTTATTCTATTTCATCTTTTAACATGTGAAACATGCTACCACACAGGACCAACAAATACTATAATAGGAGCAGTAAAATGGATGCAGTTAAAACTTCTCCTGTTGCATTTAATAAGAGGAAGATATGGAGCAATACTGTAAAAAAACAAGATGAGACAATATACAGTAGTACCCTTTAGTCAGAACCTTGAAATTCTACTAATGAAAATGAAATCTCCCCCCCCCCCGACCCTACCATATCCACCCCAGCCCCACAATCAACTGTAGGAATCTTGGGAACATTAATATGGTCTCTGATGGAACTAGATAAATATGAAACACTGAATTTTGAAATTATTGTAAAAACATACATCTTCTACATCCATCAGGCTATTGAAATTTGCTACACTGTCGCTAATGTATTCCACGACACCGAGCATCACGGAAATTAGTTTGGAACAAAAGCCCTATAAGCCAGAAATCAATCGTTACACTCTTGTTACAAATGAAACCTTGTGTGCGTGCAATGATGAGTTTGTGCAGTGCCTCTCCAATTCAGTGGAGCATTGCATGAGAGTTAAACCTCATTGATCTTGTCTACCCTCGCCAGCCCCTAATTCACTCGGTTGGAGATCCATTAGAATTTAATGAAACACAAGATTGATAAAACTTCTTCCGGAGAACGAACAGAAGCATGTGACGCCGACGATCAAAATTAAGAGGGTCACCGTCGAAGCTAATTTTATCGGCCGACCTCTCGGTAGCCGGTGGGCTTGGTTAATCTATATATGTACATATGTGTTGATGATCCATGCACTCCTCTGGCCTTATGCCGGCTGAGAACTGACAGCAGATATCGAATGAGCATGAAGCTGATTGGGTATGTAATTAGGTTCGGTCTCAGCCTAGAAACGGGGGTTTTCGTGCAACATGATATGAGTGCTCCTTCAGATGTTTAACACAGAAAAGATTCCACAATGACAAAGAACATATCCTGCACTATAGCCTCGGGATGGAGAAAAGTAAAAAGACACCGGAGAAGAAAGAAGAGGGAAGAGAATATGTCCTACCAAACAATGAGAAGACTGTATTATGGGTGTTTTATTTTTAACCATGACTGTTATAGAAAGATGCTTGAAAGGTGTTTCTTGAAAAGTTAACGTTATCAAGCAAAAAGACCAACTGTACATTTGTGAAAATTGTGGTGATGAGACATTTCAAAATCACAAAAGTAGGTTTTGTATAATTTAGCAAGATAACATGAAGTTTACAAGACTGACACAAACTTCACTGGGTAAAATTTACCTCTCACTGGGCGACAAAACGAACACAAAATCTTTTCAATCCTCCCCTTTGTTTATACTCTAATATCAGTCCAAAAACAAGTTAGGGGTATACAATCTTGGAATAATCACTTTTTATAACTTTATAGATAATTTTTGGCATGTACCATTTTCAGCCCAAAAATAATTAACCTCCAAACCCTTAACATCGAATTCATCACTGGTCGTATGAAAGGACTAGTGGTGTATGCAAGGTTAGATACCCCACTGATCTGTACAATGATGTCCTGGAGAAAGGTGTGATTTTATTTTATTTTTTATTTTTTGCAGGGCAAATGGCGTCAGTAAATTTTCGGATTGACTTTTCTTTGAGCCTTACAAAAGTGATTCACTTACCTTCAATTTCGGATTTAGTTAAAAATATGGTCCCTGAAGCAGGCTGGACTGTAGGATCTCCTGAAATGAGAAAATTTTAGCTTTCACTACCATCAAAGAAACCAACAGTTCTATGCAGCTTTTATGCATTCATTTTTTTTTATCATATTGGTATTACATAGTTATAGTACATAGTACTACATAGTTCAAAAGTTTTGCAACAATGACTTTTGGTAAATTTGTAATATTATTTACTGTAAAGCTAAAAAAAAAAACTCACAACCAAGTGAGGAAAACATGCATGGGCAGAGTAATAAAAAGGCTCATCTTGTTACTCTGTCAAATTTCCAAACAAACATCACCACTTGAATAGCTAAACACCTACCACACTCTTATTTAACTGAAAGTCCTAAGCCTAGCCTACTTTGCATATGCATCAGGCCAACTAACCCATTTGTTGTCCCTCACTGGATGAAGAGAATATTCCCCTCACTTTGTAAAACACTATTGCTCATGTACCTTGACTGAATCTAGGGAAACACAGGCCAGGAAAATTTTGGCTGAAAATGCCTCCCAGATCGCTGGAAATGGCACTTCCCAGGCCTTGTAAGTTGCATCTTATCATTTTCTCTTTTGAAAATACTAGCGATATCATAAAAACATTAAAAAAATATATATATGCTCAAGGGGGGGCGGCTGCCCCCTTCGCCCCCCCCCCTTGGCTACGTGCCTGAACACAGGGGGATGCAAAAGAGCAGCTTGAACAAAAACATTGTGTTTCCAGGGTAATGACAATGACTATGCAATAAACATGAATACAACATTGAGAAGTCAGTTATCTCAAATTTATCTGGTTTGGGTATTATTTATGAAAAAAAAATGATACTCAGCGGTCTCTAAATCAACATATATATATATGTACAGTTCAATTTACCTAAGTATGAACCCAAATTTATCTCATTACATAGATCTGTACTTCTTCTGTTAAGGTAGAATGGAGTACATATGTTGATTGAAGATATACATAGGTAAGTCTCACAACACATGCTAAAAATCCCTTAAGAATGTCTCTTGCTTTTCAAATAATATGCCGATTCCGTAGTAACATAGATCTAGTTTTTAGCTGCTTATAGGAATTATTCTCACCTTCTTCGAAGTATTCCCGATCCCCGATGTGCGGTAGATCTGGTGAGATGTCGAGAGCGTCTTCCTCTTGTACGGCATGGGGATGAAAAGCAAGACTTTGATGAATGTGTGAGGAGGAGTGGTGGTTGGTGGATGATGTCTTCCCTCCTCCTTTCCTCCTTTGAGGGGGTTTCACACAGGGGAGGCAGTAACAGCCATGCTTGTTCCCCATAATTTTTGACCGAACGGGTCAGTCTAGTGCTCAGAACGAGCAATTTCTTCGGTGCGAAATGCTGAATCTATGAAAATGAAAATGAAATGAGCTCCTTCTTGTCAGGAAACAGATCTTGTGTAATAGCCGACTAATTGTAAAAATATCAAAGAGGGTGATATACCAGTGTTTCAATTTGCATCTATTCTTTATATCGTAGCTTTTGAGTTTTACACATCATTCTCTTTTTATCATAAAAGACTGAAAATTCCAAAAAATTTCCCCATTCATACTCTTTCTGTACTGTATGTGTACAGAGCACTATGCAATGCATTTTTTCAAGTGATACCAGGTCTTTCCCTGCACAAAATTGTTTACAGTACTACGAATCTGCAAACAATAAAATGCTATAAAACAAGCCCCTACATACAGTAATTTGTGTAGCATTTTTGCTCAATTTGCATGGCTTTTTACAAAGGTACTGTACTACAGAAGTCACCGCCAGATTAATTTCCCCCTACAGGTATCACACCACAATTAGAGTACAGTAATGCACGTCCGCCTGAGAAGTTAACCATCAGAAATTAGCCCTAAAGTGAACTCCTGTATTGATTTTTTTTGGCACTTTCTGAGTCATCATCATATGTTTGATACTTGGCTGCTGAAGAGGATGAAATAAACTACTGATGGTCTAAACATCTGGAGGATTGAAGGTGATTTAAGGTATTTGAGAAAATCTTGGGTGATACAAGAAGACTCCGCAGTGACAGCTGGCAGATGGGTTGGGGAGCTCTTCTAGCTCAAAATTTAAACTGAAGTGGTGGCGAAAGTTGAATGTGCTGTGATAGCCCTAGCCATCAGCTATCATATGGTGGGTAGGACATGTCAGTTGAAAACTTCTATCTATGCTCTAGTGGCCTTGGAAAGTGACGACTTTAGTGTGTAAGTCAATGGGAGCAATTAATTGTAGTGTGACAAAGTTCTACGATGCTCAAGTTTGATCTCATTCAGTTATTTCATTACCAGGTGTTACTGCTTATCCATTTGTGGCAATAAGTAATTACTGTGTGTGTTGTTTGTCATAATCTACTGTACAAAATTATTACTAGGAATCTGCGAACAATAAAATGCAATAAAACAAGCCCCTACATACAGTAACTTGTGTAGCATTTTGTTCAATTTGCATGGCTTTTTTTTATGAATGTACAGTAGTCACCACCAGATTACGTTCCCCTTACGATGCAAGTTTAATCTCATTCAGTCATTTCATTGCCAGGTGTTACTGCTCATCCATTTGTGGAGATTATTAATTACTGTATACGTTGTTTCGTTCGCACACTTAACCAACATAGTGTGCTATCGAGGTGTCTTGGCAGTCACCAAATTCCCAACAGGATATCAATCATTCTTTTTTTTTTATAGTTTCATATAGGACTGATCTCAAATTAGAATAATGCATATACGTAGAAAACAATATACATTATGGTATCTAAAGGCAAAATGGCTACTAAAGTATTTTTTACTACATTTTCTACTTGATTAGAGACATTCCATACCAAGAGGAACGGGGGGGGGGGTTGTTTCTTTTACTAGACTTTAACTTTAAAGCTTCATTCTCTGGGAAAGGATGTGTAATGTTCATGCAACTAATCATGACTCACGATTCATCATATGTTTCCCACCTTTCCATTTTATAGCACATGTGTAAAGTCCCATAGCATACTAGCTCAGAATAACAAAAAAATACCAAAATAGTTGCCGATTAAACGGGTCATTCCATAAAGGAAAGGGGATCCAAATTGTGAGAGATTTGGCTTTCCTGTTTCCCACTGTGTGTCAGTAACACATTTTCTGTATAATTACAGTATATCTAGCCTTTACTTCAATCTAACGTGACAAACTAAATGTGCACAAATGTCCATCTTTAAGCACAATATATCCATCACTACCGATTAGCTTACAGTACACTTCATAATTTGTTTTCTATATACAGTACCTTACAGCATACCATATTGTGTGTGACTTTAGGGGACACCAAAGAACGTGTCACAAATTTGGGACCATAATTTACAAAATGCCCTAAGTACATGCTTGGGCACATACAGGAGTGTGAACAGATTAATTTCTCTGACCACAAAAGTACAACGTTTCACCTCCTATACCTTCCATGGAAACATAATCCACCATTTAAATATGGAAACATGTTCTTGTTATCCCGAATGTAAAAGGACAAATTTAGGCAGAGTTTTAGTCTTGATAGATCTGTTATATAGTCCAATAAATAAGATATTATTGAAAATGATAGATAAGTAAAAAATGACTGATGACAATGCACACCTTGGAAGAGCAGAAAGTGAAAGTTGAAAACCATAGATCACTATACTGCATCGTATGTATATGCAATGTAAATAGTCACATTTTGTTTCATTTCCTACGGAGTACAGAGTCTAAAGGGAGACACACCCTGAAGTACAGCAGCTTGATGAATTTATATTTGGCTATGAAGTGCATTAAAAGAGAGAGAGAGAGAGAGAGAGAGGTGGAGGGAGAGCTCGGAGATAAGATAGAAAGTGCTTACAATTTTTCAAGAATCACCAAATGATGCGTTGTAATCTATCCCAGACATCTATTTCACCCGTTGTGTCTTTTTTAGTACCTTTTGCCATTAATCAAGGGATTTCATATTTCACAGCTTCGAATTAATCTCCATACATGTCACAAATGCTGATGATAGAGGATCTGAAATGGAAGCAAACAAAAGTCTCATGACATCTCATGTACAACATGTTAAAAAGTCTGTCATAAAAAAATTGAGAAATGCCTAGAGTAATATCATATTCATGACCTGAAAAGAGCTGATTTTTAAGTTTCAAAGGTGGCATGTGGATGTGGAAAGAGAGGGGGGGGGGGGGGGTAGGGGGAGATGGATGCAATCAATCTATCACTCCAGAGAACAAAGCTATCACTTCGGAGAACATTCACTGGCAAAATTATGATAGTCAAAATTATAACAACTGCAACTTTTACTTGAAACAAAATACTTATATATGACAACGAAACAAAGTGATTTACTGAACTGAGGCATCTGGGGGAGGGGGAGGGGGGTGCAGGTCTGTGAGGATAATCTTTCAAATTCAGTATAGCTTGAACATACTGCAAGACTGCCCCGTAGAGGACATCTTTTATTTCACTGGTATTGACTAACTACTGGACTTCACAGACTCTCTGAAGACTTGTCAAAATCATGATACCATACCAGGACAAAATATAATTTATCAAATATTGCATGTACCAAAGTTAACTGCTGTGTAAAAATTACTGGCAAATTGCTACATTAATGCATACGTTTATAAACATGTAGCAGTTGTTGTGGACAGTACCATAGCACTTTCAGTATTGTTTGAATAGACATAATTCCTAAACCTAAACACTGCTACACAAAATGTGAACACTAAATTACTCCCTGAAGACAAAACAGTGTCTTGGATTAATTGCTGATCAAAGTAACTGATATCTTTGGAACCAACCAAACTGCTTCCTATACTGTACAGTAAAGCATTTACCTGATGAATCATACGTGATATCTATAGAAACATGAATCTACACACATGTATCACTTAATGACTAGCACTTTAAGTACTGTACAAGTAAAACAATGCAAGGTTTTCCTGTATGTACAGTACACTGTTTCCAAGAAGCCAAAAAAAAAAAATCAAATTTTAAGCAAAGAGAAACTATCACTAATGACACATATCAGCCCTAGGCAGATACAGTAAGTCTGCAACTACAGTATATTTGTAATCCTAAAATTAGATTTTGTATATTTTAGTTGCATGTCTCTTAAAGGATTTAGGCACAATATGACCCTTTAAACATCTGAGGCTCATCGATTAAAGTGGCTGGATAAATTAGTCTAACACACAGACCGTTAAGTCAGTTCCTTCAATGTAGATTCAAACAAAACTCAATAGGAAAACCATAACACTTTTACAGCCTCTATAAACATCTAAAATTACAATGAATTTGTCAACGACGAATGGTGTTGAAAGTAATCCAAGGAATGCTCTGTTGTTTCTATGAGGTTAACAAAACTATGAAGTTTTGGTAAGTTTATTAGAATATTTACAACAATGTATTCAGTATTCACATCATCATTCAGGACTCCACGAAGGAGCAGAAGTAATCATCAAATTCCGACATAAATGAACATTCAAGAGATTTAGCATATTTTAAAGCTAAAGGTCTCGAAAATTGCTATAGCTATGGAAACACTACTAAGTACTGGCATAGCACTCAAATTGTTCTTGACCATTACATATCACAATTTAAATTCTTCCTAAAGTCATTCTTTTAACACTGCCCTCTAGATACAGATGAGCTTCCATAACATATATAGGAGAGTTAACAGTATGGTCAGAAACTTTTTTTTTATTTTTTTTATTTCAAGTTTTATTAATAACTATGAAACAGACTTCAGCAGAAATTAGAAAGTATACTTAACAAGCTGCTCATGAATCTACAGACTATGCCTGTACATGGAACATGAAGAAAGGGTTATATATACTGTAATAGGGCCAATCAGAACCTATTTTAAACTGTCTAGGATACACAATCAGCTCCTTTAATATTTTATACACTGATAGCGTTGGGATAGAGGCATGCTGGATACATTTCCTACACTGTATCACTAGGTAATGATACTGTAAGCATACGGTGGTAAGTACCCGTATTCAACAGGCATGTTGAGATACTTAAGTCAGCAATATAATACTAACAAGGAAACAAAGTACTATTAAAACATTTGTACAGGTCTGCATTCACTGTAGTCATTGGCTGGCTGGCTATACGTACTGCAGTGCAATCTTAACAAGAGGGCAATCCATGGAGTTGCATATCTTATCTCTGCCATGGATGAAAACCATTTTTCTGTTTTTTTTACCTCTGACCTTATACCTATAGATGATGTCATCAATCACGCAGGTACAAGTTTACATGATCAGGCACCTACCCAGTCTAGTGCTGATAGTCGTAATCGTTTAATCGCCAGTGGATTACACTTTGGAAGTTCAATTAATCGCTTAAAACTTAACTTGTGATTACTCCACTACAAGCTAGCACTACTCATAACCTGCTTTTGAAAAATAGCCTAACCTATCAAAAACAACACTATAAGCAGTTTGTCAGCAAATATCGCAAAAGCATACAGGTTCTCACAATTCTCCACTAGCACTGTGAGCTGTGTAAAAATCAGCAAGCACCTGCCCTGGTCAGATTCATGCATTTGCTTGTCAGTAATGTACGCTTGTTCTGCAGTGCAACATTCAGTCCTAGCCATGTTGAATCATTGCGCATTTAATCACAAATTCGTAAGTTATTAATTTTTTACGATTACCAAATGAATAACAATTATGTAATGCCTGTTTGTATTATTGGCTGCAAGGAAACTGAGACACCACCCTAGATCTTTGGTCAGTGTCTAGTTAGTTAGTTGATTCTAAAGAAGGTTATAGCCCAACCACACCTACAGGTATTCACCAGATTATAAATAAATTATTTTTCACATATTTAGCCAAATCAGTCGTTTGCTCACTTTCCAAATATATACAGTATTTTATTTGAAATGTTATTAATAGTTAGCCTCAATGGTATTGAGCTTTTACCAAAAAAGAAAAGAAAAGAAAATAGTACTGTCTCAACAGCTTACTAAGCTACCAAACTCCAATCTCTGACTTGTCCACAAGCATGAAGTTACTGTAAGTAGGAGGGTATACAGTCAATTTGTAATGATAAGCAAAGAAAAAATCATTTCCAAAGTAATGATGATATCTTTGAGTACTGTAGATTTATCTGGACGTCAACTATATGATTTCTTACTTACATTTTAGAACAGATTCGGCCATAATGTAAAGGCCTCATTGGGATTAAAACTTAATTTTACGGTATAATTCTGGTAAGTGGATGAAATAATCGTAAAATTGCCTCAGAATACAAAATTGATGTTTCCTATTTTTCAATGGTAGTTTGAGTTGGTTTTATGGAGACTATAGTTAAAATGTGTCTCCAAAAGTGGTTGCAATTTGATGGCAGGCTTGGCAGCTAAAGTATCTATGGTTCAACTACATTAGTGAGGGAGGTTAGGGGACACACAAAGTTACCATATATACATCCCCATACGATATTAATCACACGAGACAATTGGTTTATGATTACCACATATTACAAAGAACTCAGAGTGGTCAGTACCTACTCTTCATTTCATATAAAAGTATTAACACCTAGCTTTTCTTTTGTAGTCGATTAATCGCATATCTCTTCTCCCGATTACTGTAATTACTCGGTTACACTTATTAGGTCATCACTGTCATTTTAACATTGCAGAAATACAGTCAAAACAAATCTTTTCCATAGTGCACTGTTTTTATTTGTTCTTTCGTGCCTTAACATGTGGTGTCTAAATCATGTTAACACTGTAAACAACTGTGAACAACTTTCAATCTATAACATTTCTTAACATAGTTCATATTAACCAATTTCCATTGTATTTTTATATGATTGGCTGAATAAATATCTATCTATCTAGTAAATCAAAAACTTTCCAATGAATCTACGAGGCTACTACAACTACTAGCAGTAATAAAAGCAAATGTGCAAACAATGAATAGCGGTGTGATGATTAGTATGCAAGAGTTTTCTGTAGAAAGGACGTTCAACATTCTAGGCTCTAGCCTAGCGCGAAAGCAGGCACATTGAAATTAAACTACACCGCAATCGACACACTTGATCAGATGTCCGATAAATGTGATCCAGGCCAGTAATGAAGTAATTGTAAACATATTTGAAGAAATGACAAATACTTTGGCAATCATAAAAGATTTAAAACTTACGAATTTGCGATTATGCGCAATGATCAAACATTGCTAGGACTGAATGTTGCACTGCAGAACTGACGTATTACTCACAAAATAAACACATGAATCTGACCAGGTGCTTGCCGATTTTTAACACAGCACAGTGCTAGTGTAGCCTTGTGAGAACCTGCACTTTTGCGATATTTGCTGACAAACTGCTTTAGTGCTGTTTTTTATAGGTAAGGCTTTTATTCAAAAGCAGTTAATGTGTAAAGTGCTAGTTTGTAGTCGTGGAATCGCAACTTAGGTTTTGAGCGCGATTAATCAAACTTCCAAAGTGTAATTGCGATTACTGGCGATTAATCGATTACGACTATCAGCACTACTGCATAGGCTTCAGTTTGGCATTACTTCGGCCAAGGAACACAATTAGAAAACTTAGAACAATTGGGCCGAATGAGAACTTGACTCGAGTAGGAAAATGCAAACATCACAATAAAATTTAACAGGAGCAAGTGAAATGCTTAATACTTACCACAGCGAGGTAAGAAGGCTATCCACTGCACAATCTCATAACCCTCTATTGTTGCTGAGATTGACGAGATTAGGACAACAAATGTGCTACAAGTTCGATAGAACAGTGAGGACTGTGCACACTCAATCTTTACAGTAATAAATAGGTATAGGCTAACGTACAGAAATGTATACCGTAATGTTGTTTTGGTATTAGATTATGTGTTACAAAGTATCTATTGGGTCTAGCTAGGCTAGCCTCGAATACAACTGTAGTCTGCCTAACGTCGATCGTGTTTGCCCTTTTTGGATAGAATTTGAATAAAGTTGAAACCACTCCAACACTCATATGAAATTATCTCCTCAGTATGGACTGGATTCAGAAATTAAGGAAGCAAAACATTCGAAATGGTACCGTATGACTTTCTGTATAATAATATATTTCGCACGTCTGGATCAGTAGGGATGTTTTCTGTCTAATCAATGGTTTGGCCACTCACCTCGTACCTAGCCGACAACTTAATCTAGTTGACCTCTGGCTGTCAGTTATGGTCACATCGATTTGAGCATATATTTGAAACTCGGGTTGAACATCTCGACAATCGGAATCAAGTTTTACTCAGAATCTACCACCTGTCTCCTCCAAAAATTAATGATGACAATCATTGTAACACATGCAGCTTTTTGGCCTACCTGCACTATGATTTGCAATTTTGTCATTCCCTAAATTGATGGTAATAATACTGTACTACTACCACTTCTACTAGTACTAGCCTAAATAGTAAATGTAATAATACGATAATGTATGCTTGGGCGGAACGTTACTGTACAGTAAGTTGTAACTAAGTTAGGCTAGTACTACTAGTCCTAGGGTTAAGGCCTTTGGTATAACGTAAGGATTTCATCTTATAAGGACAGCTAAGTACTGCATGAGGACAATAGTATTAGTAAACACTGAAATCGATACAGTTGATCAGGAACTGAGCAGCATTTACTTAATAATAATACATGTAGTATGGCTCATCCAATTATGACACACAAAGACTTTAAGCATTTTCCTCACTGTTGAATAATTTTCTCTAATGTGTACTTATCTAGCCTTTGCAAATATGTTACCAACATGCACATCAACATTTGTTTGTATTTTGATGAAATTCTTGGTAATTTCTGTGGCAGCATCTTCATGAAAATGACACCATCCCACTATAAATGATGCAGTTTACTTAAAAAAGAGTGGAATGAGTCCAAAATTCACTTGCATGCTCTTAAGTGATTTAATATACTATCCTTCGTTTTAATGCATAAAGAATAAGTTCAATAAGAAATTCCAGAAAGAATAATATCCATTGGTAAATTTCTTTTGTTCTTGACATTGGACATACACAAATAACAATCTAACAGATCTCATTAAGCTTTGGAACACAAAGGTGTTACTTTGGTAGGGATTCAGAACATAGCTAAGTTGCCAATTTACAGCGTCGTTCACTAAAAAAAAGTATGATTAATGCCAGCACGATTAAGTTTTGGCTTACATACTGTCGCTATGGTATATAAATCATGAAATTCGGAAAGCTTGTCATAATAGGACCATCATAGGCATCATAAGATGTCCTCTGACTAGTTGTTTTATACTTTTTTTTCTAAATATTTTCCTTAGCCATACTCTATAATGGATGAAGCTACGGATTCAGCACCTACCGATTTGCTGCCCCGGGCAACTCCATCACAAGCATATCAGTTAACTTCAGAGATGTCACCAATATGGCATGCACCAGTCGTACCTGTTGGCCCAATCATGCGAAATAATTCTTCATATTCCATTTCCAATGGACAGTCCACATCCACTGACTGCTCCCAACCTTCTAACATTTATGAAAGTCAATCGGTGAAATGTGAACATTGCCAGAGGGTATTCAGTTCAAAATCTACATTTGAGCGCCATATTTGCACAAAACCCACTTCACACAAATGCAGTCTATGTTCCAAAACATTTACAAGACGCTACAACCTGAAAATCCACGTCGAGAAGCATTATGGTAATTTTCAGCACAAGTGTGTTGTCTGTGGGAGTGGTTTCACAAAGAAGAGTTCCTTATCGAAGCATATCTTGAAGCACGGTGCGAAACAAAGTACCAAATTAAGAGGGCAATGTGACATATGTTCGAAGGTCTTCACAAGAAAGTACAGTGCAAGGGTGCATAGATCTACACATATGGAAAATGGATTGTGGAAGTGTCCATCTTGCCCTTCGTTGTTTGTAAATACCAGTAATTTAAAACTTCATATGCGGATACATTCGAATGGGGAACATTTCCCCGTAGCTGAAGGTGCGGCGGCAGTGGACATCGGTACTCTATCCTCTGCTTCATCTCAATTCCAGGAAAACGAGGTTGCAAGGGAGGAGCACGGCCATCACAACTCACAGGAGACGGAGAACGGAGCGCCTCACCCTCCTCTGCATACAGGGGGAACTGTAAGTGTTACAGAAATCATTGGGAGAGTTGAACCTGATGTCCCTCTGTCCAGAAATCGACCAGAGGACAGCATTGCAAGATTAACATCAGATCCAGTCGTGTTAGCGTCTTGGCAGTCGAAGCAAGTCGATAGTTCTGTCTCATCTTCGTCATCATCTTCATCATCGAATGCAGAAAGTATTGTATCTCTCCCAATGGAGATAAAGAGAGAGACCGAGGGTGGAAAAGAGCTCGCCGACCAAAGGAGTAATTACCAACATAATGCGAGTACTGGTGCCGTGGAGGCTCATAATAATTGGCAATCAGCCAGAGGTTATGCTGGCTTAGCTGGTCTAACTAGATGGGAAGGCTTGTTCAAAAAGAGAAGGAACAATGTTGGTCTCGGTACTGCTCTGAGACAGGATGTCGATGCCATGGCACAGATACCTAACGGATTAGCTACTTCGATGTCGACACACAGTGCTAATCTCTCTCTAAATGGTTCTTCTCCTCATGCAGAAAATACAGCGTTTATAAATCCACAGATATTGACTCTGTCGACGAATTCTGGAACGAATCATCTGCCACCCATTTCTCAATCTTTTGGAGCCGTTGAAACACACCCTAGTTCTGCATCGCAGGCACCATTGCCTGTGCTACCAGTACAACAGACAGACAGTACTCAGGCTAGTGGGATAAGTACCCAATTGTCCGATGAAACAAAGTCATCATGGAGATGTGGTCACTGTTGTATGTCATTTGAGGATGGTCTGATGTTTGTGGTTCATATGGGCTGTCATAGGCAGGGTAATCCTTTCACTTGCAACATGTGCGGGCACGTTTGTGAAGATCGTCTTGCGTTTATGCTCCACTTTGTACAGGGTCAACATTAGATGGTCAATTTCAAATCAATTTCAAATGTTACTTCAATCAGGAACTATAAATCCATGTGGTATATAGCAAATCAGAGTGCTACAAATCCATGGATCGCTACCAGACCTCAAAGTTAAAATAAAATAAAACTGTTAGCAAACTGCTTATACACTAAAAAGCCTGTGTAAGAGAATACATTTGTAAAAGTAAGTCGGCCTGACGTTTCGATCCTAGCAGGATCTTCTTCAAAGACTACAAGTGGAGCTATGGTTTTACCTTCTTTTGTTCATTTAAATTGTTGTACAAGCAAGTTAAAAGCAACCAGGGTATTCATTTTAGCCTAAGTTGAAGAAGATCCTGCTAGGATTGAAATGTCAGCCCAACTTACTTTTACACAGACCTCAAAGTTAGTAAATATGCACCTCAATGCCATCCTTGAAGTTGCCCTTAGTCATATCAAGTGGAGCTAATAGTTTTACCTTCAATTGTTCATTTAAATTGTTGTACAAACAACCATGGTCTTCATAGGACGACCAGTTTGCTATCCTTGAAACATCAGCCCAATGTACACAATCCTACTGTATGTATACACCATGGCATCATTCTAATGTGTAAGAAACTTCAAGTCAACTTCTTCACTACTTTGAAGTAATGGCTATTTATTCTGTTACTACTATGAAACAAACCGAACATTTGATTTTCTTTCACTGCAAAATTAGATCTGTTGTAGTTATTGAATAACGTTACGTGGTTGATGAATTAATTTTCTATATAAGTTATAATATATTTATATAATTAATATATTTGTATTGAAAATTCTGCT
Source organism: Apostichopus japonicus (assembly GCF_037975245.1). Taxonomy (NCBI): domain Eukaryota; kingdom Metazoa; phylum Echinodermata; class Holothuroidea; order Aspidochirotida; family Stichopodidae; genus Apostichopus; species Apostichopus japonicus. The sequence goes on from NC_092583.1 coordinate 8,578,312, forward strand.
GATTGTGGTTAATGTGCAATATAATATATATTTAATCTTGTTCCCTGAAGAAAAGTTATAGTAAATCCTTCAAGAGAGCTTGAAATTAAAAGCAACATATTTCAATTACATATTTGAATAGTTTTTATCTTTGACAGTGGCATAACAACTGATCCTGAAAATGCAATTTTTGAACTTGTTATCAAAATATTGACAGTGTTTGGTTCTTACATTCTGTTTTAGGTTTAGAGATATTGTCTTTAGCAGAGCTATAGTATGAATCTATGGTCACCACTGTTTAGCACTTGCTAGTATAAGAGTAGCACCTTTGTAATCATAAGTAAAAGTAGGACTAATTTGAAATACTTTGTGAATATGCTATTTGAAATTAAAAAAATCTCTCTCTTCTTCGATGCTCGTTTGTGGCAGCTATTAATCGTTTTACCAATTGTTGTCCAGATACAGTAGGTAGATCGGAGTGCGTATGTTAAGGTAAGCATTGTAATTAGCCAGTAAGATTTGGTGTTCTAATGCTAAACAAGGTAGTACAAGACTACCTACATTGATAAAACTGCTTGGAAGTGTAAACCTGCATCGGTGGTAACCTTTCACATGGTTGGAAAACTGTCAAAAGTATTTTCCTTGTATGAATTCACCCATTAAGTAGCAGATTATAGAAGCTAAAATATTCCTTGCCTGGGAGTGCTCAACCAAAAATTTTCCTAAATTAAACAATTAGATATGCAGTGGTTGGTAACCTTTGCATTCATCATGGCGTATGTGTGTTTGTGTGCGTTTGTGACGCCCAGCTTGTAAACACAATATCTGAAGAAGGGAAGGTCGGACCAATTTCATATTTAGTGTGTAGAAGTACCATTATGAGTACAAGAAGCATATTGTTTTTGTTGAGGTCAAAGGTCATTTGGGGTCACCAGGGGTCGAATTGTGAAACCTTGTAAACATGATATCTCAAAAAGGGCAGCTTGGGCAGACCTCATATTTGATGTGTAGAAGAACTGCATTGATTAAAAAATAGCCTAATGTATTTTATGGAGGTCATAGGTCATTTGGGGTCATCTTGGGTCAATTTGTGTAAACCTTGTAAACATGATATCTCAAGAAGGGAAGCTTGGGCAGACCTCATACTTGGTGAGTAGAAGAACTGCATTGAGAGCAAGAAACACATTTGGTGGAGGTCGAAGGTCACCAGGGGTCAAACTGTGAAAAACGTTGAAGTCAACAAACATTAACTCAACTCCCCTCTTACCTGTCTCTCTACATTAACGCACTTTCTTAAACATAATATCGCAAGGGAAGCTTGGACAGATCGCATATTTAGTATGTCATTGAACCACATTGAGTAGAATAAGCCTAATGTGGGCGGTGGTCAATGGTCGTTTGAGTTCCCCAGGGGTCAAATTGTGAAAACCATGTTTTCCTGGCGTACCTTGTTCATCACATAATGTGCGACACCTTTGATGCATTTGGCATTCCATAGTTTAATCTTTTCCTGTGTGTTGACATCTTTACCTGGAGTCTCAGGATTCCAACGAAACTGTTCTGTAACCAGCCAGAAGTCACCAATCAAAATTTGCGGTCAAAACCTTGTGAACTAATGGAGAAAACACTACAACTTAGCTGAGAATAGTTCACATGGAAAAATGTTAAGGGCTTCTGTCAAGGTGGAACCGGAGTCCCCTCCCGGTACGATGGACAGTGGTAAGTTGTAACAACATTGGCCTAATGTTAGCGTACTGTAAACCGTTAGTCTAGTTTCACGAAAGTAATATTCGAAATGATGTTTGTTACAAAGTTAGGCTTAACTTAGGTTAGGCCAAAGCTAGGGAAGGGTTACTTTACAATGATACCGTTAGTCGATTATTTGTCGCACTGAGTTAACAATAACTTTGCCAACGGTTAATGTACACTTATTCTTACTTAATGCATCGATTCCAATGTAATGATATGTACCCTAAAAAAAAGGTTTCACTTGCCAATTGTTCCAGGTGAGGCAATGTTTCCACTGATTGCAGGTACTGTTTTGCTGCTAGCATACAATACATTAGCCTAGCCAGTTAACTTCAGTTTTATGCCTCTACTGAGAAAATGAGATGAAGACCAGGTGGTTATTTATACTAACAAACAATGAACATAAGGTTGCATATCTGTGGATTAACAAAACCTTTTCTAGTTGTAGGCTGATAAATTAGCACATTGTTGGGAGGATCTGTGACAGTATTTAGTGATTGACCATCTAAATGAATGGGAAACAAATTAGACCTAGTAAGTTATAGCCGTTTGTTGGATTTGCATCAAGATTATATTGAGATGTACAGTAGTCATAGCATCCAAATTAAATCACTTATACATGTATTGATCTCCCATAATTGAAGCTTGCTTGAAAAGAAAAGTAATTAAAATGCTACTGTACCATAAAATTTACTTTAAGAGATCACCAAAACTGATACCATTATTTTCATTGGAAAAAGTACAAAATTACTATCAAAAAGATTTTCGTATAAGTACTAGGTTATTTGTTATTTGTGTTACGAAAAGAGATAATTTTGGTTAAATATTTATTATTAAGATTCATAGACAAGCAAAAGTAGCTTCATGTTTTTTATTCACATATGAGCTTTTATAAAGATCATCCCAAATCTCAACCTATAACTGTTTCAAAACCAATATTTATTTGTATTTAAATGATCTAGACCTGATTCTTCCCATTGTTGTTTTCATCTATTTGCTTTCAGTACCTCAAGGGCACTCCTCCCCAGTTTGTGCAAACACTTCGAATGACAAAGGACATGAAATTGAAAATGAGGAACTAGTCCCTGAGGGCTTTTCACTACAATTACTAGTCAGTTTGGAAGATGGAGCAAATGATGAAGAATTATCAGAACCTGAGGATGCCAAACAACAAAGAGAAAACACAGAGAGATTGGAGTATGAAATGAACGATAGCGAAGAGAAGAAGCAAAGTGGAGATGTCCTCTGTCCTCAGCAAGACGGAGAGACGAATACGAGAGCAGATCCTGATCAGGTCATCACTCCGCCTCAAGCCGTAGTACAAGACAATGATAGAAGAGATACAAAAGGAAACCCTTATCGGTGCCGGATGTGTCACAAAGTCTTTTCTCATACTGGACAATTGAAGACGCATGTACGAACACATATAGGAAAGGAAGCCTATCAGTGCTGCCACTGTGGCAAATGCTTTCATAAGACTGGAGAATTAAAAATGCATGCGAAGTTCCATACAGATCAGAAGCCTCTATATGAATGTTGCTATTGTGACCAAACATTTTCACGGACAGGACCTTTAAAGAAACATGTACAAACACATACGGGAGAGATGCCATATCAATGCGGTCTGTGCGGCAAAACATTTTCTCTAACCAAAAAGTTGAAGAGACACGTGAGATTACACACAGTAGAGAGGCCTCACAAGTGTAGCTTTTGTCACAAGAAGTTTTCTCGCACGGGAAATTTGAAAGAACATTTAAGAACGCATACAGGAGAGAAGCCATATCGATGCCAGTATTGTAAGATGGTGTTTTCCCAGTCTGGGACATTGAAACAACATGAGAGGATACATACAGGAGAAAGGCCATATCTCTGTTACTATTGCGACAAAATGTTCTCAGGAACTGGCCAGTTGAGAGCTCATATAAGGACGCACACGGGAGAGAAACCTCATACTTGCAGCTACTGTCACAAGATGTTTTCTCGAACAGGACACTTGAAAGAACATTTAAGGACACATACCGGCGAGAAACCTTATCGATGCAAAGATTGCGATATGACGTTTTCTCAGTCTGGGTCACTGACGAGGCACGAACGAATACATTCAGGAGAGAAACCTTATCAATGCAGATACTGTCATAAATACTATTCACTCTCTGGAGTATTGAGACGACACGAGAGAACACATACAAGGCAGAAAGGTATTGAGGGCAAGTACTCTACTCGATCTGCAGCATCAAAACAAGATGACATGACAGGACAGGGCCCTTATCAATGCCACCACTGTGAAGAAGTCTTTCCTGGAGTCAAGCAGTTCAAGACACACTTAAGATTGCATGGAGGGAAGAACTCTATAGAGGTCACTTCTCAATCTGATACACTGCAGACAGAAAAAGAGATGGCACAGACAACAGAGGCGAAGCTTTATCAGTGTTGCCAGTGTGAAGAAGTGTTCACTCAATCTGAAACACTGACAGAGCATGAAAGGACACACACAGAGGCGAAGCTATATCAGTGCGGCTATTGTGAAGAAGTGTTCTGTCGATCCGAAACACTAACCGAACATGAGCGAACACATTCAGGAGTGAAGGTCTATCAGTGCAGCTACTGCGAAGAGGTGTTTGATGAATTCAAAACACTGAGGGAACATGAGAGGGGCCATGCAGGCAACTACTGCAAAGAGGTGTTTTCTCAATTGGAAACATTGGCAAGGCTGTTTCAGTGCAGGTACTGTGAAAGACAATGTTCGTGTTCAGGAGCCTTGAAACGACATGAGCGAACACATACAGGTGAGAAGCCCTATCAATGCCACTACTGTGACAAGGTGTTTGCTCAAGCTGGGCATTTGAATGACCATGTGAGAACACATACTGGAGAAAAACCTTTTCTGTGTAATTATTGTGGTAAGAGGTTTTCTCAATCTGGAACTCATAAAAGACATGAAAGATCACACAAAGGCTTAAAAACCAGTGTAGCTACTGTGAAAAAATCTCAGATTCCAAATATTTACAGTTGAATGAAGGTCAGAGAGAACACGCATTGGAGGGATGCCATATCAATTAAATTACAGTATTTTAATGTGAAATGTTTTTCCTTCTGGAACAATGAAACGACATAAAGCATTACATACAGGAGAGACCATTACTATGTAAGGAATGATCAATGAAAAAAGATAAAACATTACATACAGGAGAGACCAGTACTATGTAAGGACTGATCAATGAAACAAATTAAAACATTACATACTGGAGAGACCATTACTATGTAAGGACTGATCAATGAAACAACATAAAACATTAAAATACTGGAGAGACCATTATTATGTAAGGAATAATCAATGAAACAGCATAGAGCATTACATACAGGAGAGACCAATACTATGTAAGGACTAATCAATGAAACAACATAAAACATTTCATACTGGAGAGACCATTACTATGAAAGGACATATCAATGAAACAAGATAAAACGTTACATACAGGAGAGACCATTACTATGTAAGGACTGATCAATGAAACAAATTAAAACATTACATACTGGAGAGACCATTACTATGTAAGGACTGATCAATGAAACAAATTAAAACATTAGATACTGGAGAGACCAGTACTCTGTAAGGACTAATCAAAGGACTTATACAATGTTTTCATTCACATTGGCAAATCTCTCAATTTTTGATTCAATTTCATCTCACGGGGAGCGTCTTTAATGTCCCCGAGGAGAGACGGAAGGAAGTAGCCGGTGACGAGACACGGAAGCCTTCAGAGCTGAAATTCATACAAGACAATTAGGTGTGTCGACAGAATGTAACTTTCATTGAAACAACCAAAATGGCTTCTTTCTTGCCAGGGAACAGAATGATACAAATTACTGTATGGTGCAATGAATGATACTGAATGTGATTATGTAATATTACACAAGTAAAATAACATATACAGGTGTTATCAAAGTAGTATATATATTTATATGTGTATATATATGTGTGTGTATATATATATATATATATATATATATATAATTGAAATCGTAGTGAGTTGAAAAACCCAGAACAGTGAAAAACTTCCAGCCTTCACCAGGATTCGAACCCGGGCCTCCCGCTTTATATGCATACACCCTAACCACTAGGCTATGGACGCTGATTGTATGTCCAGAGGTTCCAAACCGGTAAGGAAGGTCGTAATTCCACTGTAGGTGTTTGTCACTTGTATCGAAAAATACTAGTTCTGGTTTGGTGACATATTTGCCTTACTCTAGAGATCAAACATGATGCTAACCAACTCGAAATCAGTTGTGATTCCTAAAGCTGGATCTCGAAAGAAATACTTTGAACAGACTTTGCTTATGAAATGGAGGTAAACAACAAAGGCAAATGTATATATATAATTGATATTTTAGTGAGTTGAAAAATCCAGAACAGTGAAAAAACTTCCAGCCTCCACCTGGATTCGAACCCAGGCCTCCCGCTTAATATATGGACGCCCTAACAACTAGGCTATGGACGCTGAATGTATGTCCAGAGGTTCCAAACCGGTAATTCCACTGTAGGCAATTGTCACATGTGTCGAACAGTACTAGTTCTGGTTTGGTGACATATTTGCCTTACCTTAGAGATCAAACATAATGCTAATCAACTTGAAATCATTGGTGATTCCTTATATATATATATATATATATATATATATATATATATATATATATATATATATATATATATATATATATATATATATATATATATATATATATATATATATATATAAATAAGCTGTTTCATGCACTGTTACTAAAGAAATGGATCATCATGTTTTTAGGTATCATATTCTTTCTTTTACAATTGAGTACTGGAGCCACAATATTCCAGCTTTACATCCACCAAGTTGTGTTGGTTAGGTGTGGTACAGTACATTGTGTATCCAGCAACATATTCAATGAGCATGGAAATTCATGCCACCCTTTAAAAAGTTACTCAGTGAGTCAAATATTGTTTTCCATCTCAGTATTTATTGAATAATTTGTGACTATATGATACAAGAATTTAATTCAAGTGTTGTGTGATAATTTACAAAAATACATAATTAACAATACACTTACAACATCCTTGTTGGGAAATTTTATTTGAGTAAAAACTGCATGTTGGTAGGTGCTCTCCATTTCGTAAACAGCATAACTCAGATCTCATACTCAGCAGACCTGCCAACTCCTCTCCCTCCAACACCCCGTCCCCTCCCCTTAACTTCCGATAAAACTTTAAACAAAAAACCTGGCAACTTGTGTCCAAGACCCAAAATAGCACTCACTTTTTTTGTACTAGAAAATCCATAATGCGATGTAATTTGGATTCTAATTGGTTGCATCAGTTTAAGGTTTTTGCGCGTGAGATCCCACTGTGAGAACGATACATAAAACCGTGACTGTTGGCCAGTGCATGCTCGCCACGTGTCTCCCTGATTTTAATTGCAAGAACCTCATTTACTTCGTCGGGGTCATAGGACATTTTAAGGTCTACAAAAATAAATATAATTGCTAATAAAGCTGGCGCCCTTTTCAGCTCTTTACCACTTTTTACTTATTCGCGATTATTGACTTTTTTATTGCGCTCTCATCTACCTATTGACATTTGTCACATTTTTTTGGTGTAATTTGGCGATGACACCTATTTATTCTTCGTTTATCTGCAAATTAGCCAGGCCGGAAAGGGTCATTTCCGGCGATCTAGGGAGTATCTTTACTCAAAAATTTTATGTACGCTACACGCCAACCTGTGGTGGCGCTCCGCTTAGATAGCGTCGAAAGCGCCCCTACAAACCATTCTCGCCCCTCCTGACCAATACCCCTAGCTCCGCCCCTGTCATAATGACTTTTCTTTTAAAAAAAGCTCAAACAATGTGCTATGAGATTGGTAGTGATTAATGTATATAATCATCTGTTCAACCCCCGATGAAAAATTTAATTTTGCGACTGGTTTGAAATAAGAATTACGGTTTTCATTTATAGTGACAATTAAATGAGGAACCGCGCCCATACACCGCTGAGGCTATATGCTAAAGCCAGCAGATAATGAAAGCCCGCAACATTCGCTAATCTCCTTTCCAGTAGGCCTATATTATTTTTTCATATTTTAAAGTATGTAATATCTCGTACAAGCAATATATCACTACATGTAAATAATATCGTGCATTCAGTTCGCTTAGCAATGCCACTCATGATAGTTTTAAGGTGTTTTTGAGATAATCATAAATGCGGATGTGATACTGCCGTGCGTTTGTTTTGGTTTTCACGAGTTTGGTTAGAATGACATTAATCGTAGAGAGCTCCTAGATTGAACCTATGTGAACAGTTTCGCAGTCTAATGTGAAACTACGGTTCATAAATATATTTATTACGTCTAAATGTTTATATAGGCCTATCAGTTTCATGAGTAGCCCCTATATCAGTGCACCCAATGTCTTGACTAAGAATATTGAGGCACAGTCCATTCAGGGACGTAGCCAGGGGGGGAGCAGGGGGAGCGACCGCTCCCCCCCCCCTTTCAGTGTCGATTTTTTTTTAAACTGTTGTTTTTTTAGCATGGTATTTTGTCAGTGCTCTTTTCATCTTGAATACTCGTCAGCTCCGTTAACTCGATTATAATCGTAGTAACATTCACGCCTACTGATTCAACTACTAACTTAGTTTGGCAGATGCAATTAGCTAAATTTAGCCTATAGCCTATTACAAGCCTACAGTTGGCCACTGCGTAATAAAATACATATTGCCTACCTAACCGCACTCTATGGAATGTCACGAACCGTATGCACAACAACGTCGACAACGTTCGTTCTCATCCTTTCTATGATTCGTCCTAAGTTGTGCACGAACAGCATGTTATGAAGCTAAGCTATAGCTATCGTACGTGATACGCACTTCCTTTAAATAATTATTACACTGCTAACGATAACGATATTTGTTTTTAGGCCACAGCATATCTGGCTATATTACAAAATATGAAAGTTTATATTGTCCATCAGTTAAGTTCGTCAAATGTATTTAAGTCCAGACATCGGACTATAAACAAGAATCATCCTACTGGAAAATTTGTAAAAGAGTACTATGTTTGTCTTTCTGATATATTATGTAAAAGAACATGTAAAAGAATTCAAACAGGAAACAAAATCTGCTGATAATATGATATCCGTGATCAGGGGCGTAGCCAGTATGTAGTACTATAGGCCCGAGCCTACACTTTTTTTGGCCAAGTTATCTTTTATAAAAACACCCATATTTCAAATCCATAAGCTTGCTGGACGAGTTTAAGAGTTCAGACAGGAATAACTATTGAAATGAACGTAGCAAGAATATGGCTAAATTAGGTGACCTAGTCTTCTAATTTAGGCTGTCATTTCTATCGCATGCCGTTTCATTCAACACTCTACCCGCCAAAAAAGTCTAGAATCCGATCTTGTCAGTTTTTTTAACATCTAGTTAAGAACCCGTTTACGCAGATAATATTTCAGTTGAGAAAACAGTTGAGAAATTTGCATCAGATGGCAATCGTCGGATAGCTCTCGCCTTCTCTAATATTAGGCTAACTTAAACATTTACAGTTGTATCAAAGACAATTACTGGCTATAGTTGTATCAAAGACATTTCTGGCCTATCTATATATGTATCTACAAGTATCAGCAGTTGAAAAGTAAGACTACTCTGTACATGTACTTTGCTAATTTTAAATACCGAACGATTATGTAGTATTGAATTACGTACTATTTTAACTCGTTTTTTTTTTTTTTTTGGTTTAAAAGTGATATTGAATGAGGTGTCTCAAGTTAGCAAGAGGCCATGGAACCAGAATGAACACTCGGGAAGGGCCGTTTCCGGCCATCTGGGGGGTTTGTAAAACCAAAAATTTTCTTGTACGCTCCGCGCCAACCGATGGTGGCGCTCCGCTCAGATAGTCGTGCCTACAATTTTGAAAATCCATATCAGTCGCAAAAAGTGCTCCCCCCCTTTCAAATTCCTGGCTACGTCGCTGAGTCCATTACATAGCCTACCCACTCAGCTCATCTGACCCCCCCCCCTCCACCTCCTCTCAGTAGGTCCCTTTTTTGGCATATAATACAAATAAGGATAACACAAACCTAACAATTAATTTACACCTAAGTTCCCCATATGGCTTCCCCTCAGCACATATAGGCTTCGGCTACCATCAGAATGCCCTAGTGTGTTTTTTATATCTTCAATTACCAAAACGGAATAAGGTAGGGACTAATAAAGTAACACAAAGCCCTATTTTACCCCTACAAAGTAATTTTATCGAATAAAAGTTTTCTACTTTACCTTTTTATTCCGTTGGAAGTGAAAATATCTAAAGCCTGAGATTTCAAAATTAACAATGTATTTATGCAGTGGCGTCGCCAAGGGGGGGCCAGGGGGGGGGCACGTGCCCCCCCCCTGGAAAACCCAGTGCCCCCCATCTGAGATTTGGGTTGGTAAAAAATATATATATATATTTTGTTATATTCAACTCCCATCATCTGAGTTGGTTTTTCATAAGGACAAAGAAGCACAGTAATTCGTATTTTCTTCAAATGAGCTGCGAAAAAATGAAAAAGTTTATCCTTGAACGTCGGGTATCGAAGTCGTGACCTGCGCCATCACAACAGGTGTCGATATTTACATTGAATGTGTCAGTGCTCACGCCATACCAGCGGATATACACTTCCGCTTCGCGAGCTACATGACTGTGAGAAGTGAGGGTACTGCAATATGTTGCCTTGGTCTGAGGTTGACAGGTTAGGAGCTGACGAAATGTGAGAATGTGAGGGTCCGCAGGCACCATACTTGCCTATATTTGTGGACCCATATATTAACCCTGTTGTGTAGGGGGTGCAGAGGTCATTTGAGGTTAGATGCTTGTAGGAACAAATGGCGAATGTTCACACCTGCATACTGAGCCATACTCGATGTGTGATCAAACTTTGGATTGCATGGTGAGATCCCTGATAGGAGCCAATAACGATGCTGGAACCTGTTACATCTTAACAGATAATGGGCGAAAACGAGAAAGACAAGAAAGGAGTCGGGGGTCATGCACACATTAATTCAACAAATGTAGGTTCTATTGATATAGGGTTAGGCATAATATCGACAGCATGTGGTTCATATCCTCTGCAAAATTCTGCCCCTTGTTAAAGTCATTACCTCAAAAATAGCAGTTTCTGGAGATATCTTCAGATCGAATTTAGTATCAAATGTGGCAGCATTTTGCATCTAGCCCATCCTCCGTATGCGAAAATTTTCCAAAGGGGAGGGGGGCAGTGGCGGCGGAACCGGGGGGCTTGGGGGGCTCAGCCCCAATGAAAAAGTAGAGGGGGCAAATGCATGATAAGCCCCCCCCCCCAATATTTACTAAGGCTCCGAAACGTGCATCTGCCCATTTTTCAATGAATATACTTGTCGATCTGTCCGATGCACACGTATACTATATAGGTGTAATAATTTTAGTAAATGCTGGGGGACCCTCGGCCCGTCCCCTGGCTATAGACCACATTGTCACCCCAACGGCGTCTTCACGCCCCGTGAAGTGGAAGCAGTGAGTGTGAGTACCGGTAAGCGCAACACAACTTCGTCTTAGGCCAATGACTTGCTTCATTTCAGCCAGTTCTCCAACATCCCCTTACTACACTCAAAAACGTCTTTGCGAATACACTACGAGTAATAGCTACTCTCTTAAAACACCATCGAATATACAAATTACATTGTTTTTACAGACTTTTACGTGCAATCTGAGAAATTGCAGGCAAGAGACCCATATTTTAGGGCTAGGTATTCGCAGCATAAAACACTCGGGAAGTGCCGTTTCCGGCCATCTGGGGGTTTGAAAAACCCAAAAATTTCTTGTACGCTCCGCGCCAACCGATGGTGGCGCTCCGCTTAGATAGTCTCTACACATTAGCCCCCCCCCCCCCCAATAATTTTCCCGTTCTACCGCGCCTGGAGGGGCACCCCCTCCCCTTAGACCCCTCCCCCAGGACGGCGATCCGTATCCACCTAAGTGCCCCCCATCAAATGCTGGTGCCCCCCCTGTGCCCCCCAGACTGAAAAGTCTGGTGACGCCACTGTATTTATGCAACTTACAAGGCCTGGGAAGTTCCATTTCCGGCAATCAGGGAGGCATTTATGGCGCAAAATAATTATTGTTACCGCTGGTGGCGCTCCGCTCAGATAGAGTCATGATAATCCCTCTTGGGAAATGGCCCACCCACTGCAAATTTCTTAAAAAGGCCCTGATATGTACGCACATCAAAAAGCGCCACTATATGTAACATTTGGACGATACATAATTTCTTTCGATGTTCCATAGCTGCCCTTACTAGAGATTCTGCCCACTTGATAGTTTTTTAGGTTTTTGTATTTCCGATAAATTGAATGTGCCCAGATACCCAATAGTGCTTTTTAAAGGTACTTTTGCGATACCATGTGTGTATATGCTTTAGAGTTTAGACATCTGTATCACAAGATGATTCTATTCTTGTGTGCAAAGTTTAAGAATGTTTCTTACTTTTGTTTTAAGTTTCAATTATATTAATCATGATAAAGGCCTTAAGTTGTTGAAGATGTTAAATACATAAGTCTTTCTTAATTTAAGAAGCAAACTTGAGATTTCTAGTTGTGAGTCTGCCCCTGGGACCCATGGACCCCGCACGATAACGGCTTTGCGTCACTGAGACGCTCGCAGTGTGCACTACGCGCACATTTGTTCAGTTTCATCCATGTTGAGTCATTTATGCCCTCCCCTCCCCCACACTTTTCAATTGGGATTCACCCCTGACCTCAACACGTTTACATTCTAAGTGATATGAGAGGACAGTATAAAGCAGTATTAACAATAACAAAAAATCTTCACTGTTTGAGAAGAAACTGTGACGACCCTCTGGTCACTGCCTTTATATTTTCGTTAATTTATTTGAAATAAGTCCATTGTGCATCATAAATACGCCTATACAAACGCATCAAGAATAGTATCATGGCTGACTAATTTGCGTTAGAGCCTTAGAAAGGGACGGCTCGCGAAATTATTTTTCCCACTTCGACGCGGCCATATTAGCATAATGGGCGTGGACTATCGGTCGTTGTTACGGCTCATTGGTCTACGTCACAGACTATGCAGTGATATCTCTCGGGTGTTTGTTTGGGTGCTGAAAGTTCTCAATTAAGTTACATGTCAGGGATTCTAGTACACGTACCAGTATAATAAATAGTATAGTACAGAGGGACATTGCTATTTAGGCATAGTTATAGCAGGGAGCTGCTACTCTAACAGTAACAGCTCCCTGGTTATAGTTAATACAGACGCAAGTGACAACTGTTTAATAAAATGGGTAGAATATTTCAAGTCCTTAACAATACCCAGTAGCGTACGTAAACTAATGATGAAAGCACGTAGGCTCCTTACTGCCGTTTAAAAGGGGGTTCATTTATAAATGAACAAATAATTTAGAATGATGGATAAAACAATATGGGGCACAATACAATACATGTATCTTTGTAGGTTTTTAGCATTGAAAGGTCAGTGGGCCTACCTGGTGTAATATGAAGTGTAATAATCAATACCACGGGAGGTTCATTTATAACTTTTCCAGACCCTGCTGTCACGGGAGGTTCTTTTCCAAACTTTTCCAGACACGGGAGGTTCATAACACATCTAATAAACAAACACAGTTTGATTTTGTGATGGAATTTACCTCAAGAGCTCCATAAGACCCGATTGAATGGGAGGAGCAGTCGCACATCATCATGCATCTCATGAAGTCATGTCTTAGGCCTGAGTATATTAGGCCTGAGTATATTAGCTGAGTATATTATTAAAGAGCTATACGTTAGAGCTCGAAGTCGAAGTCACAAACTTGCCGGCCTGTGACGTATTTCATAAGCCACGCCCATGTGGCCGCGTCGAAGTGGGAAAAATAATTTCGCGGACGGCTCTGTTGTGTTCATAGAAATTGAACTAGAGAGAAAGCTAACACAGTGTATCGCCGTGTTTTTAAGCATTGAAGCCTTGAATGAGGGCGCTTTGCGTTGTACGGCAAAAAGTCAGATCAATAGAACGTCTTCATACAAACATTGTGCATTCGACTTTGAAATTTGAAGTTTTACTTTACCCGCTCCTTCGAAAGAATAGGTGTACTGTTCACAACAGAGATATGTTATGGCAACCAGAGTAGTATGTACGATACTCCTGACCAGTGGCGTAGGAAGTTACTTTTGAGTGGGGGGCTGAAGACTGATGGCCGGCCTGGGGGAGGGGTCTAAGGGGAGGGGGTGTCCCCCTCCCCTTTGGATTTTTGCATTTCCAGGTGGCCTCAGATGCAATTTGGTGCAATATAGCACACTTCAACACCCACTCCATTTTGTAAACTTAATTTTGTATTTTCACCTGGCCTTAGATGCAATTTGGTGCTCCAAATGAGATTTTTTTCTCATTTGGAAATGAAAAAGGGGTTTTTTGACTTGTGAAGTGGGGGGGCGGAATGATACTTCCGCCCCTCCACATTTTTCACTGGGGGGCTGGCGCCCCCCCCCCCAGCCCCCCCCCCCCCAGCCCCCCCCCCCCAGCCCCCCCCCCCGGTTCCTACGCCCTTGCTCCTGACTTAAGAACCAACTTTAAAAACTTTTTTTCGCCCCTAATGACTCAAGCAAGTGGAGTGTTTTAAGCAACTTTTAATGTCTGGAAGTGTCATTTCCGGTATCTGAGAGGTACATAGCAAACATTTTTCTTGCTTGCAATATTTAGTGCTCCACTCAGATAGTGCCATCGTTGTCCCTGGAAAAATGCCGTGTAAGAGCAACCCTCGAGCACCCCCCCCCCCTTCGTGCACACAACTATTGTATACGTTTGTGTAATACTTCCATATTAGTCTGTGCATGTTATTCTCAGTGTTCATGTTGCACAGTGGATAGTAGTTTATGCAGGATAACAGATCCCACCTTATGAAGTGAAAGTCCAAAATGATGCACGTCTACATTCAGTCACAGTCATCAAAGGATGAGATGTTAGCACGAGTAGTAGCTTGAGTGTGTCGTTTTGCCTACAAACGCTTTGTCCGAACATGGTGAGTGCATAACACTAGGCCTTAAACTCATAGTTCAGTCAACTTAGGCAAATAGCCTATAAAGTTACTGTCCAGAAGTTAGTTACATACCTGGCTAGGCTGTGTAGGTTTTGGCCTACCTCAAAACTCAGATTAATGGCTAGGCCTATACTGCTTACGCCCTTTCGCCACATTTAATGTTGGGAATATGTTGCAAATGGATGATGTACTTGAGTATTTGTACAATTCTAGACTGACATATTCTGGGCTTAATTTATGACCTAGGCTAACATAACTTAAACCAATGGCACGGCTACATACATAAGCCTAACTTAGGCTAAGCCTATTTTCCTAGTATTGTCAATAATAATAATGATACGACTTATAATGCGCACACACCACTCAAAGAACGTTCATGGCGCAATTGATAAGTATGTATGTATGTATTTTAGATCCTCCTGCAAGCAGGATCAAGCGACGAGGCCTCATTGGCACCCAAATGTGGCACACTATATCGCCATTTCGAGTGATTTATGTCAACTTTATCACTTTAGTTATGTCAAAGACGTAGTGTTTTTATTACGCGCCGGTACTTCTTGCCGTACAAGAAAAGCGCCACCAGTTGGATGAGTGGCTTCAGTATATGTCGCATAACGTCATTCTTCCTACTTCAATTTCTATGGCTGTGTTCAGAGCCGCCTGGACATATGGCCATGGCTGTGTTAGTGAAAGCGCGCCACCTTTACCAACATCGACATCGGTTTGCAGTAAACTGGTCTACTGTGCTCGTTGAAATTGATAAATGTATTGCTGGAACACACGAATAGAAAATGTTTGACTGTTTTTACATAATTTTCTGGATATATTTACAAAGTTTTTTTACTGCACTATCAAAATAACAAAAATTAGTTTGCCAAGGGAGGGGTGAAGTTGTAGGCAAACTATCAGAGCCGTATATATGGCTCTGCAAACTATTTAAGTAGCGCCACCATAAGTTGGCGCGAAGCGAACAAGAAAATTTTGGCCGAAAATGCCTCCCAGATCACTGGAAATGGCACTTCCCAGGCCTTGTAAGTTGCATCTAAGCATTTTCTATTTTGAAATTACTAGCGATATCATAAAAACATACAATAAAAATATGCCCCCTTCGCCCTCTTGGCTACGCGCCTGGAGTGGGGAGGGGCAACAAAAATTTAAGAGGGGCACAATATTTGTGTCCTATACTTTGTGAAGGTTTGGTGCAGATGAGATTGCATAGTAGTCCACTAGGGGGTGTTGTGGTGGGGGGTAGCGAGGGTTGCCACATCCAATCGTAAACGGGCCTTGGTGTCCCTTCAAATAAAGTCACGTCACAATTCTCCTCGAAGTTTGTGTCACGCCCTCCTCCCCACCCGCCCCCCCCCCATTCGTCGATTGAGCCCTCCGCCTTCCCCTGCTCGCAATCACTGAGATTTATATCATGTTAAAGCCCTCTTAGTGACCCCCGCCCTCCTCCGGCTTCATCTTAGTACATTTCCATTTTATCAATATTTGATGGTAGCTAATTAATGTATGAAATGTTGGCAGAAATCCCCACAATCATGCATACAGTCACACACACAAAAATCACCAACTCATATTGTCGTAGCAATGTTTGCAAAACTAATTTACTTTTGTAATAAGTTTTCTTCAGTTAACATATAAATCAGATGGATGTTGTCTCCATCATACCAGCTTATACTGAAACTATGTCATTTGCATTAATGTCCGAACTCTCAACAATTGCGGTTCTATTATACGAAAAGAGTAATGGTGCCTTTTGTGTGAATCTTTATAAAATATGAACTAAACTGTACAAGTTTACACACAGGCCCTATCTGCGCACGTAAATATCTACCTGATTTAGATTCAAACCTGAAATAAAGTAAACACTAAGAAAAGTTGATTAACTTAATATCATTAGTCTATCCAGCAGCTTGATATAATGGAAGCACAACGACGTTTTGTTATGGGAGCTTAAAAACTTAATCATAATACACAATTATGAAGAATTTATAAACCTATTTTTTACTGCATGAATGAACACCATCAGTAGTTTTCAAAAAATTTACTGTATACATCAAGACAAAAACACATACAGGCAAAAGAACGTTTGAATATTGGGATGTCATTGAAACGAGTATATAACCCCACATGTACTTTACGTACCTTATGTACCGGTACCTTATGTACCGGTACCTTATTTATCAAATATAGTTTGGCTGTTTATAGACCTGAAAAGTGTAACAAAATATCGCTTGCGACTATTATTCATATTTGCGTATATAGATCTTAATCTAGATTAAGATATATATATATATATATATATATATATATATATATATATACACATAAGGTATACATTGGTATACATATACATAAGGTATATATAATAAATATTAATATATATATATATACATAAGGTATACATATACATAAGGTATATATAATAAATATTTATATATATATATATATATATATATATATAAAATATATATATATATATTTATATATAAATGAAAATCGTAATGAGTTGGAAAATCAAGAACAGTGAAAAAACTTTCAGCCTCCACCATATATATATATATATATATATATATATATATATATATATATATATATATATATATATATATATATATATATATATATATATATATATATATATATATATATATATATATATATATATATATATATATATATATATATATATATATATAATATAACGAAAATCCACGTTTACTCCAAAAGAAAATATTATTAGAGAAAACCAGAGAAATAAGATATGACTCATAATTGACAAATAAGGAGTAAGTTTTAGAAAATATATTGGAATTTTCGGTCCCCCTGGGACCTTCGTCAGCAATACTTGGCAGTCGAATGAGAAGTTCAAAATGTGACACAATGAAAGTATGACGCTAGATAAGTGTAAGTTGCAATGATGGAATTAAAACCAAATAAACCATGACTATACAGGAAGCGGATTAAGGAGCAAAGAACGGATTACATATGCTTGTAGAACTGGTAGTTGTTAAGAGGTCCCAAGTCTTTGTTGAGGCCGGTGATGTGAGACTTAATACGAAAGATCCAATCGATTTCTTTACGTTTACGTTCAGTGGTTGATTTGAAGTTCGAGGCAATTAAAATACATTTTAGGTTTTTTAGAGAATGACCATGAAGATTGAAATGTTCGGACACTGGGAATCCTGCAAAATTATCACGAATAGATTTTTTGTGATTAATAAAACGTAAGCGGAATCGGGAGCCTGTTTCACCTACATAATTGCCCTCTTTGCAAAGTACACAATAGAAAATGTAAATAACATTGATAGAATCACAAGAGAGGGAAGGGGGTCTAAGACTAAAGTCAACATTGGGAATCTTGACCACGGTGCCTGGGGTAATATGGGGGCATATTTGGCATCTAGGTTTACCGCAAGGAAAATTGCCTGCGGAGGTGGAAACTGAGAGGGGGAGTCTGGAGGAAGTGAGAAGAAATTTAAGGTTGGGGGGTTGACGAAATGCTAGCATGGGGGGTACCTTAAACGATTCTCCTACAGACTGATCGTCTTGAAATACAGCAAATTCCTGTTTGATGGAGCGAATGAAAGATTTGATGAGGGGGTTGTAACTGGTAACGAACGGAATGCGTGTGTTGGGACTTTTAGACTTGTATTTTAATAAGTCCTCACGGCTCAACTTGTCGGCCCTGGAAATACCCTGTCTAATTAAGTGAAGGGGGTATCCGACGTTCAAGAAATAACCAGTTAATATGGATACCTGGTGTTTAAAATCACATGGGTTTAAGGTACCCCCATGCTAGCATGCTAGCATTTCGTCAACCCCCCAACCTTAAATTTCTTCTCACTTCCTCCAGACTCCCCCTCTCAGTTTCCACCTCCGCAGGCAATTTTCCTTGCGGTAAACCTAGATGCCAAATATGCCCCCATATTACCCCAGGCACCGTGGTCAAGATTCCCAATGTTGACTTTAGTCTTAGACCCCCTTCCCTCTCTTGTGATTCTATCAATGTTATTTACATTTTCTATTGTGTACTTTGCAAAGAGGGCAATTATGTAGGTGAAACAGGCTCCCGATTCCGCTTACGTTTTAATAATCACAAAAAATCTATTCGTGATAATTTTGCAGGATTCCCAGTGTCCGAACATTTCAATCTTCATGGTCATTCTCTAAAAAACCTAAAATGTATTTTAATTGCCTCGAACTTCAAATCAACCACTGAACGTAAACGTAAAGAAATCGATTGGATCTTTCGTATTAAGTCTCACATCACCGGCCTCAACAAAGACTTGGGACCCCTTAACAACTACCAGTTCTACAAGCATATGTAATCCGTTCTTTGCTCCTTAATCCGCTTCCTGTATAGTCATGGTTTATTTGGTTTTAATTCCATCATTGCAACTTACACTTATCTAGCGTCATACTTTCATTGTGTCACATTTTGTACTTCTCATTCGACTGCCAAGTATTGCTGACGAAGGTCCCAGGGGGACCGAAAATTCCAATATATTTTCTAAAACTTACTCCTTATTTGTCAATTATGAGTCATATCTTATTTCTCTGGTTTTCTCTAATAATATATATATATATATATATATATATATATATATATATATATATATATATATATATATATATATATATATATATATATATATATGTATATATATATATATATATATATATAGATAGATAGATATATATATATATAGATAGATATATAGATATATATATATATATATATATATATACATATATATATATATATGAAAGAGCTATATATATATATATATAGCTTTCTTTCTTTCTTTCGACATTTAACAAACCCTGCAGTGCTACACTACACAATACGTGAAGTAAACAAACGAACAAAAAAGAAAGAAATCCAGGGCTACAAAATAAGGGACTTTCCTTGAATATTTGCACTACAAGAATTTTTCTTTCCTTTTTTATTGTTTTGTTTGTGTAGAATGGTGTAAATGCACCGGCGAAACGCTGGTTATTAAAAATAGGCTATACAAACAGAATTTCAAAAGAAAAAAAAAATAAGTGATAAATAGTTTCGTGGGTTCTCGTGCATACCATTACCATCAGCTACACCAAGGACGGCATTTGTAGCTAGCCAATTTTATTTTCAATGTTATCTCGAGTGTCTTATTCCAATATGTTTCAAATACGGCATCTTCTCTGCAGACGCATTGGCGATGTTATTCTCAAATCTGTACTGTTATGGTCGCTGATAATATCACAGTTTTTCATACCACACGGATCTTCCTCGATAATTTGTCAACAGAAAGTTAACGGCATGTGGATGCCTTTTGAAGGCGCAAAAGTGACAAGCGACGTCCTTAGGTGCTATTGCGATGGTGGTGAGAAATCTGACAGTGCCCGTTGGTTGTATCCCGATATCAAAATGGCGAATACTGCATACACAGTGGAAGGTAAAAACCTTACTTTTGAACTTGGAGAATCCTCTTCTCAATACAGCAGCGATGTGTATGTTGATGTTATTATAATGTGCGGGGTGGTCGATGAGAATGGGTACGAAGGAAATATCAGTGAGTATACATTGAAAATGCCACTTGGACGATCAGAGGACCCTACCTACGTCTCAGATTCGTCGGACATCTTGCATCCAATTAATATTGCCCTTGGAGCTCTGTGTTTCGTCTTGTTGGTTATTTTCATCGTCGTCTGTGTCGCTGTTTCACGAAGTAAAAATGAACTGAAGGAGGAACTGTTGAATAAAAAGACGTTGGATACGAGCTATCTTGAACGTAAAAACTCAAGTACTAGATACTCCAGTGATGAAAACGTCAATGAAACTAACAATTTCTCGGGAACCCAGTCTGTGACAATTACGATATCTCCCAACGCCTCGTTGGACACGTCTGGCTTAGACGAAGACAAGAAGAGCACGTCGGTACAAATATCCCGAGATAAGGTTAACGCACCTGGAACTTGCGTCGATACTAGGTACCCTCGCCAAGTACCACGACGACGTACAAACTCGGATACGTTAAGCCACGGCAGCGTTAATCATGGAACTAATTTCAAGCGGAAAAGTGATGGCTTTCGATCTGGACACGGTGAACTAAATACGTCGGGGGCCGCAGATAAGAAACTGGACGACCAAACGCCGCCAGTACTACCACCGAGGGATAAATCAAGCTATCGCCTCTTCAGACAGACCCCCCTTCCGAGAGACGGAGCCAGTTCACACCTCTCCCGGAGCCTGTCAGAGGAAGGTGCTGACTACAAGGATAGTAGTAGCACATCCTATCCGGATAGTCGCATCTACCGCAGAAGCGCCAGCCACGGCAGCCCAACTCTCCCGCCCCAGCCAGTACCACGAACCTTCATGTCTCTACCAAGGAAACCTCATACCCACAAACCACCAAGAAGTGCTGCAGCTCCCTGGTAATAATCAATTTGCGAAACTTTTTTTTTTCTCGAACTAAACGGATACTGCGTTGCACGGCCTAAAGCCGACAGTATCAAGTCTACATGAACGCCCAGTTCGATCCAGGAGTGGGATCCTTCTGCGGGAGAAATGGCCGTACCGTATCAAGAGTAAGAATTAGTTTTAAACTGATGGCAGTTATCTTACAGGTACTATTATCATAAACCCGCAGGCTAAGTTGTTCCGCGATGCAGCTACGAGGTGCTTTCGAAGAAGGTACGTTTTTTTTTAACCAAAAGGCGGCGCCACTGCACTCGTTTGCCGAATATTGAATCGAAGGTTTGGTCATTGTTGACAGTTGAAGTTTATTGATATACCTAAGTCAAATTATATTCCACATGCTAAAACGGATGCAAAAGCAACAACGATAAAGAAAAAAAGACCTCGTCTCCAATGCCATATGTGACTAAACTCGTGATGCAAGCTAATGTACTTTTAACAGGAAAGTTATATCCTCGACAAGTCGATAGGAGAATGAATTCAGTTTTGTTTATAAGGTGTTTGCGCTTTAATGTGGAACTTGTGCTATACCCAACCTCATCAAGACTGGAATTATTTGAAAGAAGATGACAATGAAGAAGAAAAGAGAAAGCAAAGGGGAAATAAACAATCGAATGTTCGTGTAGAATATAGTTATGGCAGGTATATGATATTATATATATATAGGCCTATATATATATATATATAGGCCTATATATATATATATATATAGGCCTATATATATATATATATATATATATATATATATATATATATATATATATATCCATTGTTAATTTCTATAAACAGGTTATTCTTCCGAGGCAGACGATTTTGCTGCTGTAGGATCGAAACGTTGGACCCTCTATTAAGGGTGATATGAGGAAGAATTTAAATCTTGATATGTCGTAGTCCAAGCAAAAAAGGGCAAATGAATGATATAATAATATTATATAAAAGTATACCGGATTTTAAGATATTGAGCACTGAAATATCCAACAATCTCTAAAATGCTTATTTAAGGCTTACAGTTAGTGGTGACGTTGGCTTAACGGTGCAGGTATAATTGTTAATATATGTATCCATTGCTTTGTTAATTCTAATAACGTAATCAAAAACATGTTCTATTCACTTCGTATCAACAACAGAACACCCATTTAACATAATTTGTACATTTGTAATAATTCGTAAACATGTCATTTGTTGCCATGAAAGTCTTTAATATGTTTATCTATTGAGAAAGTGACCTAATGGTTTTTCATTTCAACTAAGTACATCAGCCACTTTATTTCATGGGCCTCACTCAGACTGGTCAAAGTTATTTCTCAAACCATAAACGTGGCAACAATTTACAAACCTGAACTGGTATACGCAGTGGTTTCAGTATTTTAACGAAATATGAATATTAAAATAATTTTGTTTGTGCCTTCTCCTTTCACGTTTTGTACATAATTATATACTTGGTATATTATATATAGATAAACAATGTTAAGAGTTATTATAGCTTCCTTTGCTCCATTGATTTGATCACAATATTTACAATTCATTAACTTCGGTCGTAGAATCGTTCATTAACTTTAATTAAATGACGATCCTAAAGAAACTATATTATTATTAACTTACTTCCTTTATAGTTTATTGTTACAGTTATTGTTTTATTGTTTTGTTTTTGCTGCATGTGAACACTGCCAACTATATATATATATATATATAGCTGGAAACAGGGACGTAGCTAAGGCCTGATGATTGGGGGGGTGTAGTGGCTGAAATTCCAACTGGATGGGTTTTGGAGTCAGAAAATTCCGACTGCTGCCTTGTACCCCCCCCCCCCGCACTCATCGTCAACGATACGGTCAGTGTCAGTCAGACACCCCATCTTTCGCGACTGCACTTTTGTTCCGAACTTTTTTCAATACATTTGTACCTTATGGGGCAAAGTTTTTGCTTATGTTGATGGCACTTTTAAACTTCCGTAGATTAGCATTGAGTGTTTTAATTGTATACCATAGAGACAATGTATATCCCAACGTCGTAGCCAGGAATTTGAAAAGGGAAGCACTTTTTGCGATTGATATGGGGGAGGGGTCTAAGGGGAGGGGGTGTCCCCCTCCCCTTTGAGATTTTTTTGAACAATTGAAGGTCCTTAGATGCGATCTGGTGCAATTTGTTGCCAGTTTCATCATTATCATATGATATCATATAATCAGCAGATTTTGTTTCCTGTTTGAATTCTTTTACATGTTCTTTTACATAATATATCAGAAAGACAAACATAGTGCTCTTTTACAATTTTTCCAGAAGGATGATTCTTGTTTATTGTCCAATGTCTGGACTTAAATACATTTGACGAACTTAATTGATGGACAATATAAACTTTCATATTTTGTAAGACAGCCAGATTTGCAGTGGCCTAAAAAAATATCGTTATCTCCGTGTATTAACAGTGTAATAATTATTTATAGGAAGTGCGTATCACGTACGATTGCTAGCTTAGCTTCATAACATGCTGTTCGTGCAACAACTTAGGACGAATCATAGAACGGATGAGAACGAACTTGTCGTCGTCGTTGTGCATACGGTTCGTGACATTCCATCGAGTGAGGTTAGGTAGGCAATATGTATTTTATTACGCAGTGGCCAACTGTAGGTTTGAAATAGGCTATAGGCTAAATTTATCTAATTGCATCTGCCAAACTAAGTAAGTAGTTGAATCAGTAGGCCTGCATGTTATTACGATTATAATCGAGTTAACGGAGTTGACGAGTATTCAAGATCAAAAGAGCACTGACAAAATACCATGCTAAAAAACAAGTTTTTAAACATTTTTTTTCGACACTCAAAGGGAGGGGGGGAGCAGTCGCTCCCCTGCTCCCCCTGGCTACGTCCCTGGTATATCCTGAACTTACTTTAAGCTAGCGAACAGGGTCAACCCACCCAATAACAAAATTAATACATAAATTTTCCGAAATGAAGCTGGCGAACGTTGAATTTTTTTTTAGAGTATTCAAAATCATACGAAGTTTTGTATGGTGGAGTATAAGGATCGCGAGATACAATTTCTCAATGTGACGAGGAAAACGTGGTAAATATGACTGATTAAAGGTCAATTTTGATCGAAAATTTTATGTCACTCACAAATTACAAGAACATATGAAAATAAGAGTGCGACAGTCAGAAAAATTAGAGCGCGACAGTCGGAAATTCCGAATTGAAGCTGGCGACAGTCGGAAATTCCGACAGTCGGAAATTCCGACTGTCGCACTCAAATTTTCCAACTATCGTCATTTTTACCAAGATTGGGGGGGGTGAGACACCCCCCCCCCACACCCCCCCTCTAGCGACGTCCCTGGCTGGAAATCTTTGCGAAATTATCATGTTATAATGGAATCTTTTGTCACATTTATTATTGATAAGTCGAAATTTAAACTTCTATAGATGAAGCTATGTTTTTTGAAGATCACGTGCGAATAAAGAAACTATTATACTGTGCGAGGGTTACTGCATATACAGCCTACTCCAATACTGCGGGGGTGTTATAGAATCGGCTTCGAATAACTACGTTCAGCAGAGTTTCAATTTATGAAGTAATTGTTTAGTTTTTTAGATGATTGACAGAAACCTTTAAATCAGGAATCGGATGGGCTTAGTGACTTGTCACCTTCCTGCGTCTATATAGGTGGCTTGTCTGCGCAATGCAGAAAGCTTATGCCGATGGGTTAGTATGCAAAAGCCCATTATTATGCAAAATTCAATCACTCAATTTTTGGAGAAATATAATTTGACATGTCTGTTTTCTCCCAAGAATATATGCTGGTTACATTTTTATTTTTAAAGAAATATATTTTGGATTCTCTGTGATTTTATTTTTTTTTAATGTCATTCATTTTTTTTTTTTTGGCTCAAGCGTAATATATTATCGAGTCTCTACTTTGCCGAGAAAACATATTTTGGAGACGCGAAATCTCTCGACAAAAAAAGACAACAGAAATGTTACATTTCTTGAGAAAAAAAAACAGACCAGCGCAACCTATGTTTTTTGTTTCATCTTTATTAACTGGTAGAATGGGTTTTCGTAGGTAAGTGTTAAAATGTATGTGTCACGTGTTACTGATCCATTTCACTAGACTCCTCTTGTTCAGATAAATGTTGTAAATATTATATTAACTTGCCGATAAGCTGTCTTTCTCTTTCTTGTAATTTTTTTGTAACTATATAAAAAAGATGTGTTATTTTTCGTGTATTCGAATGAACAAAGAATGTACAGGTTATTGTACATTCATACATACAGTTGATGATAAAATCACAAGTCATAGTTTTTTGTATTTTGTTTTGTTTTGGTCTTTATACTATTAACATATATCTAGTGTCAGCTGTCGAGGGAGTTGTGGTCAAATGGGGAAGGCCATGACTTGCTTCTGCAGAGTCCAGAGCATACCGTTTTGTGTCCATCGGCACGGCACAATTTCCATTGCCTCTCTTCACCCTGGTGTATAAATGGGGACATGTGCGGTAACTTGTAGATACTATAGTTGCGTGCGCCCCGTTTGCGGCTGCACTATATGGGAATCTGTGCTGTGGACTCGACCCTCCCCTGCCCCTCTCTGAAAAGGGAGAAATTGAAACCAACGGCTTGCTAAAATGATACTGGGCGAAAACAATATTATGTCTGTCAGTGCGGAACTCAACTCCTGCAGGGATTTTAATCTGGGGATGTAAGCCCCCACTCACAAGCCTAAATATAATCAACCGAAATGATCCCTCTCTCAGTCCCAGTTCTTTTACAGCGGAACGCAATCTTATAACTATTAAGATACATGCCAGAGATTCAAGTGGATTTTCTGAGAACAGCAATAAAGCAGATTAGTTTAGGAATAGGTTCTTTTCCGCTCTACTGACCAAGAAAGAACTCAACTCTGAAGGGAGCTCAGTCCGGCAGACGATAAAAAGATGATGCTCTTCATATGCGTATAAAATTTTCACTAATTTAGGGAAGAAATTAAAACGTACAGAGAAATTTTGAAAAAAAAAAAATTTCCAACCTCTTTTGGTAACTAAGGGTATTCCATGCTTTCATGTGAAAGCGGGCTGTAGTACGTGTCACCCTGCCAACTATAAGGATTGTACCATTATTTAGAGGGTTTCTCCAAGAAGCAATGAAAGTTTTCAATGATGTAACATCATCTCATCTAAATGATGTTTACACCCCTCTGCACAAATACTGTGCTTGCATATAGAGGCCTACTTACATGACATAAAGTATGTAGGCAGGAGGATGTACGGTATAGTGGGTAGCTAACAAAGGCGAACAAGCAGACGAGACAACGATCGATATTAGCTTATTTAGCAATAAAGGATCAATGACAAGAATAATTGATTACACATGATCTTGTTATAGACATTAGAGGAAGCTTTCAACTGGGTGTCAAAGTCGATGCCGAATCAGGTAGGTTATAAATCTGATAAATGTCGGGGGTTGGACTTTCTAAACGTATGTTCATAACAGTAACACTCAAGTTTGTATTTATCACGAATGGGGTATTGTTGTTTGATACTACTATACAACAGTACTAGCCGGTGCGTTTTAATGTCATGATGGCTTGGTACTTCTTCAGTACTTCTCATTGTATTAAACATGAATGTATATCTAATTTATGTTAATCTATTGATTGTATCTACTGATATATACAGTTATAAACTTGCCATAACCTAGTAAACACAGTAACTAGTTATACCGAGCTATAGAATATTGGGCCTAACTTTAGTGTTGCAAATTAGTTAGTAGGATGGTGACTTCGAAGTTCGGCCACTTAAGACTTAAAACACCCCAAAACTAAATCTTCTGGTATAAATCATTTGAAAATATACTTCATATGGTTGGAGAATTTTGTTATAGTACGATACACGGCCAAACTTTCTTTCCTGCAAACTGTTTTCACGTTGTTTTCCAAAAAGATTCTTCGTGATTGTGGAACTGGTATATTTCTTGCTAGAGTATTGCGAAGTTCGGACACGCAACCCACAGTGTGGCGCTGGTAAAAATTGGTGGCGCTGTTGCTCTTTCAGTAATTATAACAGACTTCATAGATCTTCGTCATTTTATTGACAAATATGTATATAAGTAATTTCTTGCACACGGGTCATTTTGGAGAGAAAATAACTGTAGCTTCGTACTTTTTGGTGAAATTTGGCTCTTCCTGTAGGTTTTCATGGTGAAAATCGTGTATTTCTTAGGGTGCCCGAACTTCGCAGTATGGCGAACTTCGCAATACTGACTATACTACAGTTATTTTCCACATTGACGTGAGTTTAGCTAGCCCAGTAATAGTTTGGGACTCATATAAGGCATTGAGCCTTTCACCATGTTACAAGGCCTTTGACTTCGAAACTCTATGCCTAAATTGTACTTTGTTACATCTTCAAGCTCCATCTGTAGGCTTTGATGAACGTTTCCAAAGACGTGATAAGGTGAACCTTTTCGATGTCTTTGGAAATGAACACGTTTGCATAATTGCAAATGGTATGGAGTTGCATTTTCTCCAATGGAAGTAACATTTAGTGGCTCGCCGGCTCAGAAAGCCTATGCCTCCTTCAGCCCAACTTGGTCTTTGTTTTAGGTTTTTGCTTATTGGTTTTCAAGATTGTTGGATGAGTGAAGTTCTGTTGTAGCTTGAGACTGAATGGGCTTTGCAAGTCTAACTGATGTATCTTATCATTGATCCAGCATATAAGCTTCAAGTTTTAATTTTTTTCAATGTATCTGTTGCTATAACAGTGATGGGTTGTGCAAATGATGAATCTCAAACTTCAAATTTAGAAACATTACATGTCATATTGGTTACAATATCAACATTCTTTCAATTCAACTTGAAAATATAAATTAAAAAACAAAGAGAAAGTAAAGTTTTCACCTCCTAGTGGCATTTTGACATCACAGATTGACAAATTTGCTCCTCTACTGACACTACTTTTGAACCCTGATCTCCCACATGAGTTCCTTGATATTGAGTGAGTTCTTTTCCACAAAGATCCATCTATCATGAACTGCCGGTTATTATTTGGAGATGCTTACCTGTAATAGCACCTTTTAAGCTAACTTGTATTATGCTACGTACAGTTATGTTTTTGCAGGAATTGTTTCTACTACCTCTACATAAAATTTTGCCCATACATGTTAACAGTAGACCACTAGTGAAACGTTCGCCACAGATGTCCATCAGTTTTGAATGTTTTTAAAAACATTTATTTATATATTAAATTGGTTATATCTATGTAAATCAATAAATGTCAATTAGAAGATCAATGAACTGTGCTTTCCTTGATGTGTAGGCTGACTATCTCAATACAGAGCTTCTCAAAACCAGTGGTATTGACAGCTTTTAGCCAACATTACCCTTCATTTCTAAAGAAAAATTGTTGTCATTCCCCTCAAAAGAAGATTGTATTTACTGTATGGCACAAAGTGTGTGTTGCCTATTGACTAACAGTGCTGTTTGGTGCCCCTTTTGTTTATGCTTACAGTTCAATCTTAGTTGTATACCATAGATTTTGGTTACTATGGCAAAGTGCTTTCTAGAAGCATATAAAGATCTAGCAGAATAGCAAATAACTTATTTATCATGAGATCAAATTGGTCACCTAAAATTTAATATTTAAAATTTAACCATGGAAAATTTCATTGTATTTGTTGATTATCCTTTGAACACATTTTGAGAATGAACAGGAACTTTCAATATGGTATTATTGGTGCCCATTAGGTCACGTACAGTATTGTCTGTTCCACCCTCCACCACCAAAACTGCTAGCCTTCTGATGATGTCAGGCTTTGAAATTCAGGCTGTTTACTGGATATTTGTTAGATGATTTGGCTGTTTTCCGGGAGGCAAAACAGGCACAATTGCATTCTTCAGCCAGTACTTAGACATTACGCACATCAACGAGTTTGTGATACGTTGGGTAACCGTGGAAATTACGTTCAATCCTCAATCCAAAAATTGTGTGATTTCCGCACCCATCATAAGCCTTGCATAGTACTACTTATTATCATCAAATAATCTCAAATAATATTGTGTTGCTTTGATCAGTCTGAACAGTGACTGCGTGATTGAGTACTTTAATTCGGGAACATGTATGTTAGTGGGAATGTGATTTTAGCTAGTACCAAGGTTTATTTAAGTACTTGCAGGTCAGCAAACTTGGCTAAAATGGGACATTCTAGGCCTGGGTGTATACAGTATACTGTACATTCTGCCCCTTGTTTATTCCTTGCCCAAAGAAACATGAATCATACTGTATGTGATGGTGATGACAATTGAGAGAGTGTGTGTGCACTGTGTGAACATGCATACATGTGATGCCCTTGGCTTGTAAACATTGATAATTCTAAAAGTTTGTGGGTTAACTTCATACTTGGTACAGGGTACATGTATACATATCTCCCTCAGTGAGTACAAGAAGGATTTCAGAACCCTATTGAAATTGGTGCAGGGTGAAGGTCATTTGAGGTCAACAGAAGTCTAAGTCTGAAAATATTGTAAACATGATCTAAATCAAAATACACGGCTTAGTTGAACTTCATTGGTATACATAGGTCCCACTTTATGAGTACAAGATGCCTATAGAAGTTGGTGGTGGTCAGAAGAGGTCACAGTCTGAAAATCTTGTAAAACACTAGAACTACAAAATTAATGCTTAGATGAACTTCGTACATGGTATCTCCCTTAATGAGTACAGCAATCCTATTGGAATCGGTAGGGGTCAGAGGTCACTTAAGGTCAACAGAGGTCAAAGTCTGAAAACCTTGAAAACACAACAGCGACAAAAGTGGAGCTTGTGTAAACTGTATAGTGTACTCTAATTTGTATGTCAAGACCTCCTGAGTGATTTAAGAACCCTAGTGGAATGTTAGAGGTCAAACGTCACAAGTTGAGGTTTAACATTTTCAGAGTCAACATTGATCAAAGTCTGATCAACTTGTAAACACAACAGCAACCACAAAAGTAAACCTTTGATGAACTACATATTTTTATATGTACTGTGGATCCACATAATTCAGTACAAAAAACCTTATCATCATATCTGTGAAGTCATAGTTCTTGTGAGGTCAATGAGGTTCAAAGATCGCGTGAGTTTAAAACGTGGGAACTTTTTAAGTACTGTAAACAAAGTAACTGGAAATATAAAGCTATTAATTTACTTCATATACTTTGTAAAATTTAAGACCACATGAGTACAAGAATCCTATTGTTTCCTGTGAAGGTCAAAGGTCATTTGAGGTCAACTAGGTCAATGTCTGAAAACTTTGGAAACTCACCAACCAAAGTAAAGCATGAATGTAGTTGATAGTCGATACAGTGTAAGTCAACGTTAATGCAAAGGTCCTCGCAGGTCACTTTCAAGTGAGCAGAGGTCAATTCTTCGAAATCTTGCGGGCAGTGTGAGGCACTGTGGCAATATGAACAATGGACAGGTGGCGCCAGCATCATCCAGCCTGGTTGCCAAGGCTTATAATATTTGTTGTTCTGCAGTTTGAAGCAATGTATAGGGACTTCTGGTCTGCCAAGATAATCCCTATTGTTTGATTTTGAGGGGATTTGGCAGTCGCTGCAGCCTTTTCTGGTTTTGACACAAATTTTGTCACTATGAATGTGGCGAGGAGTCGCAAAGCCCAGTGACTTTCTGGTTCAAAATTATGTCAAAAAGTATATTATAAGGGGTACCAAACATACAAATAGAAATTGTTGCAAGCACTGTCACAAGTAAAGAGACATGCATGATGTACGGTTTTGTCAGTTTCAACGCTTAATATTGTATGAATGTTGTAATCATAGCCGTAATATGTAAATGCATTTTGCATGGTAATGAATATTCATGACCTGGATGATTACATTGTTCTACATATATATGTCAGATTCTGTGCAATGACGGTACGGTAACTGAGTAGCAGCAATCTTGAGAGTGATACACAACCAGGCGACCATCCACAGATGACCAGAAAGAGTGAATGGACAGGCATGAGCCCTGGTTCCTCTGACAGTGCCAGAGGGTCAAGCTCCCATCCCCGTTGGGATTCTCAAGGGTCAAGTTCTTATTCCAGTTTGAAAGGTTAGTTGTCCTTTATCAAAAGTTTTGACTCAGTATATTTTGGCACCATCCCTGTCTTTAGTGGTAGTAGTGTACATGGGATATCAACAGATCACATGTGGCAAAATTCAGTGTAGAATGTATGTGTAAATACTGCGGATATCCAAATATTTTTGTTTTAATAATCATCATGGAGTTGTGATAAAAGAGACATATTTCCCTCCTCCTCCTCCTCCTCCTCCTCCTCCTCCTCCTCCTCCTCCTCCTCCTCCTCCTCCTCCTCCTCCTCCTCCTCCTCCTCCTCCTCCTCCTCCTCCTCCTCCTCCTCCTCCTCCTCCTCCTCCTCCTCCTCCTCCTCCTCCTCCTCCTCCTCCTCCTCCTCCTCCTCCTCCTCCTCCTCCCCCTTTTTATCCTCATCCCTACTTACTGTATTTGTACAAAATCTGAACCTTTGCGCTAACTACTGTAGTCTAAGTGTTCAAAAGTTAGTAGCGCTGTGAATTAAAATGACACCATGTATACAAATATTCCTGGAATCATTTTTATGTCCAACGCTTCCACAGATATATAACTGTCAGTTACAAACCTGGCATTTATACAACATTGTATAATGTGTACTGTACATCAAAAAATACACCCACACAATGAAATCCCAAATCCCTTAGCAACAAAACAAAAAATTTGGGTTTTACTAAAAACCTGGATAAACATAACCATACTAAAGGAATCGTAGTGCAGGCATTGTGTATCTGCTGAAGGATTGATAAGGTGAAATCGAGGTGAACAAGTCCTTGAAATTATGAAGAAAAGAAAAGAGAGAAAAAAAAAGAAAGGAATATAAGAAACTTATCTTTAATGTTTCTATCCATACATGTGCTGGTGATTCACATGTATGTTTGGATATGATGCTAATTAATGACATTCAGCTCTGCAGGTTTAACCTTTTGGTGATTCCAATTTGAAGATCATGTCACAATGCGAAATAAACAGTCTGTTTTCATACATTTCGATTTAAGGGTAGTGTTGAAATCTCAGATGCAGTGCCTTTTGTAATTAGGATTGTGTTAACAGCTCGTCTGTCATAACTGCAGCAGTATTGACAAGTTCTAGACTTGTAGGTGAAGGGAGATCTGGTGGAGGTCATAGGTCATTGAAGGTCAAAGTGTGGAAAACTATTTTCGATATGATTTATCTGATAAATATGACATATCTCGAGAAGGACAACCTGAAATGGATAAATTTGATAGTTGGGTTTTTTGATGACCGATTGTTCTGGTGGAGGTCGAATGTCAATAATTTTAATATCGATGTAAACATTTAAATATTAATAGTCTGGAATATGGTAATTTTATCCATCTTGGCCGGCAATCGGTCACCTTTAGGAACATCGTGTGCTCACTATTAAAGACGTTTTAAGTTTTCTAAAGTTTAATGACCTCTCAATGTACAGTATTGGGTTATTTTAACTAATTATGTGATGATACATTAGCTGGAAATTGAGCTTCAGGGAAGCCCTGTTGTTGACTGCAAACATATTAAAACTTTCAAAAATAACTAGCAAAACTAGGCAAAAAAAATATTGCAAATTAAAAGGGGCACAAAAAAAATGTACATTTATACTGTACTTTTCAGATCACTCCAAATTATGATAAGTAAGTAACTGAAGATGGTGAAAATATGGAAATTAAATTTTTCCTGAGAAAATATTCTCTGAGGGCGGTAGCTGAAAGTTGTGAAAAATGCTTGATCATAGTTGACCATTTCTGATCTTTCTGGCATATGTGCTAGCAGTAATGATATGGACCGTGTGTGTTTGGGGGGGGGGGGGACCCAAGGTCATGTTCTTTGTTTTCTTGCTTCTGTCAATGTACAGTATTTCCTGTTTACCTCAAGGGAAACAAAACATTTCAAAAGCTGTTTGTCTTCAAAGTTGGAACAGAAACCTGTGTACCATTATATAATTTTTTTCATCAGACAAAGCTTAACTTGAGTCATTTGTTTTTGAGCCCTTTTCAACGTAGTACTTTCAGCTCTGTTATGTTTATTCAGTAGCTGCTTTGCAGACAGACAGTCACCATAACCTGTTTCAGGGAATGAACGTAGTCGTTAAATATATAATGCCCTTCGGCAGAGTACATCGCATGCTAAGGCAAAGTTGCCAAATTATATAAATTTGCTCAGCTTGTCATTACGTACATTTTGAATTCTCTTTGAGCAGCCCCAATAGGTCAAGTAGTACAATCGTCAATCGAAAAAAAAATTGGTAACTGTGTGCAGTGTGCAAAATTAACGATTATTTAATTAACAACCATTTGACTTTAGCCTGTTTTTCCTGTAAGCAAGTTGGGAAGGTTCTGAACTTTCATGAGTATTCTGAGTATTTCTGAGTATTTTCATGTTAACAGTATGTCCTGTACAAAAGTTCCCAACAAAAACTTTGACCACTGCTCTGAATTTTAAAAAGAGAAAAAAAAAAAAAAAACACTGCTTGTATTTTATTTGGATTTTTCGATCTGTGTAGATCTTCGCTCGAAGGCATACAAGAATGCTGTTGCGCATCAGTTTATGTAAATCCCTAATGTTCCAAACTTAACATTATCTAGTATGTCACTGAAACCCTTTGATTCATCCCGTAAACCTCGATTCATCCCGAGGTTTATCTTTATAATCTATTCAAGCGTTCTCCTGTCAGTTAAAATCTCATTCTCTCTCTCTTCTTCTTCTTCTTCTTCTCTTATTTTTTTTTTTCTTTTTTTTTTGTGTCAACTTTCCTTTTGAGGCTTGATGTTTTTGTTTTTTTTTGTCTTTTTTTGTCAAATTTCCTTTGAGGCTTGATTTCTTTATAACAATGTTTTCTTCTCGTCCCCGCTCTCTTTCAATCGTAATCTCCTAAAGGTGATCAGCTCGGAGAGGAAGAGTCCTTTGTCGACGATAAGGAGACGGCTTCCAGCGCAGTGGCCTTCGTGGTCCACAGTAGCAGAAAGGGGATTATACACCTCTGCGCCGATGTCGCAAATCTTATCAAAGCAAAGAAAAGGTGAGGAAAGCATATGTACAGCATCACATCAATGATTAGGGGGGGGGGGGAGGGAGGTCAATTCAGTCACAGTATAACTGTCCGTCAGTGTCCATCAATGCGTCTTTCATTTTAATCGACACCGTCCGTCCACGATGAAGAAAGAAAGAGGAACTGTTTGCACATTAGATGTAGCTGAAGAGGAAGAAGTGGCTGAATATATGAATCCTGAAATGTGAATGATCTAACTATATTATGTGTAACTGCACTGCAAGTGCTTCCCACAGAATATATTGCCAAGATATATTGAACTATGTGTACTACCGCATTGCAAGTGCTTCACATAGAATTATATATGGCCAACATATATACCAGGAAATTGAAGTAGGGAAAGGAATAAAGTAGTGAAGTTAATAATGGTGATGCTGACAACTATTTTTTGTTTCTTTTTTCTTTTAATCAGATCTTTTGCAACATTTGGCAGTTTAATGTCTTCCTTCCATTTAAATCGATACCAATCAATACAGGTATCTTTCTGTCATCCCTCATAAGAAAAAGAGAAAAAAATTGTCGCCAAATGTTGCTATGTCTCAGCAATCTTTCCCTAAATTTGAGCCCTGAGTTTTCCCAAAACCCAAGATCACAGACACGTAGCCAAGGGGGGGGGGGGGGGGGAAAGGGGGCAGCCAACCCCCCTTGAGCATATTTTTTATTTATTTTTTAATGTTTTTATGATATCGCTAGTATTTTCAAAAGAGAAAATGCTAAGATGCAATTTACAAGGCCTGGGAAGTGCCATTTCCAGCGATCTGGGAGGCATTTTGAGCCAAAATTTTCTTGTACGCTTCGTGCTACGCTTAGATAGTTTGCAATGCTGAATCTACACTTCCGCCCCTCCCTTGGCAAATTCCTGGCTACGCGTCTGCAAGATCATGATTGAAACAAGTATGAAAAATTTCAAGTTTGCAAAGAAAAATATCTACAATGTTTTATAATTAAAAATTAGATCAGTGAGAAGAATGTTGTCTACATGTCTAATATGTACATCTCAGGATAACCAAAAAAAAAATCACAATTGGTTCTAGCTAAGTACCGTAGGAATATTTAAAACTCATTTATGCCTGGGTGATGATGATTTTCATTTGAGAACTTTCCTAGAGTTTTGATGATTGTTTTTCTAAAATTTAATACGATCATGGTTTGTGGTGTAGCTTTAATAGTTATTGCTGTGTTTTAGATTATTTTTATTCAATGCTGTTTTGTTTTTTTCTTGCACTTTTGTTAATAATTGAAAATCCCATGGCATCCATTTTCCAGGAAGAATTACACTATCAGTATGCAAAGAATTTTGCTTTGTCACACTCGGCTCCTGACACTATTCAATACCATGACCCTCGACCTATACGCTTGTACCTACCGCCTGACTTTTGGCTGCAGTTCCAAAGTAAAATTGATTCATTCGTTCCAAAGAATGACTTTATGATTACAAATTTATATCTTTCTGGATGAATTTCAGATAGTTGCTTTTTGTTATTGATAAACTTCTTTTGGATCGGATGGTGCATTGGACTGGATTGTGTTCTGTTGGCATGTAAGGACTGTTGGTGTTTGAATAACTATTACAAACATTTTTTGCTTTCAAGGAATGTTGAGCTATGTATCAACCCTCACCCAACCCCTTTTTTTCCCACTTCTTTTACTGCATTTGTATTAAAAGAAACTGTGCTCCCACTAATACTATAATAGCATGTTAGTGAGATTTGCATTTAATGATAAATAACTATATGACTGCATGAATGAAGCAGCCAACATTTATAAAATGGACAAAAAATTGAACAAATGTACCATAGGTTCCAATCTAATGTACTTTTTTCAACGTACTAATGTACTTTGTACTAATGTACTAATGTATTAATGTACTATGTACTAATGTACAACGTACTAATGTACTAATGTACAACGTACAACGTACTAATGTACAACGTACTAATGTACAACGTACTAATGTACAACGTACTAATGTACAACGTACTAATGTACAACGTACTAATGTACAACGTACAACGTACTAATGTACAACGTACTAATGTACTAATGTACAACGTACTAATGTACTAATGTACTTTTTTCAAAGTACTAATGTACTTTTTTTCAGCATTAACTTGATTCGATTAGAAAGAAAATTGAGTCTCCCTTTCATGCACTTCAAATGTCAACACCAAGTGCTGGTTTAGCTCCCAAATGGAAGTTTTCATGAAGGTGTTCTTTATCACAGTGGGTGTTGGAGGTGGGTGGGGGGGCCTTAACCTTGGGAACTCTTAGGTAAGAAGGCAATAGGAATTCTTAAGGTGGTGATTGCATGTGTGTGATAGACGTACTGTATGTGCCATGTATGTCCGTATGTGACGCCGCCTTGGATTGTAAGCTCTCCAACTCAGATATTTAACTTCATAATTACGTATGTGGATCCACCTTAGTGACTAAAAGATCCCTATCATTTTTGTAGAGGTCAAAGGTTGTCATTTCGAGGTCACTAAAGGTGAAAGTATGCAAATCCATTAAAAAAGGACAACTTTAAAAGTAAAGCGTGGATGAACTTCATACCTATACTTACTAGTATATGTGGATCACCCTTTATAGTGAGTACAACCTCCTTAATGTTTTTTCTTAGAGCTCAGAGGTCATTTGAGTGTAGATATCACTGTAGTGAGTGTAGAACTCTATCTGTGTCTGTGGAGGTCAAAGGTCACATGAGGTGCAAATGTGAAAATATGTGCAATGTTAGAATTTAATGTTCTCATGAAAGTTTGCAAGGAATCACAGAGCCTTGTGGAACGAGATAATGGGCGGAGGCAGGACGTGAGATGGGGGAGGGAGAAGTGTTGTGCTTTAATGGTACCAAGTTAGTAGGTTAGGTAGAAGTCAAGAGGAAAGAAGACTGGAGGAAGATAAGTTTGGTTGCTCATTAAAGTCCCAAAGTATTAAGTTTTGAGAGGCCTTTTGGCTCTCAGGTTTCTGAATAACAGTCATCCTTGGGAACTTTGAAAAGAATACTTAAGGAGTTGGATTAAAGTACTCTGTAAGATGGGAAACTGGATTATCCAGATCTCTTTCACAAGGGGACAGTTTAGTCTGGTCCTTTACATGTCCATAAAGTCCAGGTATTAGGTGGTATACTAGACGTGACAATCTGTGGACCTCCGTTAAAGGTTCATCTTGGGTACATTCCAAATAATTGCAGAATGACTATACAGTACCCTGCTATATAGGGTTACAGGTTGACTATAGATCTGTGTATCCCCAATGAAAGCAATGTATTAGGATCCATCGCAAGCTAACCATTTTCATTTTCCATTGTATAGCCTTTTTCACCAGTGATTTTCAGCCTTTAACAAATCTAGCACCTGGGGTAGAAAGAAAGAAAAGGGACATCAGTTTTGGCAAATGGCTGTTTTTTCCTTTAAAGACCCTGTTTGCCCCTATCATGCAGGCATTGTCCTGTAACAAGGGACTATCACTTTGTGGGTTATTGTCATGGAAGGTGCAAAAGGATTTTCAAAATACCAGCCTTGTCAAAAGGTTCTCCATCCATATTATCAGGATTCTAAAGATGGTCGTCGACAAAATAGGCAGGATTGAAGGGGCCCAAAGAATAAAAAAAGGAGGGGGGGGGGGCTTAGCAGACTCTGTTTTCATAAGAAATTGAAAGTTAAAGAAATTGTGGATATCACTATGTAGAGCAAACGTAGGGATTCCTGTTGTGTTTTCCAATAAGGCATGTTTAGCCAAAAGTTTTCCTATTCAGTGGTTTTACTTGCTGGTATTTTACATTCTCTGCCCAGGGCTTTGTTCTTTGAATTAAATGTTTTTTTTTTTCCTCTCTGCTTTCTTCGTCCATAGTGATTTTTTTTTCTTTTCCCCCCCCTCCCCCGTCCCACTTACCCATCCTGGTCCTTCTTTCTTTTTGGCTGACTATTGTTTTGTCAAATAGCCGATTAATTTTTCATAAATATTTGTCCTTGATTATAAAGCTCCAGAAAGAATGTTCCAGAAAGAGATCTGATTGGTTGGAAGTAAAAAAATTTTTTTTTTTGGAGAAAGAGGAGGTACTGTAGGTGATCAGATTAAACTTGCTCAGATTGTGGAACCTACAATGTTGCCTTGACTCAGACAAGGTGTGGAGAAGTTTGGTATTGGTGTCAATTTTCATAAACCTTTTGCATATCATTATGG
Organism: Apostichopus japonicus; assembly: GCF_037975245.1. Taxonomy (NCBI): domain Eukaryota; kingdom Metazoa; phylum Echinodermata; class Holothuroidea; order Aspidochirotida; family Stichopodidae; genus Apostichopus; species Apostichopus japonicus. The sequence continues at coordinate 8,616,920 of NC_092583.1, forward strand.
CTTGTGTGTTTGTGTATACATGGAAGTGCAGCAGATATACTTCCATGGTTTTGTGGGTGTGTGTTTGGGTATGGTATGGTTGTGTGTGACAACACCTCGCTTGTTAACACGGTATCTTAAGAGGGGAAAAAACTTGGACGATTGTGGTTAAATGATCATGACTCTTATCATATGTGTAGGAAAGGTCATATCATTTCAAACTGTGAAATGAAAGGAAAAAAATTGCACCAACTAACTTCACATAACACAATTTATTTCACTTACAGAAATGTAGGTCATCTACAATTTGTCACATGAACCCTGTTCATTCACCCATGGGGTCCGACATCACTCGAATTACACACCAGTCCAAACCTCGATCACGTCGTACAATTCACTTCCATATAATCTGTAATGATAGTCTGTGTGCTCACCTAGGAATGTATGGAGGGTGTGGGGGGGGGTGGGGTGGGGGATTGGTGGAAGAGGGGCTTACTTAAATGTACAGTACGTTACTTTGAAAGCCTAAAGTGTGTCAAACTGACCTGCTTTTTTAAATAGATTTGCAGTTGAGAAAGTACACAGGTCATCGTGTGATCGTTTTACCACATATCGTAACATTACAGTAGTTTCGACAGATGCATTGGACTCCCATCCCTTTGTGATATCTGGAAAATGTGAGGTCATCGATAAGGGTATCACCAGCGTCGAGTTTATAGAGAAGTAGGAAAATTCATTTGTACTCCAGAACAGTTGGAGGCCAAACTAGCTTCTTCTTTTTGTTAGTCGGTAAACAACTGCTCTGTCCGAGGCAATGCGTACCTGGATGTGACGTCGTCGCGGAAGGTTTTGACTGGAAACCGTCGAAAAATGCCAGCTATGTGTTGTCTTGTCAGTTCAGTAAATTAGAACAGGGTCATACAATTGAAGTGGAAGTGCAGATGACCTCAATATGATCTGTGGTAATTCATGTCTGTTGAAGAAGTCTTGATACTGTAGGGCAAGAAGAAACATTTGTAAGCTAACAATACTGTATGCATATAATGTATGAGTACTGTTGTTGTGAACTGCTCATGGGCTGTTTCATCTATGGGGCAGGTGGAAAGGGGCAGGGGGGGTGGAGGAGGAATGGAAGAGAGTGAATGAGATGGTGAAGGAAAGAAGGGGACCCAAAGGGTGTCACAACGGTTATCTCCAAAGTATATATCAGATCAGGAAGTTTACTCTTTGTCCAGGTTTCTTTGTTTTTACCACTTTTTTATACTTTAAGATTTTAAGCATACGTGTCCCTTCTTCAAAGCACTACTGTCGACAGAGAGAACGTCTCTCCTGTTTGAACATTAATTTGATTGCCCTAGTGTTTATTGAAGAGAAAGAAATGCCAAGTACTGTACACTTACTTGTTGTTGGCTTGGCAGTTTTACTAAAAAGACATATTTTGGCAGTTTTGATTTCAAATTTGTGCTGAAAATGAAACCTTTGGTGTAAATTTAAGTCGCTGGTCGCATTTCAATTTGAGACTTAAACAGAGGCAATAAATTGCTTGTTGAAATTTCAACTTTGGTGACCATTATCTGACTTCCTAGCATTCTAGCATATATCTGGATAATAGTGATGACCTTTTAATGATCAAGCTTTGTGATAAAAAATTAAACAGACAGACATTCTCTTAGAACTTTTAAACATTTTGACATGTTTACAATGTTGACAAACATATTGACAATTGACAATTTATCATGGACGTTAAATATGAATCTAAGAGACTGACTTCGGCCAGCTTGCGGCTTTGACAAGCCAATGAAGCTTCTTCGCGAGTTCCTGCTTGCAGGAGGATCTAAAATACATAAATGCATACATTTATGTGTCCCATTAAACCATTAAAACATAATGAGGTCTAAGATTTAACAATGATTCGTTCGAGTACGACCACCTGAGAAATATCTCGCCGCAAGTTTACATACCTACAGCCATGTCAACATCTGGATTGACCTAAATGACAACATTGAGAATGCTACAACATAACCCTCTCTTGACGTGCAAACTAAAACGTCATTTACTGAACAATCATTATCAATAGTTAATTCGTTGGAGTTATCCCTTTTCTCTGTGTTTTTCTTCTTCATTTTTGTTTTGTTTTCTTTATTACTCTTTCTAACGATTTCTAAAAGGGGGTGGAAGGGGTGGGGGGAGGGGTCTCCTCGTAAAAGCCTTGCTTCTTCATTCCTGCACCTCGTTGCCTTCATAAGAACTTCTACATTTTGTTGGCTATGAACTGTACATATATGTTTTGTGATGTATTCCATGGACACTAATCATATTTAAAATATATATATATATATATATATATATATATATATATATATATATATATATATATTTTCCACCGCTGCTATGGAAAAGATTTTTCAAGTGAAAAATTGCTCCTGGTGTGGTTGGTGTGGTTTTTGAAAGAAGAAAATGTTCTAGGCATATTACCTGTAGTGAAAATTGACAGTCAATTCCAACTCTACGTATTGTTTTCAAGAAAACAACAAAAGTTTTCATGAAGTTGACAGGTTTTGTATCGAAGATGAACTTGAAGCAATCAGGCGTGATGTCATACAGTAGATGCACAAATGACAAGATTTTGTTTGTCTTTCTTCCTTTTTCTCTAAATGTACATCCAAGTTTCTCTTCTGAATTCGGATAATCTTAAATAAAACATATAAATGAACATTTCATTGGGGTAATTGAAAATTTCTTCTCCACTTCAAAGCAAAGTTGCAAGTCCCTACTGATTAAAGCAATAACAAAAATAAAAAATAAAATGAGCGGGGGAAAAAAAAACATTTTGCCATCAGTGTGAAAAATTCTTATACCATTAGTCTCCAATGCAATCAGCAATGAAGTTAAAATCACTGCATGCCTGATTTCACATTGTTTATTATCGGTGACTTCAACCTCAGGCTTCCATTATATTGATCATTCCCCTTTCGTGAGATTTTACTTTGTAAAACACACGACCCGCTTTGTGGAAAGAACATAACAATCTTAATTGAAGTTCTTTTACCGAGACCTTTATATTTACTGCTTTGTGGTTTTGGTGTCTGGTTTATTGCATATTTCTTTGTTTGTTTTATAAAATAAAATAAAACAAGTATTAAGGGGTTGGGGGAGGAGGGGAAATAATAAATAATACCTGGGAAAGGTTTATGGCCTGGGAATGTACCAATATTAAAAGAATACAGTTAAATCTGGCAGGCAATTATGAATTATGAATGATGGTGATTATCAAGACCAATAAGGCATGAAATCGAGAAAAGGAACTGTAAACGGATGGATGAACATTCATATTTGTTAAATTTTTTAGCTTTGAACACTCAAAAAGAATTCATATATTGCTGCTAAAGAATACAAAGCTACAAGCAACGATGAATTCAGCAAAGTTTGCTTAGAAGTGGGACTGGCATCGGTTTTTAGAAGGAGTGGCATTGGTCTTTTAGAAGGGGGAGCGGGGGCGAAGGGTGGAAACCAGGAATGCATTTAGTCATTTGGTGGTGTTCATATGTAGATGCACCATAGTCAGTTTCAAGAACCCTGTTGTTGTATGTGGAGGTCAAAGGTCCTCTGATATACAGTATCTAGGTAAGGTCCATATTGGAGCAAGTACCCTGCTGTGACCATGGGTCAATATTGCAAATAATTTTGTTGTTTCAAAAACTCTCAACGAAAATTTGGTAATTAAATCACTCAGTCTGTCGGCCGTCAGTTTGAAAGTATCCAGTTTAATAACTTGAAAGTGTATAAACTTCTACATATTTTGCTTCCACTGTGATTGGGCAGTGTAAGGAAGTTTAAATATCTGATTCCCTTGAATTCCCCAACACTTTTTATTAAATGAGACAAAATTGCTATTGAGATGTTGTAACATTGCTCAGCTTTCCCCAGTCAAGAATAAGTTTACCCTGTTTTGGATACCATATTTTCAGAGAGCAGTCCACTTGACCCATGACCCAGGTCATTCCCAGGATACAGCTACAACCCACTAAACCCGACCCATCAGAATGGGATTCCCAGAATGCAGGACAGATAGCTTGGACTATGCACATGATCTTCAAAGAATATTTATCTTGATTTGATCTCTGTCTGTAAACTCAGAAAAAAACTGTGGATAACCATTTAGTTAAGGTCTGGCAAACACCTTTGACCAACAGACAACTTTTGGGAGACCCCACTTTTGAGTCACACTCCATAGTTGTGGATCAGCATTTTTAAGGGATCCCTCCCATGCCAGATTTGAACAAGTTTAAACAAGAAGAAAAAGACAAAAACTTTTGCTTCAATTATGAATGTCCTTCATTGATTTGTAATGTTGTTGATTTTCTTTGGTAGAGGTGGGGTTACTTGCAAATGCTGCTTTTTCCCTTTATTAATTTTTAAAATCTAGCCCTGGTAATGGCAACAAAAAAACAACACAGAAAACCTCACAAAAAACAGCAAAAAGATACCGCTGAATTTCGCCATGACAACGTGAAAATAATACACAGTCAGGGGCACTTAGATAGTTGACCTATTGTAAGCATATGACATCATGCAATTGACAAATATGACAATCCACCCTCCCCCCCCCCTTGATTTGACTTTTGCATGAACTTAGGATGGCTCCCAAAATGGAAGCAAGATTTTCCTAAGCTTTATATTCATGAAGGAGTTGAGTTGATGATATACAGTATGTCTGTAAGTAGTTTACCTAAACAGAGAAGGTGAATACATGTGATGTTTGATTATATGTTGCAATGTTAAAACTCTTTTCACTTATAGTACAGTATGTATGCTGTGCTCACACTTTTTGGTATTCATGTTTCATGGGTCGACTGGATAAGTTCTAGTCTGTTACCTCAAGCTTCAAGGTCCCGCAAAATGCATGTAATTAGAGTAGCCGCCATGGCGCATAGGGAACAGTGTACCATGAATACGGTTACAAGTACTACCGGCTAAGAAGTAATCCATACCCGGTGGATTAAACCGGCTTCTGTCAAAGCTATGTCAAGTAACCATTAGTGTTACTAAACCACTTTAATAGTATTCAAATGTTCTTTGGCCAATATATATTTGTGAAAATCAAGTCTCATATTGTGGAATCTACTAACTTGAAGATTTGAGATCTATGTCAAGTTAACATTAATGTTACTAAACCACTGTAATAGTGTTCAGATGTTCTTTGGCCAATGTATATTTGTGAAAATCAAGGCTCATATTGTGGAATCTACTAACTTGAAGATTTGAGATCTATGTCAAGTGAACATTAATGTTACTAAACCACTGTAATAGTGTTCAAATGTTCTTTGGCCAATGTACTGTATATTGTGAAAATCAAGTCTCATATTGTGGAATCTACTAACTTGAAGATTTGAGATCTATGTCAAGTTAACATTAATGTTACTAAACCACTGTAATAGTGTTCAAATGTTCTTTGGCCAATGTATATTTGTGAAAATCAAGTCTCATATTGTGGAATCTACTAACTTGAAGATTTGAGATCTATGTCAAGTGAACATTAATGTTACTAAACCACTGTAATAGTGTTCAAATGTTCTTTGGCCAATGTATATTTGTGAAAATCAAGGCTCATATTGTGGAATCTACTAACTTGAAGATTTGAGATCTATGTCAAGTTAACATTAATGTTACTAAACCACTGTAATAGTGTTCAAATGTTCTTTGGCCAATGTATATTTGTGAAAATCAAGTCTCATATTGTGGAATCTACTAACTTGAAGATTTGAGATCTATGTCAAGTTAACATTAATGTTACTAAACCACTGTAATAGTGTTCAAATGTTCTTTGGCCAATGTATATTTGTGAAAATCAAGGCTCATATTGTGGAATCTACTAACTTGAAGATTTGAGATCTATGTCAAGTTAACATTAATGTTACTAAACCACTGTATAGTGTTCAAATGTTCTTTGGCCAATGTATATTTGTGAAAATCAAGGCTCATATTGTGGAATCTACTAACTTGAAGATTTGAGATCTATGTCAAGTTAACATTAATGTTACTAAACCACTGTAATAGTGTTCAAATGTTCTTTGGCCAATGTATATTTGTGAAAATCAAGGCTCATATTGTGGAATCTACTAACTTGAAGATTTGAGATCTATGTCAAGTTAACATTAATGTTACTAAACCACTGTAATAGTGTTCAAATGTTCTTTGGCCAATGTATATTTGTGAAAATCAAGGCTCATATTGTGGAATCTACTAACTTGAAGATTTGAGATCTATGTCAAGTTAACATTAATGTTACTAAACCACTGTAATAGTGTTCAAATGTTCTTTGGCCAATGTATATTTGTGAAAATCAAGTCTCATATTGTGGAATCTACTAACTTGAAGATTTGAGATCTATGTCAAGTTAACATTAATGTTACTAAACCACTGTAATAGTGTTCAAATGTTCTTTGGCCAATGTATATTTGTGAAAATCAAGTCTCATATTGTGGAATCTACTAACTTGAAGATTTGAGATATATGTCAAGTTAACATTAATGTTACTAAACCACTGTAATAGTGTTCAAATGTTCTTTGGCCAATGTATATTTGTGAAAATCAAGGCTCATATTGTGGAATCTACTAACTTGAAGATTTGAGATCTATGTCAAGTTAACATTAATGTTACTAAACCACTATAGTGTTCAAATGTTCTTTGGCCAATGTATATTTGTGAAAATCAAGGCTCATATTGTGGAATCTACTAACTTGAAGATTTGAGATCTATGTCAAGTTAACATTAATGTTACTAAACCACTGTAATAGTGTTCAAATGTTCTTTGGCCAATGTATATTTGTGAAAATCAAGGCTCATATCGTGGAATCTACTAACTTGAAGATTTGAGATCTATGTCAAGTTAACATTAATGTTACTAAACCACTGTATAGTGTTCAAATGTTCTTTGGCCAATGTATATTTGTGAAAATCAAGGCTCATATTGTGGAATCTACTAACTTGAAGATTTGAGATCTATGTCAAGTTAACATTAATGTTACTAAACCACTGTAATAGTGTTCAAATGTTCTTTGGCCAATGTATATTTGTGAAAATCAAGTCTCATATTGTGGAATCTACTAACTTGAAGATTTGAGATCTATGTCAAGTTAACATTAATGTTACTAAACCACTGTAATAGTGTTCAAATGTTCTTTGGCCAATGTATATTTGTGAAAATCAAGGCTCATATTGTGGAATCTACTAACTTGAAGATTTGAGATATATGTCAAGTTAACATTAATGTTACTAAACCACTGTAATAGTGTTCAAATGTTCTTTGGCCAATGTATCTGAGTAAATCAAGGCTCACATTCTGGGATATATATAGTGCTGCTTTAAGCTGTGAGATATCAAGCAGTTTTTAGGGTTACTAAACCAGTGTTATAGGGTTAATACTCCATTGGAATTGGTGCATCAGTTATAGAATCTAGGTCGGGGTGAACAGAAAGGTTGCCTTTCGAGGCTCCTGTTCATTCCCGGTCCGGAGGTCATGTAATTGAGAAGACGCATCATCTGAGGAAACATGACCCAGTAGATAACCCAAGGTTTATTGTAGAACATGAAGCACCAGTAAGAGGCTATTTCTGGGTGATTTAATATTCAACATGTAGTCGATATCTAGGATGGATAACACCAAGTTCCCGGTGTGAAAGTGTAAGAACTTACCATTCTGTAAGAAGACAAAAGTGGGGCAGGTTTGGGTGACCATTTGAAAGGATGACTTTAGACGAAGGGGGGGGGGGGGGGGAGGTTGTTGTTGGTACATCATAATCCAATAAAAAAAAATGAAAATTCAAGTTCAGGTGCCCTTTTTCAAGATACTTATCGTTAAAGGCTTGTAGGATGGCGTATCACCCTCCAATACTCTAGAATGTCAAATAGTGGCCACGCATATCTGCACAGATTTCGACGAAATTACTGTCACTCTTCAGGGAATCACAAAGCCTAGATCTTTGCCGATTCAAGCATCTTCTTCTTGTGTCTGGTCGACAAGTTAATAGGGGAGAGAGTAATCTCTCAGCCTAGAGAGTATTTTAATACTCAGATTAAGAATGATCCACATCCTCCAAGATTTTGCAACCGAGTAAATATTAAAACCTGTGTGATAAACGACTTTTGATTCATCCCTCCCCAAAGAATTTGTCTCTTATATGGTAGTAAATAAGATATATATATATATACCAGTGGTTGAAAATCACATGCACATAACAATTTTTAAAACTTCAATTCTTAAAAAAAAATTATACTATTTTGCTTCACTACGGTAAAAGAAAACTCTACTTCATGCACATCGTAATCTCAATTATTTCCAGCATGGAAGGGAGAGTCGATAAATTCAGGAAATTTGACAGCAAAAAAGATGACATACTGTAACATAACCGGGAAGATATTGATAAATCTGTCTGGTCATTTTTCTTTCCTACAGACTCGAGCATCTGGTGAAAAAGTTGAAAGAGGAGAACGCCGACTTGAAGCAGCTGAGCGCGAGCCAGGACGCTTCGTGCGGCCACACTAGTAGATCCACGACCCCGTCCCCACCCTCCGTAGACTCATCAGATTCTCACTATCATTACCCCAGGGGAAGGAGGAAAGGCTCGTTACTCAGCGGCGGAAGACGCCCATCTCCGTCGCTGTCGACGTCGACTCTGACCTCACCCGGGGAGGAGGTCGGAAATCCGCACCGCGAGGTCGGGAGACGCCTGGCCTCTCGCAAGAGGAGAACTTTGACCCCGCAGAGGGTCTGTACAGCAGAAGATGAAATAGAAGCTGCAAGGGAACCTGCGAACGGTCTTCTCGTGCGAGGGGAAGACTCAAGTTCCGTCGAATGCGAGGCAAAGTCTGCTTCCGAGGAGGAGGAAACTGGTGCGCGGGGAAATTATCACCAAGTCACTGTAGATGTGCATCGGTCTTTTCCCCATGTGGAGGTAAACCGTTCGTTGCAGAGGAATTTTTTCTCAGTTTAATTACCATGAATATTCATGTGGTCTTCTCCTGGAGCAGACTTGTTTGCAAATTAGGTTCCCAAGTTCTGTCAATTTGACCAAACCTTACAAAGGATTATTCAATAAAAAGACTTAAAAAATTTATCTGACTAAAAGAACCCCACTAGTACTGTAACTAGTGACTCGTCGCAAGTGAAGATGAACAAGAAATTATTTTGATGGTTTTGATAGTATTTGTCGATAACGAAAACTGTCTGCCAGACTTTTTCATTTCTGACAACGTTTAGTGCAATAAAGGCTGCCTTTGTCACTTTCAATGATTTGTAAATACCTCAAGTTACCTGTTTACCTGATATTGTAGTCAAGCTACCATGAAAGTGCATCGTTTACGAGGTTTCCGTACCAAATGGCATCAAAACCTTTGGAAGCAAAGTTAATGCATAAAGTTGCCTTTTGACATTTGCACTGTTAAATGTTGTGACGACTTTTTTCAAAATTTGTAGAATTTTTTTTTGGGGAACTTTAAATTCTTCAAAGTGCAAGTGTACTACATTTTGCGGCCAAGCTAATTCACTGTATTGTAAATCACAGCCTATCGATGTTTTTGTTTAACTGGGGGCTTCTGTTTAATATGCATGTGTAATATGCTGTATTTGGATGCTATCCCAAGAGGAAGTTTGTTTAAAATTTTCAAGTCATCTGCTTTGCCAAACGTTAAAAAAACATCGCTACATTCAATCGAGCATATTTTGAGGCAATGATGCAGATCTAAATAGAAAGGTTTTTACGGTCACAAAGTTTCTGTCATATTTTGTAAAAAGAACTCTTGTTAAAGCGATATATAATGATTTAATAGGCACAATGTCCCTAACATGGGAACGCTATGAATGAGTGAAAAATCATTTGCTTCCTAACTTTTGTAACTCATATTTTTTCGTTTGCCAGACATAAACAATTTTTTTGGCTGTAATGCAATAATCTAGCATATATTTGAGGTTAATTTTGACATCTCTCAGTAAAAGAAAATCATGCAGACAATGTTTTGCTGTCATTTTGGAAGTTTCCTTCATTTGTGAAAGATATGGAAAAAAGAATGATTTTTACCTGGCACAATTGGCACAACATGGGAATGTTATGAGTGATTGAAAACCTATGACTTGCTTTTGCCGTACCTTCTAAATTCTTGAAAATACATTTTCCTGAGTCACGGACAAGAATTGTCAACAACATCTGAAGGCAAACTCCAGTTCAGATGCATAAATTTGTTATCATTTTTTTCTTTTCAACAAAAACAAATTTTCTCACAGGAAGAGACCCATAACCACCGTGTGCATTTACAGACTGAAGAAAATCTTGTCAAAGTCTTGAGAGAGTCTGTGGGAATTCAGTGCTCGCTCCCCGAAGATCTTCACAGGAACTTACAAAGACAGCTGGATGAAGGTTTGTCGTCTATTTTATAAAGCAACATTTCACCCATCAGGAGGGCAAATATTTCTGGTTCCAATAATCCAGCCCAGCTTTCCCATCTGTTATTTACAACTTATAAGTTTAAAATTCTACACTCCACTCCTCTCTGACATGTCTCGTGCCCTCAACATAATTGCAAACCCACCCCCACCCCCATCCCCACCCCCACCTACATACAATCCTCCTGGTCCCCTGACTAATTTACACCTGAATTTTGGTTTCATTGAAAATTCTATGCATCTGGTTAAGTGTGTATACAAAAGTGTACATGTATTGTTATATCTTGTTTTGGTTTTTTTGGGGTTTTTTTCTCGCTTCCTTATGTTTTTGGTTTTTTTTCCTTACATGCATGGGAGTGCTTTACTTTGTTAAAGCGATGGGGCTTTCTTAGGAATACTTTGTTTCACAACTATGCGCAGGCAATATATTTAATTCAATCAATCATATATGTTATTAATATGTACGTATGTATGTATCTTTATCTCTATCTGTATCTGTACATATACACATATACATATACATATATATATAAATATATATATATATATATATATATATATATATATATATATATAAAATGTCATGATTTGCAGAGGAAGGCCAGCAATTTGCCCAACAAACAAGCAGTCTCTCCTCAGCAAGCTGAACATAGACCGGTACGTTCGCATTATCAATTTCAACTTCAGGTTCCAACGTCACGTACAAGATCTTTCGGTGACCGTAGCTTTCTGAATGCCGCACCGCGTTTTATGCGGGAACTTCCTCCCGGTTGAACTTAGGTCAACTTTGGATTCTTTTACTCAATTTAGGAGCTGTCTTAAAACTTATCTTTTCTCTCAACTCGATTAGTTTTTGCACCTTAAGTACACTTAAAAGCGCATTGAACAACTTTTGTTGGAGTTCGAGCTATATAAGACTAGTCATTTATTAGTTATTATGACTCTTGAAGAATATCAGATTTATAAATTGCACTTTCGTCTTCTTCTCGTTTCAGTCGTGAAAAAAAAAGCCGAGTTGGGAAGCAGCTACCTCCGGGTACAGCAGGAGTTGGAACAACTCAGGCTTCACGTAGAAACCCTTGAAAAGGAAAGACGGGTAAGCTCTCGCTGTTTAATCCAGTGGTTCTCAAACTTTTTTAGATGACTGCCCCCTTCGACCATCTTGCACTGTCCCAATGCTCCCTCCCCCTACCCACTACCCTCGACCTATCGTTCAAATTCGACCGCTCAAGCGAGCAAGCAGACTGTCTGAAGATGTGCATAGGAATTAAAAAATAGCCTACATTCCCTACAAGATGATGAATTTTCTCTCAACAAAAGTTAATTTTTTTGTTCCCAGACCCCCTGGATGCCTTATTGTGCCCTAAATCTCTGCAGTGTTGTGTCGTAATCGTCAGGGACCCCCAAATCAGTGCCAACGCCCCCCTACTCCCGTGTACCCTGTAGCGCCCCTCTGAGACTTCCGAACGCCCCCAGGGGGCAGCAGGGACCTCTTTGAGAACCACTGGTTTAATCAGTGGATAAAAAGGGAGTCTTGAAATTTACAAAATTCTCGTATTGCTCTCGTCTTCTCATCCTCATTGCCATGATCCAAGAGTCAGGAGGTTTTAAAACAGTCATTTTCATGTTTTCTAGATGTTTAACATGAGGAAAACCATTTTGAACTTGCTGTACATAGACGTCCTAAAGGTGTTAATATATTTATTGGTTTACATATGTTATAGTATTTGCGCTATATAAGGATCCATAATAATAATAATAATGATACGGGAACAGTAAAGAAAGGTAACACAACAACAATAATAAATTAAAGTGTTAAAGCTGAAATTGGTATAAGATACTGGCACCCTGATTATAACAGATATATATTTGTGCATGATTACAATGACACAGGGCAATAAGTACAGTATTGGATTGTATTGGTATTCAAGGTTTCCAGCCGTAGACTCGTAAAGCTGTTGCTGTCGTTATATATAATTGCTGTAAGGTCAGGGAATAGTTTATATAAGTTTTGAGAGGCAAAATGCAATAGCAAATTACTAAACAAGTACAAAGATATGTAGCATTTCTTTGCACAGATATCATAGTGTTGCCATGACATTTACATAGATACATAAAACTTTGTACAGTTCAAAAACTGCTAGGCAATTATGGTCACTCTATTCCTTTTGATACCTTTAAAGAAAAGCCTCTAAGTAAAATAAAGACCGTGGGACCTAATACCAAGGTGTAATAATTTGATCGCTATTGGCTCTTTTCCAATTAACAGCTGAAGGGGGAAAAGCAACTACCATTGTTGTGGTTAACCAATTGTGGGACTTAAACAGCAAAAAAGAGTAAATATATATACTGTGGAATGTGTTGTCAACAACTGAAAATATACTGGTGGAGTACCCGTGTCTGAGATTTTGAACATACATGATCCACACACACGTCCTGTGAAATGATGAACGTCATTTTAGCTTGGAGCTTCCATGCTTAAGACTTCGTTGTTGAGATGTATGACATATATGATTTGCAGTTTATTCACCTTTATTTTGGATGGGGTGTTGATTATGCAGTAATCTGTGATGTCGTATATAGACTAACTCTATTAGGATTATATTCTGTATTTTATTCTTTATTATACTGTATAAATTACTATATTCTTTAGTATAATGTATACTATACTATATTTTATACTATTATGTATAATATATTATACTATACTGTACATTATACTATATTCTATACTATGCTGTATAAAATACTATATACTATACTATACTGGATACTATACTGTATACTATACTATATTCTATACTTTGCTGTATACTATATATATTATACTGGATAATATACTGTATACTATACTATATTCTACACTATACTGTATATTGTACTATATATACTATGATGTACAATGTACTATATACTATACTATACTGGACACTATACTGTATAATATACTGTACTGTATAATATACTATATTCTATACTATATTCTATGCTGTACTGTTAAATATACTATATTCTACTTTTGCAAGTACCAAATTGCATTCACTGTAAAGTACTCTAGTGTCAAAGTACTCCCTCTCATAAACTGTACTCAAAATTCAGTGCTAAACTACTTGTATGTATATATACTTGATTTCAATTAGTTGGTGCTCTATCAGTGACTTAACAATTACTGGCGTTATACAGTAGCCTCATAATATTGTTTTCCCTTTCTCTATGAAAGTATTATTTTCTTCACAATAGTACTTTTGTGCATCACTACTCCAGCAATTATCTCATATTTTCATCACATACTTTAGCACAGGTTGTACGAAGATGAAGAAGCCATGATAACGTATGAAATCATTAGTAGTATTACTATTAGTCTCAAGGGCGTAGGAACCGGGGGGGCTGGGGGGGCGCCAGCCCCCCAGTGAAAAATATGGGGGGGGCGGAAGTATCATTCCGCCCCCCCGCTCCGCAAGTCAGAAAACCCCTTTTTCATTTCCAAATGAGAAAAAAAATCTCATTTGGAGCACTAAATTGCATTTAAGGCCAGGTGAAAATGCAAAATTCTTTACAAAATGGAGTGGGAGTTGAAGTGTGCTATATTGCACCAAATTGCATCTGCGGCCACCTGGAAATGCAAAAAAATCCAAAGGGGAGGGGGACACCCCCTCCCCTTAGACCCCTCCCCCAGGCCGGCCATCAGTCTTCAGCCCCCCCACTCAAAAGTACCTTCCTACGCCACTGATTAGTCTAACAAACCCTGTCTAGACACCACTTTGCCATTCCAAAATCAGAGGGAGAAAGAAAAAAAATTGAGAATATGGAGGCATTCTGAATGTTTACAAACATTGCAAACTTTCGAGCAGTCTCTTCACATTCGACTGTCATATCATTTGCTTATACAATGACAACGAGGGAGGCGTTGTTAGCATATGGTTCTTGTGTATTGAATAAATCAATAAAAGTACTAAGATGTACTCAAAAAGGTACTTGGATGAAAAAGTACCCATATTCCCGTCACTCCGATTCTAAACTGCTGTACTCTGACACTGGTACACGGTATTCGGAACGTGGATTTGTGACGAGAGATCACAGCTGTGCATCATGTAACCACTTGTTCTTCATTAAATAATGGGAAAAATTTTCTACAAAAAAAGTTATTCAACCATATCCCAAACTAATAGCTAATATTGTGTGCAACCAAAACGAAAGAAAAATCTTACCCTATTGTCTGTGAGGAAGTTAGGATCAAAGCAATAAAGCGATGCTCTGATAATTAGCTATCTGTGCACACAAAGCTTGTCCTACCCCTGGACTGAATTCCAGATTTGGAGACTGAATAGTGGTGGTTGGGCTTAATACTGGCTTGTACAAATTAAACCGCTCCAGGGGACAAAAAAAATTTAAAATTTATAACACGCACTTCCCTCTTATACATAATCCTCTAATACTATGCTCCAATTGGTCAAGTCTTTAAACAGGGGGTGTGGCTACCATCCATCCAGGCCCTGACTCCTCCTTCCTCTTTGGACCATTTGTATGGTAAGATCGTGTTAAACCTTCCTGGATATTCTCTGTATAAAATTCAAGCGTTAGTATAAGGATGGAATGTAGGATTTATGTTTTCGTATTAAGTCTTGAGGAGGAAAATATTTCATATTTCTAGGTCAATACTCAGACTTCATAAATAATAAAAAATTATAATAAAAAATAAAATCAAGCGGGTCGAGCCGGAAAAGAGAGTAGAGAGCCTGGTGTGCTTTTGTCTGGAGTTACCCGAGATCACAGTCACAGATCCAGCAATATAAGCCACTTGCGGAGGTCGTCTGACTTGAGTAGCCATTGCTACCCACTTACGGAGGGTACTCTGGCCACTCGGCTACCCGTTGCATCGGGTAACCAGACAACCAGAGGATCGGAGAGCCAGGCAACCGGTGCGCTGGGCAAGTCAGGATGCTGGGCAGCCGAAAGAGGCCAGGGAGCCTTTGATTCGGCAGCAATGGTCGGCCAGTGGATCACATGAAGGTTCAGATTCAGAAGCCTGTCCCGGCGGAGACTGGGTCCAACAGCTTGATTTACGAGTGAGACTTTGAGGGTCTCCGCCAGAACGGAGCCAAGCCAGCCACTCAACGTGTTCTTCAAAAGACCCGAAGGGGAGAGTTAAAGATGACCGACAGAAAGAGTCGTAAGAAGGAACAGATAAGAAATCACTCTTCGTTGGATTCATCGAGAAACACTGATTCTGGGTCAGACAGACCGAGGAAAAGACACAAATCTTCCTCTGATGGCCAGGTTATCTTGGAAAGGTTTAGCCAGCTCAAGGACTTGCTTGTCGCATCCACCCATTAGACAGTGGAGATGGAGATTGCATACCTCTTGACAAAGCAAGCGATCAGAAAAGGTCCACCCCACCCGACAATCAGATTCTGTTAAGGTCATCATACTTCCTGACTCTGAAGAAGAAGGGAACAGACCTTTGGAGGCCCCATACTCAACTTAAAGCAGGTTGCAAAAAAGTTGTATTTAAACCAAAGTCGTGCCGGATGGAAACACTTTCCTCAATCGTTCCGATCGTAGAAAAGGGAATGTGGGCCACCTCGTTGGATGCATACCTGCACATCCCAATCAAGCAAGAGGACCAGAAGTTTCTGGCCTTCAACTACACGGGAGGGGAATTACCAGTTTGCTTCCCTACCATTTGGCATATCCACGGCACCAACGGTCTTCACCAGGGTAAACCAGATCCATATTGGCGTTTCTACGACAACGACAACTGGCTGATCGTCTCAAGATCAGAAGAGGACTCTAAGAGAGACACAGACTTCCACTTTCCTTCCTAAAGGATCTAGGCTGGTTAATAAACGAAAACAAGTCATCTCTAACACCAACTCAAAGTCTCACATACCCAGGAGCGGTACTTAATCTACAAAGGGTTGGGTCTTCTCAACAGACGAAACGGTAGACGCCCTCCGACTACAAACGATGGACGTTCTATCCAAACGACATTCCAAGACGAGAGCATGGATGAGATCACTACAGCAACACCTCCTTCTTCCAAGCAGGAACTAGCAAAGAAGCCATCATTGACTTATCAAAGCTGCAAGCTGACCGAAGTCATTCTCTTAGATTCATATTTTAACATCCATGATTATGAATTGTCAATTGTCAACGACTCTGTAACAGGAGGACATACAGTAATCTTGGGGTGACTCGAACTCGGGACCTTATGATTGAAAGGCATATGAGGTAAGTAAGTGAGTGCTAATAAATTCCCCAAAGCCACTTATCTGTTTTGGGAATTTGTTAACCACGCACTTGCCTCATATAGGCCCACCCACCTTCCCCGCTCTGGAACATCTCTTGGGAAAGTGAGAAGCCATATTTATCTCTTCACATGCACAGACCACACTGACATAACTATTTATCACTAATGTGGGTGCCATTCTCAAGACAGGAGTGCGTGGAGAGGAACTTAAAGGCATTGAAGACTCGCCCAAAACCGCATGCTGAGCTCTGAAAAAGTTAACTTTCCGTTGCTTGCAAGTGAAGTTTTATTCTTGTCGCAACAAAACGCGGAGGGTAATGAAACGTGATACCTTGTTATCTTTTATCTGACCTGAGATGCCCATCGCTGCTATGTACACTGTGTTGTGGGTATTGACCGTAGCTGTATGTATTGACTGTACACTATTTTCTAATTACCGAAGGTAGCAAGCTATGTGTGTATTTTCTGGGATCGATGGTGGTGTCTCACACTTATGTCACACCTCATTCGAAACTAGGTCAGATTACCGGCATGAGATGTTTCTTTGTGCGCGAGTCTTCACACCCTTTAATGGATCAGAGAGATGATTCTCAAACTCAATAAGGTGAGCTGTAATTACATTCATTAAAAATTGGATATTATTACTGAGGTCTTCTGCCCATTCCCACTTGTGCATTGGTTAAATTTAGCCATTGTTGACACGAGGGATGTAACGGAAGTGGATCCTAAAGAGGAAGGGGGAGTCAGGGCCTGGATGGATGGTACCCACACCCCCCACCCTCCCCCCCCCCCCCCCCGTTTAAAGACTCGACCAATTTGAGCATAGTATTAGAGGATAATGCGTATGTATATGAGGTAAGTGCATGGTTAACAAATTCCCCAAAACAGGTAAGTGGTGTTTGGGGGAGTTAAAAAGATAAATAATACAGAACTTGTGAAATAAAGTACATTGATCCAAACCCCAGGTGCATTTAAGCTTGTTGAATTGTTGAGGGGGAAAAAAAGAAGAAAGAATGGAATGCAATTATTTCATATTCAAAAAACTGATTTTATTTTGTTTTTATGATTATGATTATTATTTTTTTAAGCACCTTGGAAAATACTTCAACCGCATGATAGGAAGTTCTATTTCAATAGTGTTTCTTGCCAAAGGGCAAAAGGCTCCTTTAGAACTCTAGTCTGTCCGTCGGTATGGGACGCATCTCGTAAACACGACAACTATAACGCGTTTTGCATGATTGAGCTCCATACTTTGGTAAGTATTTGTTGTGGGTGCAAGAAACCTTTTCCCAAATTGGATTTTGGTCAAAGGGCATTGGACGTCGACAGAAGTCAACATCTGAAAACATTTTGAAAACGTGATAGTAATTATAAGGAAAATGCAGGTTTAAACTTCATACTTGATAAGTAGGTTACCTGTAAAATCTCATCGGTATAAACAAGATTGTGAAACAATTGTGTGCAGTCTACTATATTTTATGTTCTCATGTGTTGTTTGGTAACAGGTATCACTATCCCCTGTTAGTTTTCTGCTCTTGCATGGTGGTAAGGGTGCGATCAAGTGGCGTCAACAAAATATTACCGCGATTCTCATCATGGAGGGGATCTTAATTGCATCAACGGAAAATATAATGTAAAAAGAACGACTGTCGTTTGTGTCGTGCGTGTCTGACATCACAAGTTATTATAAATACTATAATAAATACCAATAAATACCGAGTATTAAAGTGCTGTTATCATGAAATAAAACATGCTCACGAGCACTGTACAAAAGAACCAATACCTGGAATATAACATTACCAAACTTAAGAAAACCTAAAAGTAATAACAACAGCAATAAAAGTAAAAAATGATATAAGACAGGGTTATAAACCACAATAAAGTACATAAAAATATAAATATACATAAAAATGGGCACAGTGAATAAAACACTGAATAAGATTAATGCCATACTCAAGCCTAAAAAGATAAGTTTTTAAACGCTTATTGCACAATGTACTTACTTATCCAATTATAGAAATAGGCAGCAGGTATATTATATTAAGCCAATGTTTTTTTCTTTTCGCTTGCCCTATTTTATATATATATATTTTTTTTGTAAATCAAACCCTTTCTTTTAAAATTAATGTGGCATTTGTACCCTGAGAGCCTTTTTAGCTAGAAAAAAGTATCTGAAACATTCTCTGGGGTGGGTAGGGAGAGGCCCAGTTCAAAAACAAAAGTAAAGTTGCTCCTTCATCTGAAAAACTAACAGTTTTGATAGCTATTAAAGCAAAGCATTCCAAATGTATTAACCCTTTCAGGAGTAGGTAAACAAGTAGAGTATATAATAGGAATGTGTAAAGCGTTTGGAGAACAGTTGCCTTGGTGACGTTACAGACCTAACTCTGTGTTCCATATAACTGCGGTTAGGGCCCGTTATTGAAGCGGGTCAATACAGGTTCATTCGATCAACCATATCTGGAGTTAGGTATCAATTATTGAGATGGGGATTCAACCAGCAGTATGGAATATCTTCATTGTCTTTAAGGGATAAAGTTTAAATTGTCTGCCACTGGAATATTCCTTGATTTCTTTGAATAATTGATTTCCAAAACCTCCCAAAAATGTACTTTTTTCAAACTTTTGACAAAGTTTGGCTTATATCAAAAATCTGGCAGCAACACTTGAAATATTACAGATTGAGTTGTAAAAAGAAGAAAGAAGAAAAAAATATTTGGAGGGGATTTAGAAGATAGAAATTAATTTTTTTGGCCAATTTGGTTAGCATCGTTGGTTGACAGGTAGTAGTCTTTTTCAAGTCGTATCGTTTGATAATTTAATTTGATTAATATTGAATTTTTCTTTCCAGATGAAAGATTGTTGTATAGTCGAAATCGAAAATGAACTGATGATGAGAAATATACCGCATAGTGAACCATTAACCAAGGACAGTGGCTTAAAACAATCGTTACCTCGTCTTACTGAACCAACCACCACCACGGGCTGTCAGAAGGCCGTGAAATCACTCAGTCGGATTACAGGCGGGTAAGTCCAATTAAAGATTCGGTTGGTAACGTTATTTCACGCCTTCTTACTCCCCAACAGACGTTCCAGGTTTTTTTTCTCCCGCTTCTGTGACATACCGATGCTATGAGGGTTATTTCTGTCAGTTCCAAAATGTCAATTATGCCAAAGTTAACGGGGGTTTATCTGTACAGTTGATTTGGTAGTTCGATTGGCTAGATTCAAAGTTTGCATGTTGCCATGGCAATGTGTCTATCTTTATCTTACACGCTTGTTTGATTTTGCTAAATATGAGGTTGGAAAACGTTTGTCAAATTTAATGACATTTTTTGTGCAGTCCTTTTAAGCGACTAATTGGTTCATGCCCACAAGAAACTGAAACATTTGCTTGGCTCCCTCGCTTACCTGTCTCCTCAATATGAAAACATTTTCGCACTAACATGTCTAGCTTGAACCAGTAATTTGTCTAGCACTGTAAAGAGCTTCGCAGCCGATCACTCCTGTTCAACCGGCCTCCCGATTGTACCACCAAGAGTAACTAGACCTGTTTTTTTTCAATATGGGGGGGGGGGAGAGGTTTGTTACCATTTTGGTACAGTCAGAGTGCTAAGTATGTGAGCAGGTAGGTAAGCTCATCATTCATTAACATCTGAAAGTTTTGGAATGTATACAGATATGCTAGCAATGGTCAATTCAGCTGCCATATCTTTCATGATCACACAGAAATTATGACTTCAAGTGATGGAAGAAGGCAAGGGGGGGGTGGGAGGAGGGGGTGGAGGGAGGAGGGAGGAAAGGTTATTCATCGACACCCTGACAGGTAGTCACTTAAAAGATCATCCTGTAACTTGCCATTATTACTGTTCCTTATTTCAAACCCTATCATCAATGGCTGTGTGGTTCAGTGGGCTGCCACAAAACTTCATTGTTTAAGCAGCATTTTGTGTTTGATCCCCGGTTGCCAGTAAAATGACAGCCCTGGTATTATTTTATGCATTGATTTGTAAGACTTAACATAACAAACGATTGTGATGGCTATTAGTTTCTGCTTCAGCAGAATTCCTTTCTGGGAAGAAAAAGCTAGAAAATTAAGCCACTATTTGAATTCTACTGAGGCAACAAACCCCCAAAATTGAGTTTATAGTATTATATAAAGGTAATGTCTTTATACCACAGACTTCTAGTTTTCTCGCATATAGTTTTACAATCGTTGAAGAATTATGTTCCTAATTGATGATGCTATCATAGTCGTGTGGCTAACCTCTCGCTTTAAAACTGATTGTTTTTATGGTCCAAACTTTTAATTTTTATTTTTATTCAGATGCACAATCCATTTGGAAGACAGGGTGATGATTAAAGGTGATCGTACAGGCAGGGTATGCTACATCGGTCCCTTGAAACACCTGAAACCATCCATGGTGTTTGTAGGGGTGCAACTCGAATCCACAGGTACGTACAATGTTTTGTTTTACTCACCGGGGGCACAGCTGGGTGGTATGGTTAAGGGAGATTTTTGTCCGATTGAGTATGCCCTCGAGGCAGCGAAAGGTCACGGCACTGTATAAGGAGATGCCTGTTTTGTATACCATGTGTGGTCATGTCTAATGAAGTGTATAAGGAGATGCCTGTTTTGTATACCATGTGTGGTCTTGAATTATGAAGTGTATAAGGAGATGCCTGTTTTGTATACCATGTGTGGTCATGTCTAATGAAGTGTATAAGGAGATGCCTGTTTTGTATACCATGTGTGGTCATGACTTATGAAGTGTATAAGGAGATGCCTGTTTTGTATACCATGTGTGGTCATGTCTAATGAAGTGTATAAGGAGATGCCTGTTTTGTATACCATGTGTGGTCAATGTCTAATGAAGTGTATAAGGAGATGCCTGTTTTGTATACCATGTGTGGTCATGTCTAATGAAGTTTATAAGGAGATGCCTGTTTGTGTACCATGTGTGGTCATGTCTAATGAAGTGTATAAATGAGATGCCTCTTTTGTATACCATGTGTGGTCATGTCTAATGAAGTGTATAAGGAGATGCCTGTTTTGTATACCATGTGTGGTCATGACTTATGAAGTGTATAAGGAGATGCCTGTTTTGTATACCATGTGTGGTCATGACTTATGAAGTGTATGGAGATGCCTGTTTTGTATACCATGTGTGGTCATGTCTAATGAAGTGTATAAGGAGATGCCTGTTTTGTATACCATGTGTGGTCATGTCTAATGAAGTGTATAAGGAGATGCCTGTTTTGTATACCATGTGTGGTCATGTCTAATGAAGTGTATAAGGAGATGCCTGTTTTGTATACCATGTGTGGTCATGTCTAATGAAGTGTATAAGGAGATGCCTGTTTTGTATATACCATGTGTGGTCATGACTTATGAAGTGTATAAGGAGATGCCTGTTTTGTATACCATGTGTGGTCATGTCTAATGAAGTGTATAAGGAGATGCCTGTTTTGTATACCATGTGTGGTCATGTCTAATGAAGTGTATAAGGAGATGCCTGTTTTGTATACCATGTGTGGTCATGTCTAATGAAGTGTATAAGGAGATGCCTGTTTTGTATACCATGTGTGACCATGTCTAATGAAGTGTATAAGGAGATGCCTGTTTTGTATACCATGTGTGGTCATGATTTATGAAGTGTATAAGGAGATGCCTGTTTTGTGTACCATGTGTGGTCATGTCTAATGAAGTGTATAAGGAGATGCTTGTTTTGTATACCATGTGTGGTCATGACTTATGAAGTGTATAAGGAGATGCCTGTATTGTATACCATGTGTGGTCATGTTTAATGAAGTTTATAAGGAGATACCTGTTTTGTGTACCATGTGTGGTCACGAGTAAATGAAGTGCCTTGTTTTTAACAATTTGTAAAGGGTATTTCCTGTCTCGTTCCAAAGAAAAGACTCTGTCTATGTGATTGTTCACCGTAGTCGTATAATTCTTCTATATAGACACACAAGTATATAAACCACAGAATTAAACATTGTGTTTACAAGGGAGAGCTTACCCTTGTCAATTGCTGACAAAAACATTATTGGTATATTTAGGATTTCTAGAAAGAGGGGAGGGGGGGGGGACGGGGACCTGCGTGACAAGCGTCGGTAGTTAAGGACAATTTGACCGAAATAACGGCAGTGGATTATAAAGCCTTGCTGAATGCTCCTGCATAGTGTGTGTCAAATCTCTTCACCCTGTTTAACCTTGTTCTGAGCATGTTTGCAGCTAGTTTTCAGTGCCACAAACTAGTTTTCAGTGCCACAAACTAGTTTTCAGTGCCACAAACTAGTTTTAGTGCCACAAACTAGTTCTCGCCGCCACAAACTAGTTCTCGGCGCCACAAACTTTTTTCAGCGCCACAAACTAGTTCTCGGTGCCTCAAACTAGTTTTCAGTGCCACAAACTAGTTCTCAGTGCCACAAACTAGTTCTCAGTGCCACAAACTAGTTTTCAGTGCCACAAACTAGTTTTCAGTGCCACAAACTAGTTTTCTTTGCCACAAACTAGTTTTCTTTGCCACAAACTCGTCAAAACAAGAATCTCTCCCTGGATCTGTCACTCTTCGGTATTGTCAAAATGGATGTGATCATCTGTGCGTTTTGTATGGAAATCTCTGCCTGTCGCATACTACCTCGTAAGGCACTAAGAGTGTATGCTGGGATGAATGTAAATCAGCTCTTTATTTCCAGAATTTGGGGAAGTTTGGACGTCCCAGACTGACAGCAGATTTTAGTCACAGTTTTCTGGTTACCATGTCCAGTGGCTCAGTAACCTTTGCAAACGCGCTGGTGTGTGTTTCTTTTTGTCTGTGACGGCCAGCTTGTAAACAACATATCGCAAGAAGCACAAGTTGAGTCAATGTCACATGGTAGATAGATGCCCCATGATGTGTCCTATTGTTTGTGGTTTCCATCTCATGAATATTAATGAGTGGGTGTACTTAAGGTAAAATTCTTATAATGGCAATATCTCTTCAACCAAACGTCCGATTTAGTTCACTCTTGGTATGGTGATGTCAGTTGATGATACCTACGTGGTCATATAGTCAAGAAATTCATTCTCAATATTATTCATGAATGGGCGTGGCTAAAGTGTCATTACAGTGGAGGGTGGGGGGGAAGGGACCTGCGTGACAAACGTCGGTAGACAAAAGCTGTAAGTTGGATAGCCACACAATGTGATGAAGTGTTAGTAATAAGCCATTCCACTTCTCACCCATGCGTCTGTTTCTGCTTAGCATCGTAAAACCGACTGCCTTCGAGGGCCGACATTATTATGTATTTGTTAAACTGGCATCCACGTACTCTGGAAACTTACCTTTATTGTTAATCTGCATACTTAGCATCTCAGTATTCTTTCTCAGTTGCGACTTTAAGATAAAGCAAGTCCGTCCCTAACCTCCCCCTACCCTCCCCCCCCCATTCCAACTGCTCTGTTACCACCCAAGATTCTACCTCAGATTTTCTGTAGAAGTAGGGATATGCCTTAGCAGCTATGAATAGTGGTTTGTGATCCTAAATCAAGGTTTTTTTTCAGTTGAATTTGAAAACTTCTTTGATTCTAGATATTCAATCCTATAATCCCAAGTTGAACAATGTCCTTCTTGAGCTTGTCTGGCAAGTTTCGTTCCAATGATGAAATAATTCGGAGAAAAATTCAAAGGTTTCTGGAATTGTTTTCACTTTGTTTTCACATGGGATTTTTGTCTAACATAATAAAGAAGAAAAATTGTCATAAAAAAATAAATAAAAAAAACAAAAAAATTGTCTGCGCAATCCTATATTGAGACTGACCAATGGTATAATTAATTACCTGCTCTGGCGGAACTAGCACTAGCTGTGGAGTTTTAGCCTGTAGATGGAAGCATTTCAATTGAAAATTTTCATCTTGTCACATGTCAATAGGCTGTGCGATGTCGTACATAGTGTTGCACCGATTTTGTTACTTTTCAAATTTTTTCCATCCTACATTGACCACCTTACTTGTACTTCCTCTCCGCCAGCCGGTCGTCACGATGGTTCCATCCACGGTCATCGTTATTTCACCTGTCCGAAAAACCAAGGCATATTCATCCCAGTGCAAGATGTAAATGCTGTTTTAACCTCTAAGGTAAATCAGTTTCTTTTTCGTTACAGGATTGATTGTTCCATCGTTCAACTCTGTAGGTTTACATGGCTCCAAACAAAAGCAAAAACACCGAAAGTATGCTATGACTCGTAGTCTCGGAATTTTGTGTCATGTGAGCCTGTATCCATAGCTGTCATTGTTGTCAGTTGTACCTGCATTTTTTTTTTTTCATTTCTTTCTTTCCAGCTAACAATAAATTGCTTTGGCAGACTCATTGCCTATTGACAGAAGTACAGTGAATACACAAATAATATTTACAAGCTACTGTTTACCCTTAACACTTCATTGTGCATTTGTCGGCACGGTGGGTATGGAGGAAACAGTCTCAATAGCTCTCGAAGAAACAGGATTTATTCAGTCCAGCCAGGCATAGCTTTCGGTAAATAGTACATTTTCTGAACTCACCAGAACAAAACCTCCCAGTTACAAAAGGTAACTGTGAGTGACAAATGTTTATATTAATCAATTTTTTTTTTTGTTCGTCACCCATTTGCTTTAAAGACTTTATTCGGTCGTCTGTAAAAATTTACGAGAACAATATTTTTTTGTACCTCAATATTTGTAGTTTATCAAAAGACCGAAATCTGCCAAAGTGCCATCCATCATTCCTCGTCATCCGCCCGCCACTCGCCACAAGAGGGTGACCCCGGTGGTGGCGTTACCCTCCTCGCCACCGGTCAAATCGAATTCAACGGCAACATCCCGTCCTATCTCCTCCAGGAGACAGACAAGGCTTCTTAGACAGCAGTAAGTTTTGAACGATATTCGTTGACAGTAAAACCTGAATATTACAAATTTTCAAATTTCAAAAAGTAGTTCAAAAGGTACTTTCGAGTGGCTGAAGTTGATTGGGTGGGTGATAGATACGCTAGAAATTTTCTACATCTCAAAGTCAAAGTCTTTATCCTTTTACCAGGTTGGTTTTGGGGAGGATACAAGTTTTTACAAAATCTGGTGGTATTTTGTGAATGTATTTGGCAAGAGTGGAGGAAAATGACGTCTTTACAGCACTTCAGCGGAAAATGTCTATGAACTCGCTTATTCACGGATGAAAATCAGATTTATCAAAAAATCTAAAAAAAAGTTGCATTTTGAGGAACGAAAAACAACAACAGGTTAAAGGTCATCATTGATGATCACAGGTCAACCCTGAATGGCCTTTTCTGTCACAAAAATTTAAAACAGACTGATCCCCCCCCCCCTGGATCCTAGTCCATGACAGGGTTCAAAGCGCTGGATCTGATCCGCTTTTACATTCCAAGTAAACACCGAGCATGGAGTTTTACACCCTGCTCGCTGTCGAATGTAAACAGGGCTGTAACCATCAATCACCAGGGAGTGTGAATATTAGGCAGTTTTAGGCCTTAGAAATGTATAGCTCATAGCTAGTCTAGGGCAAATCACAACATGGGGTGGTGCTAAGGAAACAAATTTGGTAAACAAGGTTTTATAGTCAGTAGGCTAGTCTGTGAGATGTTTTATAGTCAGTAGGCTGGTCTGTGAGATGGTGATTTGTATGAAAATTGGCATTTATTTCCCTCTCCTTTCTGTTTTATGTCGACAGAAGCAATCATGAATATTCTTGAAGACGGAGGGATGACAAAGATGACCTTTAACCAGACGGCCATGGATTTGCATAATCCATGAATTATTCATATTGCGATAAGATTTGTGTTATCGAAAAATGGAGTTAAAAGTTGCACTCACCAAGACTTTTTGTAGAGAAAAGTGATTTCTTTGAGAGAAATTTTACGTCGCTAGGCCGGAGATGCTTTTATAAAGGGGTCTCATTTCCAAGAGAAGAATCCCTACGGCATCACAGTCAGATAAAACTTTGTCGAAAGCATTATCGGGTTTCACTCAGACAGCTCTCGGTTGGCCTCGGAAGAAGTTCCTGCTACAATCGAAACGTTAAACTGGTCCGTCATCAAGCAAAAAAAGTTCTTGTATCTGTTTATATTATCAATGAACAGCAAATAGCCACATTTCATTATGAGGGAATGTTTACCTGAGAAGTGTGACATGCGCTTCCCAATTTGACAAAAGTTCAAGAGGCCATTATTCTCCCTCCACCCCACCCCACCCCCCCCCACCCTTCCCTTTTTATGCCCCATCACGCATCAAGTGCTTAAAAGTGTATTGTCAAGGAGAACTTCCAACTCTGACTTCAATCGCAATTTGACATTATCGAGCAGTATTTAGATCACAACCATTCAAGAAATTGTCAGAACGAGAATTAACTACGTACTCACCTCACCTCTACTCCAAAATCTACTCTCATTCTGTAATTTATCCGAAAACAGAAATAATATACGTTATACTCAGTTTCTATGCTTGAATTAACTCATCTATTATATCTCTTCTTATATGTGATCTCTCTTCCAAGAAAAAATTAATTTAAAGCCATTTTCTTCTAAAAATAGTTATGTTTGCATATTTAATTTCCCCTTCAAAGAGAATTTTAAGTTATAATTTCTTTTTCTTTTTTTTTAATTTAATGTTGATATATATATATATACTTTTTTTCCCTCCATTTTATCTATAATTATAATCTGAGACTTACAAGAAGAACTTAAACAATTCTTTGCTTTATCTTTTAGCAGACTTTAATTTCTTGCTCTATCTTTTAACAGACTTTAAATTTCTTTTCCTCTATCTTTTTAGCAGACTTTAATATATTCTTGACTCAAGGCTTCTCTACATAATACGTGCCTTTCGACTAATTTTGGTTCATCGTTGAATTATTCAAACGTTTACCGTTTTTTTCCTTTCATTTTCTTGACTCTGATTCAGGGTTAGGCTTGTGGCAACTCTACAAAATTTATTTTGTTCCTTTTTCTTTTGGAATGGTCATATTTTGATCTGTTCTTTTGATGAAATTTCCGTTACAAAAATTGATTTTGACATGACTTTTTTTTTTATTTTTATTTTTCTTATCTCCATATGCATACTATATTTATTAAGATAATTGTTTCCCTGATTGGCCAATGGCCATGAGAATTACTAATTTCTCTTTTTCTTCAAAGAAATTGTAATCAACTTGATGTTGGGATTTTGTTTTTCATCATAAATACAGGATTTTGCTCAAAAATTCATCTATATAAAAAATAAAATAAAACTGTTAGCAAACTGCTTATCCACTAGAGAGCCTGTGTAAGAGAATGCTCTTCTTTTTTTTTTAGCCTTTGAAGAAGATCCTGCTAGGATCGAAACGACAGGCCAACTTACTTTTACACAAAAATTCATCTAACCGTCATCTGTGATGGAAAAAAAATTGAACCAATCTGAACAAACTGGTTTGCCCTGGGCCCCTTCGATAAATCTGAACGATAAAAAACTTTACATGGACCGGGAAATGGCAAAGAGGAATTTGAGAACTTGACAATATGGAGAGCCTGGTTGTTCATTCTTGCATAATCAAAAAAAGTCATCCTGGTAGTTGCTGATTCTTTTTCATCAGCAGTCATTTCCTCTGATTAAACTATCAGAAATATTGGGGCATAAATATAATTTTTTTGATGAGCATACACAGACAACAGAAAAGACAACTTTGCCTCAATATTTGTGATTGTATATTTTTTTTTTGGGGGGGGGGGTGTTCCAAAAATGAAAAAGGTTCAGTATTTTCAGAAATGTTGATCAACAAATGTAGTAAGAAATGACATTTGCATACTTGCTAGATGAATGTTAATCTGATTTCTGCTCCAATGGAAGGAAGTAATTTATTTAAATTAATGAGTTTTGATATGTATGCAGTTAGGTTCAATTACAGTTTAAAAAAATGTTGTTTTTTTCTTCTCTGACAGAAAATACATATGAACAAACAATTTCTTTTACCAGAAACACCTGTTCTAATAGACTATGAGATTTACCATGGCAACCAGTGCAACACAGTCGCTATAACAGTTTGCTTTCAAACTCTTTTGGACAATAAAAAACTTCCAATTTGGATACAAAATTGAATGCCAGAAGATAAAAATAATCAATTTGTAATTGCTCAATCCTTCTTCATAATTCTGATCATTGCTATGGATATGTCAATAGTATAAATTTATGTTCATGTGATGAATATTTCATTATTTTTTTCTCTTTTCATAATGTACAAATGTACTGTTTCCAATTGGAACTATTTTATTGGTTTATTTTATCATTCATTGCTGGAGTCTAAAGGTATCTGTGCGATTGTGTCTGTATGCGTGTGTGTGAGCGTGCGTTTGTGTGTGTGTTATGTCTTGGCTTGTAAACAGCATAACTACAAAAGTATGTGGTGTATGAACTTCCTACTTGTTAAGTTGATTAAACCTAATATTGTGTACAAGAACTCTATTCTTTTATGTGAAGGTCATCTTGACAGTTCGTCTTGGCTCAAGTTCACACTTGGCTTGTTGAATATGGTGATTGCAAGAACCGTATCGAAATTCGATGGAGGCCAGTGATCATTTGAGGTCAACATAGGTCAAAAAAGTCTGAAAACCTTGTGTAAGCATGGTAACTCAAATTTAGGTCAAAAGTCTGAAATATTTGTGAACGTGGAAAATCTAAAAGTACTTCTTGGTTGGAAGTTCATTTTGTGTTCAATATGTAGATCCCCCCACTTGGTGAGTACAAGAACAGTATTGAAATTGGTGGAAGTCAATGGTCAATTTCAGGTCAACCTAAGGTCAGTGTCTGATAACTTTGTGAAACACTGTCAACTCAAAAAGTGAAGATTGGATAATGACCATAGTATGTATGTGTATCCACCTTTTAGAGTACAATAACTTTTCTGTGAAGGTCAAAGGTCAACACATGTCAAACACAATTACTTTCGAAGGTCAAAGCCGCCTGCATGAAGTCCATACCTTTGCATCTAGATCCACCTAAGTGAGTTCAAGAACTCTTTTCTGCAGAGTTGTGATACAGTATTTTATCAAGCAAATTTGTATTTCTTGGATACTCTATGCCATAACTCAGTTTTGATAAATTTGATATGGGCTTAAAATTGAACTCAGAGCAGTATTGAGAACCATAATTAATAACGCAATGCTTCCCAATGAAAGCAGTAGATACAGGGGGGCGGGGGAAGGGGGGGTCAAGAGAGGTGGCAGGAGGTTTCTGTGTTTTAACTTTAATACTTTATAGATGATAATATCATCAACAGGCACAGAATATTAAAGGGATCCAATCTCCATAAATTTCAATAGTGCCTTGGAACCCTGATATTCTTGTAGTTCATTGTTGTTTCCTTTTTCATATGATGAAACATAAAATACAGTTTTTGGTTCACTTTTGCTAACCTTTGTGCTTTTCAAGGAAGGAACAGCAAATAAAAGACACAAATAATTGGTACTTGTGTTTGTGTTTTTCCTTTTCTTTGTGTTCTTTATTTTTTGGTTTCGATGATAATCGTAACCTCTGTAATCATCATGGTGTATGTGTGCGTGATTGTATGTGTTCGTCTGTGACGACCAGCTTGTAAAAATGATATCTCAAGAAGGGAAGGTCGGACCAATTTCATATTTGGTGTGTAGAAGTACCACATTGAGTACAAGAAGTCTCTTGTTTTTTATGGAGGTCAAGGTCATTTGGGGTCACGAGGGGTCAAATTGTGAAAACCTTGTAAACACGATATCTCAATATTGGAAACTTGACCAGATCTCGTACTTAGTTTAAAGGTGTATAACACTGAGTGAAAGAAGCTTTTGATTTTGGTGGAGGTCAAAGGTCATTTGGGGCCAACAGGTCAAATCGTGAAAAGCCTTGTAAACATGATATTGCATTACGTCAGATTCATGAAGAAAACTGCCCATGTTACATCATCGAAACCACAATGCATTTTTGCTTTCTGGTTTAAACAGGAAGAGTGTTGGCCTCTGCTTTGTAGAAGAGATTTGGAAAGGAGAATGGAAGTTCTTTGGACCAATTTCCAACTGTGTAGCTTGTTCTGTCTGCATACGGCTTACTGCGGAATGTACTTTTCTAAAGAATTTGAAAATCAATTCCAATTTATTATTTCTACACATCAGAACGAGATAGAAATGTTGAAGTGGGACATGAAAGGTTCTGTTTACAATTGTTGTTTTATATATTGGTGGAAAACATAGCCTTACACTTACATCAAGTATGGCAGGCAGTATATAATGTGACCGGCCATTGTGAGAAATGTTCTGCATTCCCTCTCTCTCCTCCACCCTCCTTCCCCTCTCGTCACCCTTCTCCTACCCCCATATCAATCGAACGTGTAAAGTAAGAGTTCTTGTATCGAAAACCACCAGTCTCTTGTCGTCTGTAGTGTCCTTAAAATTTACTTTTCATTCGTCTCGCTGTTCGCTTTCTCTTTTGTTTTCCAGACCTTGTCCTTTGAAATACTGCCCTGTAAGTATTGGTCTAGTCATGCCATCAATGGACCCCTAATCCTATTTTATATGTCACACCCGGTTTAAGTTAACTCGTCCCTCTCGCCTTTGTTTCACTTGCTACCCCCTTGTGAGGTGTAAGCCCAATGTTCTCGAGATGGCTGAATACATAACGGGACCACGATCGATATCTCATGAGAGGAAATCGTTTCAATGACAGGCTTAACAAAGACAAGTAATCAATGGCACATCAAAGAAAACGACTTGCCTGAAGACTAGATCCTATTGAGTTACATTGTTAGATCGATACGCCCTTAGCAGCAGAGAGGGGTGTGTAACACGACTGGTGGTTACAACACCAGTGATTTGGTAACACTACTTTGGCCAATCCTTTACCAACTGGTATTATACGAAATTTTCGTTTCGTTTTCTTCAAGAATTAGCAGATTAACGTCACTGTTATAACGTTTATCTCGGCTTTACAACCCTGTTTGCATGCTGGGGAAGTTTCGTTACAAGTTGTATAAAAATATTAATAATGATTATTACTATCAATTCACTCTCGGTTGAGACTTTGTGTCTGTTACTTGGATCTGGAACGAGTCGACGAGATATGGAACCAAGTCAAATACAAAGAGATCATATCTGATGACGATTTCTTATCAGTATATCTTTTATTCGTCTACGTATTATTCAGCCGTTTTCTTCTGTTGATATTTTTTTTATGTCTGGGATCATATTACAGTCGTTTCTTTCATTGGATTATACTTACTACAGAAAAGGAAATTTAAAGAATTGACAAAGGGAACAATTTATAAGCTCGTCAAAATAATGACAACATGCGTCGGTGTTCACGTCAAAACAGTTTCCGATGAAGTTTCTCCATGATTAAGGGGGAGTGTAAACATGACTTGATAATGATTCTGTTAAAATTGGCTGATTATTTCTTAGTTACCGTACTTCCACTGACAACACGGAATCTTATATCTCTTTTACATTTCTGAGCAGAAACCAACGTATGTTTCTAACGCTCATGAACATTTTCCGGACCGACTGACAACTACGATGGTTCTGCGTTTGGATTAACATTTAGTCGTACTTTGGTCACATGTATACTCGAAGATGTGCCCTATATGAAAATTCAGGATAAAACAGAGAACGAACGACCGATGTGCAGATGATGACAGAATACTGACCGTTAAAAGTAAGGAGAAATACAACATTACAAGAAAGAATAAAACACAAAGCTTGTCGTCTGCAGGGATCTTTATAATTGCTTTGTTGATATTTATAGTTGCGTTTTGTAATACAGACAGCAATAAGTTTTATCTAAGATGATGAAATGCCTTTCTCTGCAGGACATTGTGTAAAAGGGCGCAGCTACTTCGTAAAACGCGTTGTGCGCAGTGAACCTGCGTTCGGTGCAGGAGGTCTGGAAATGCCTGGATACTACGTCGGCAACTCGCTCGCCGAGCAACTTCTTACGCATTACAAGAACCATCGATATGCGCCTTTGGATGGTAGTTTAGACATCCCACAAAGTAATGAACTGCACCAACGCGCACAGACTTTGGGCGTGGTTTCTGTCCAAGGAAGCGCAGCAATTGGCGGACAAGGTGGTTTAAAACCTTCCAATGCAGACCCTCATAAAATGGAAAGTTTGCCCCCTGATGGAGACAGCCGTCAAGTGTTGACTCCTGGTAGAAGTTCGTCTCATGGACCGACTACCCACTTTCCGCTATTAGCACGCACTACCATAGAAAGGAGCATTCCATTAAGACGTAGGGATCCGTCGCATGACGTGACGTTACCACAGTGCATCGTAACACAAAATACACTCAGTAGCAAGAGCGAACTTGAACTACATAGGAACTCGACAGCCTACGCTCGTGAAAAAGTCAGGAAGTCTTTAAAGGGAATGTATCCACCTAAAGCTATTTTCATGGAAGGGTACCCTCAACCGGTAAACTTTTACACGACAAAATTTCCACATGTCGTTTTAGAAAAGGACTTGCGCAAGCAGCAAGGGAAGTTTCTTGACCACAAAATTCGATCGTTGAAATATTCAAATGGCAGACCGGTGGAACTTAAAAGGTCAGAAGGGTTGAGACACAACTATTCCCATAACAAACCGGAGCTAGCCTCACTCGAGAAACTTGTCAACTATTCGGCACTCATTAGATTACGTAATACCAAAACTGTTTCTGGTTGGTTGGGTGGTCTACATTGTTACCCAAAGCAGTTGCACGAAAAAGAGGATGAAGTACCTCCTTAAAGCAGCTTTATATATGTCACTTGCATGAATTTAGTAAACTTTATGATACTATCCAATATAAAAACTATATATATATATATATATATAAACGTAACTGATTTGTCAAGTTTCATTTCAAAACATCCAAAAGAAGACGATATTTTGTAAAATGTTCAGATTTTCTTGTTGTCCTACACGTGACTTGTATATTAGAATACAAAACATGAGCGACAGAAAATGATACATATCGACTGGCTGAAGTTTCAGTAATCACCCTCATTTGTTGAAAAATGATAGCCAATGGGAGGTTTACTTCAATCAATCGCATTTGGTAAAAATGCGGACCAAATTCAATAAAGCTGTATTTTTTTTATAGAGGACAAGAGGGATAACATATGCAATAAGTTCTGTAAAATGAGAAAATAATCGGGCAAGTTGTTATATGTGTTTACGTAAAATATGGCATGCTGAACTTTCCTTCTTTTCTTTTCCAAGCAAAACCTATACTCTTCAGTTAATCACATTTGCCAAGTGCAGAAAATGCAGTGGTACCATATTTAAAGATTATTAAAACATTTTTGGCGTCACCTTAAGGGTTGCATACACAATTATTTTGATCTGATGCAAATTAAGTAAATCCATTTCACATATTTTTGAGAGAGAAACTGACATTCTCAATACCAGCTTAGATTTTAAGGTAAACTGTGTATAAATTGGTATGTAAACATGCATTTCAGCATGTCTAAAACTTGGAAAGTCGAAAATAAATGACGTACTGCCACAAATATGCTACGTGTGGGAATTTCTCTCTATTGTCAGGGCGGATCCAGGGGGGCCCGGGGGCCCGGGCCCCCCCCCCTTTTTGAAAATCCAGATTTTTTTTTACCGCGTTCGAGGGAAAGGACCCCATGCGTGATCAGTGGCGTAGCTACGGGGGCCTGGGGGCCGAGGCCCCCATGAAACAGGTTGGCCCCACTGGGAATGGGGTAAAAAAAAATGTTGTAAAAAAATAAAAATAAGTGCGATTCACTTATATTTTTTGTTCAATAATTTGGGAAATAGAGTTACACAATTATCTCGTCTGTATCTAGCAGAATAAGAAAATACAATATCTGTAGTAATCATGAGAATGGTCACACAGCATGGCATGGCAATGGTCGATGCGACGATTGCGCCATATACCACGAACCTTGTTGTGCTGAGCGATATCGATATCTGCTGAAAATATGTCCAGTGCTTCCACCTAGCGCAACAATCTATCAAAAGATTGGCTCCGTTTGTACTGAGCCGAGGTATCAGGTTTTCATATATTGCCTCGAGTCAAATGAATATATGCAGGCGCGGATTCAGGGGCGGGGGGGTCCGGACCCCCTGCTCTTGGCCCAAAAAAAGAGAGAGAAAAAAGAGAGAAAAAAAAAAGAGAGAGAAAAAATAATTCAATTAAACGCCAATTTTAAACATGTAGGACGTCAGAAAAGCGGTTATCTTCACAAGTCATCCAGGTGTGTCTTTTCCGACAAATGAACTATAGTGTGCACGCGTGCTACAGGTGCCAAAAATGCCTAACGATCTCAATTTTCAGACCGAAAAGTTTCAAAATTGAGGTGGTGTTCGAATTTTTTTGGACGGTGAGGTTACAGAGCGGTAGGCTGCTAGGATGCGCTAACGAATTTTTCAGGAGCAAACCCCTCACCCTTCCAGAATCCTGGATCCGGCCCTGCATCAAACAGTGGTGACGGAACGGGAGGGGATTGGGGGCTAAAGGCATTATGATTTTTGTATCATCTCAATTCATCTGATATGTAATACCATATTTCATAGATTGTTTTTTTCTCATCAATTGAGAAATTGCAGACATGATATCCATATTTTCAGGCTAGGTACATGCTGCTTAGAATACTCGGGAAGTGCCGTTTCCGGCCATCTGGGGGGTTTGTAAAGCCAAAAATTTTCTTGTACGCTCCGCGCCAACCGATGATGGCGCTCCGCTTAGATAGTCTTACGTTCAGGCGCGGCTGGACCAGTCAGACCCCCCTGTCACAAATCCTGCATCCGCCCCTGATATGTCATTGAATATTCCACAAAACAACTTTTTTTTTTATGCCCACGAAACTGTCGAAACATGATTTTCACTACTGGTAGAGATATAAAATATTGGGAATTCTGAAATTCCTGCAAACATGCGGCTGTGCCTGTTCAATACTCACTACTGATTCGCCTAAAAAAATGATGAGTGGAAATAGTTTCTCCAGGACCGTATCGTATCGTGGGTATCGAGTGCGTCTGATATACGAACGTACGTAATACGTACGTAAGTACGTCTATGATGATATGCACTGTACTGTACTGATAAAAACATAGGTGAATTTCACTCCATGGGAGTGATCACTGAGCACATTCCGGTATAAGAGTGAATTTCCACTCCATTGGAGTAACTTAACTCCTAATAGAGTTATATTCACTCTTATTAGGAGTGAGGGTTAACTCCAATAGAGTTAAATTTCACTCTTAATTTGAAGTGCGCCGAGTGATCACTCCAATGGAATGAAATCCACTCATTTGTTTTTAGTGTTGCTAGATATATGAAGAAGAAATTTACATGCCAATACATGTTATCGGTCATCGATTGGCACAAAAAACCAGATTCTGATGACAGCTGCATCAAGAAACCCAATAAATGGCCTAATTAGCACCGAGCCACCAATGTGGAACATTACCGAAACATCGATGCGTGTTAGTCTTCCATCCCCTTCCTCTAATGCTATTTAAGTCCACATGTAAGCATATCCTGCAAATCTACCGGTAGCCCACAGGGGTTTGAGTTGGGAGAAAGGCCTTGACAGCTGGAAACGACAAATGATGCCAACTTCCCTCAAGTTAAAAGTCTGGCTGAGTTGGCAAGGCCAGTCAGCATGAAAGATAAAAAAAACTTTTTTTTGCATTTCTGTCACCAAAGTTGCACATCTTTTTGGTTGTTATTTTGCCTCACAGGTGCCATCTCCTGCGATCTGGGGGTTGCTGAAATCTCAAATTTTCTCTGTACGCTCCGCGCCAACCAAGGTGGCGCTCCGCTTAGATAGTAGCCTCCGGCCCCCCCCCCACAAGAAAGAACAGCCCCCCATGGCCCCCCACTCAAAAAATCCTAGCTACGCCACTGTGCGTGTAATTTTTTGTAAAATTAATTTGCAAAAAGAGTACACCATCATTCTGATAAAGTCAAGGTGAGAGGGGCACTCTGACTGCATCAATAGTCTCCATCTGGAAGGGGGCATCCAAGATGAAATGGCCTGGAGTAGCCTGGTAAAAAGTAGTTTGCATCACCACCTACTCCCCAAAGACGTAAATCCCAGCTCATTGCTCGAAATTGCAAATATATGCCCGGCAAACCATGAATACATGATTTATTGGAAATAAATTTTACTCCAAACTTTCACGAAAAGTAGCACCAGATTGCACCGAGGACCTCCATATTTTGTGAAATTTTCCAAAGGGGAGGGGGGCACCCACTCCCCTTAGACCCCTCCCCCAGGACGACGATTAGGCATTTCCCATCTGGGCCCCCCCCCTTCGGCGAAATCCTGGATCCGCCACTGATTGTTCATGTTCAGCGACGGATTTAGCTTGTTTGTGTGTGTGTGTGTGGGGGGGGGGGGGCTATATGATTGTTTTGGCGTATCAGAATATAACCGTCGAATAAAAAAATACAACACAATTTTATCAAATAAGGTTTAATTAAATTTCGCAAATATGATCACTACCCATATATAGCTGATTGACAGAACTGTATTGTTATAACACTATTGTGTTACGTCCATACATAGGGTTATTTAGTGGTATCGCGTTTGGTATTTGACTCTTTGCAGTAAATTGAATACCACGTAAATATACCACGTAAATACCACTCTCAAATATTCAGATTGCTATCGTGTAAGATAAATGTCATATCGCACATCATTATGAGACGACGATTTTTCATGTCGAAATATGTGGGGGACACTTAATGTGTCCAGGGTCGGAGTAGGGGGCAGGGGTCGGGATTCGACTTAATCCGGTTGCTCAATCAGAGACATACCGCGAACAAGAATATTTATGCTATAAACATAGAACTAAATTATGAACTTTGCGATACATATACATATATATAGTATAACATATGTATGTTAGCATGAATATTCATGTTTCGATCAAAATACACAGCCAATCCTCACGTGACAGTATTTCTCAAGAGGACCGTGTTGGTACACAGTTTAATATGTCGAGCAATGTCATCATGCATGATACAGCCCAATGAATAACGTATCTTGTGGACCGGGGAAACCCTAGGTTAACCCTAACCCTTACCCGAGAAATACTGCATCATATGTAGTATCATACAATACCGTACTTCTTGAGGCAATGCAACTTGCCACATTATAACTTGTCTTGAGAGATGAAAAAAAAACAAGACAAACCTGAGGTCTTGGTGAAAAACATTTAGCTATACTCTGCTTCATTTGGACCAGTGAGGTATGTACAAACTAACCGATAGAGTAACGGATACATGGACCCCCCCCCCCCCCCAAAAAGTTAAGATTTGTAGCTTTGATTCATTGGTGGACAAACTCTTCCACCATGTCAAATACAAATGGTGCCCAGGGTTTCACCCGGACAAAACCTATTTCAATATCAATACATTTAGATTGTGCGTATGGTTGAAGACTTTGACATAGCTTTTTAATGTGGTGTCGGACTATTTGGAAGAGTAGAGGTAAAAACCCAAGTAGAACATATATTGTTTTCTATTTCTATTAACTAACTGCAGAGAAACAAATAGCATTATTAAGAAGCCATAATTAGATGTAGACCTATACGTACGCCTCTTTTTTAATGAAAGCTTACATGCATGTTTTCAAGTGCGTTATTTAAATATTGAATTTTATTGAGCATAATAAAGAAGCCTGTTGTTAGAAAAAAGAGGGGGAAGGGGGTGGATATGGGGGCATGCTTTCATAAATGTTAGGCCTATCACGTTTCTTTATGTTTGTATGTTAAATGGCATGAACCACAGAACATTCACACATATACGTACATACATATTATTGTATGTTGTTAGGGGAGGGGGTAGTAATTAGGGTTATAAATGATTTCGAATAAAAAAGGGAATAAGAAGGTTGTTCTTTGATAATTTGTCATATTTTGGAGAGAAAACAATCCAAACAACTGCTTTTGGATGGCTTTAAAGTGGTCTAAACTTGCCTCAATTCTGCATGACATGTACTTTCATTCATGCTCTTCAATATCCACGGCCACCCACCCACACCCCCCCCCCACTCCACCACCCCAAAACAGACCCGTTTGATAACATATCAAAACGACGTTACTTTTTGGCATTTTCTTTTCCTGAACGAGAACTCTTATATTAGGCGGATTGATATAAGCTCTACGTGGTACAACCTGTAAAGGCACTGACATAAATATATTTCTTGTGCTATACAATCAATTGATGGCGCGCTTTCACTTAGCTATATACGGCTCTGTTAAGCTATCCACTTACCTTACACATCGATTCTCTCCGCCGAACTAGTCTTGTTCGAGACCCTGGCATTCTGCTGTTCCTTTACCTGTTACAATTAATATGAGTGCGCCCTCACAACCCTCTTTCGAAAATCTGTCAAAGCCATTTTTTTAAAGCTGAAGAACAATTTATGGAAGGGCGCCCTCAGTTAGCGTTATAATTCGATGATATTTATCTATAAAACGAACTTCTTGACCAAGACTACCGCCGAACCAGAGCAATATATGGCTCTGTGCCAAATTCCGAAATAAGGGGCTCGCTCTAAAACAAACTCAAAAGCGTAGGAGGCGATGGGTCCGGTCACTTATGTTTAGCGACAAGACAAATATTAATACCAACAAGAGTTGTGAAGGAAAGTATTTATTTAATCTGTACTTTCAGTATGTGGCTATTAGCCGCGATGTGATATCTTGCTGTAGCTATGTCGAACCTCCATCGAGTTTCTCTCATTTTACCTGCAGGTTCAGTGTTGATAATTTGACATATAAAAATAAAAAATTGGAATTTATTTGATCAACATTATATTTTTCTTTCATGTGAACTGGTATTGTTAATCCCATGTAATTTTTGTCACGAATACATGAATACAAATGGTTTTTTGGTATTTAGAGGACACACAGTATATCCCTATAATGAACAGAAACCTATAGGTTTTGTTATTTTGACCCCCCCCCCCCCCCTTTCCCCCAAAGAAATACTTAAATGGGCACATGACACAGGCCAAACCATCATTATTTTATTATACAAAAATCCCATCATTAGAAAATTTTATTAGAAAAAAAGAAGACAGAGTCGATTTGCTGATAATTTAATAATTTTTATATGAAAGTAAATTTTCAATGAAATTTATTAAAAATTGAATGGATGGATTATAAACGTTTCACGAAGAAACCTAACTGCTCCTGTTACTGAATTGAAGTTGGCCTAACTACTGGCGGACATCTTCTTTGGTCGGGATCAGTCTGTTCTGAAAAGAAAAATTATCAATTTATTATAAATTATAACCCATACGCCTTTACCAAAATTGTACACACCGAAAATAGGAAAGCTAACGATAACTCAAATGAACACATCGTTTAATGGGTTTTACAGTCATTCTGTCAAAACTTATATTTGTGCCTTCCCCGTCCCGCCCTCAACGTCCCCTCCCTCTCTCTCCCCGACTCCATTCTTCCCCACCCCCCGCCCAACAATAACACTTCTATTCTGCTGAGTAATAAGGGGAGGATTTTATAAGACGGGTGTGGCCTCGGGTAGTTATACAGTCATTCTGTCAAAACTTATATTTGTGCCTTCCCCGCCCCCACGTACCGCCCCTCCCTCTCTCCACCCCCGACTCCATCCTTCCCTCTACCCCGCCCAACAATAACTCTTCTATTCAG
The DNA here is from genome assembly GCF_037975245.1 of Apostichopus japonicus. NCBI lineage: Eukaryota > Metazoa > Echinodermata > Holothuroidea > Aspidochirotida > Stichopodidae > Apostichopus > Apostichopus japonicus. Next base: position 8,657,256 of record NC_092583.1, read on the forward strand.
CTGAGTTATCAGGGGAGGATTTTATAAGACGGGTGTGGCCTCGGGTAGTTGAAGCCGACACTCATGTAGGGCGTGTAGAGGGTGGGGCGGGGGGGGGGGCTGGGGCTCTCATAATCGCAAGGTTGTGCTCATTCTGCTTTCCGATTGCAGTGTGAGGTTGAGAGGAAGGGGTGGCCATGTGGACCCCCCCGCCCCCCCACACACACACGGCGTGCGTTGTAAGGTAATTGCCCCGACCTAAAACAGACCGAAATTTCCCCTCCCATAAAATATGCACACATTCTTTGAACATGTATGGAAAGATGACAATTGCATAGGGTGTTCCTTATAACATCGAGGTAAAAAACAGTTTTTACCTCCATGTTTATACATAGCTTGTGATACCACTGTATATCTGGACTTCACCCATCCATGAAACTGAATTGTAAAGAGGGCGACTGGTACCATGGAGCTTAGCTCCATGCTGGTACGTACAGAGACCGAACGGGTTGACCTCGAAAAGCACACACGTTATGTGATTGTCCTTAGCAGTAACCGTAACTTTGTGTGTGTAATATGCAAGCAGATAATTGGCTTTCTGTAAGTTGCGTCATATTACGTAACTTGACCTGAACGGCTTAAGTTTTGGGACAGACTCTTCCATTTTACATATGAGGGCTTATCCAAATATCGATTTTATTTGATGTAAATCTGAAAGTCGCCAGGGTTAAATCGTATATAAGATTTAAAATATACTTCTGTTTGAAATATTAGTTTTTCGTTTAAAAGCTGATAGCCCAGTAATGAATCTAAGGTTACAAATAAGTTTTTAAAATACCTTTCAGTTTTCAGCAGTCTATTTTCAGGACACGAAGACAATTATATGTTTGGTATCTTGTTACACAATCAGTTTAACAGTACCCGGCTAGTATATTGTTAATGCCTAACTTAGCGCTAGCCAGGGTATTTTTTGATTTTACAACGATTGGAGGTAACGATGTGGATTATATCCACGTAAAATTATAATTTGGAAATTTAAATTGGATGGTCAAAGATGTTGCTGAAAGCCGAATTAAAATGTTACCATAGGCATTAATATATATGGAACTTGTAAAATTGAACAAGAAAGATTGAAGCCGTCAGACTTTTTAGCTAGAGAGGTGCATTCCAAGACACCGGATTTGGAAGGACATCGTTGTTAGAACAAGGACGTCCAGGTTAGACTTCGTTCGCTAAGCCGGCAAATTCCTTCCGAAAAACCAACAAAACAAGTTACTTTATTGAAGACGAGACAGAGTTCGATTGCACTGTCTAAATAGAAAGCGATGTCGAATTTTCATTTCGGTGAGTAAATTATCAGTCCGTTTTAACTGCTAACGAGAAAAGCTAAAAAAAGGCCTTCTTCCTTGACTTTCACCTTAGTAAGGACACTCTATTTTCCTCCGTCCTTGTAAGGTGGTACTTTCGAGGTCTAGTGAAAGCAACACTGTTGTAGTAACTCAGACATGATATTAAATTAACCTGCAAAAGTTACTTTGAATTAAACGATCGTTTAATTTCTGGCATTTTATTCTGCATACTTTAGGTTTAGGCTACTAACATTGTAAAGAGTTGTGTTGGAATGTAAGGAAGGCTAACCAGTTAGGCTAAATTTGAAGCAAAGTCAAATGATCTCAAATGGAAGTCATCTTGGCTAAGCCCTTAACTAGTTTTTATCAAACTAGATCATTAAATTAGGCCATGACTGACCAGTTTAGTTAGAAGTAAGAAGTGTTACATGTGTCCTGAATGATATAGTGTTTTTAATGACCAAATATAAGGTTTTAAATGCTTAAACTTGCAGCTGCAGAGTACCCCGCAACTCTTAAATTATTGCTACTTCACTTCTGGAATTCTGTGACCTTGCAGTCGATCATGACTTGAGACGAACGTTTTTCAGTTTTCTTGCGTTATGGATACCCGGGTGGATTGGAAATTCAAATTTTGCTGTATACAGGGGATATAGTTTTGTTAAGTTCCCAGTTTCCAAACCATGTTTGTTATGCAGTGGCGTAGGAAGGTACTTTTGAGTGGGGCGGGGGCTGAAGACTGATGGCCGGCCTGGGGGAGGGGTCTAAGGGGAGGGAATTTTGGAATTTTTTTGCATTTCCAGGTGGCCTCAGATGCAATTTGGTGCAATATAGCACACTTCAACCCACCCACTCCATTTTGTATATAATTTTGCATTTTCACCTGGCCTTAGATGCAATTTGGTGCTCCAAATGAGATTTTTTTTCTCATTTGGAAATGAAAAAGGGGTTTTCTGACTTGCGAAGCAGGGGGCGGAATGATACTTCTGCCCCTCCAAATTTTTCACTGCCCCTCCCCCCCGGTTCCTACGCCCTTGTTTGTTATCACACTGTACTCACTCAAAACTAAATATATACTTACCAGCTGCTTGCAATGGCTGTATCAGTGAACGTATCTCTCAATTGAGTTCAACCTAGGCTACATGTTTAGCAGATGAACTGGCATTTTATTCAGTGACACGTTTAAAGGCATTGAAGACTTGCCCCAAACCGCGTGCGGCCATCTGAAAAAGTTAACTTTACGTTGCTTGCAAGTGAAGTTTTGTTTGTGTCGCTACAAAATGCAGACAGTAATGAAACGTGATACCTTGTTATCTTTAGCTGGACCTGAGCTGTCCATCACTGTATCGTTTGTGAACTGTGCTGTGGGTATTAGCCGCAGCTGTGGGTACTGACTGTACACTAGTGTCTAATTACCGAAGGTAGCAAGCTGTATATTCATATATTATCATATTAAAATAATCAGCTAATGATTGCAAACCACTTAGAAATGTATCCAGCTTAAATTTCAAACTCAAATTTTTCAAGCAGGTCAAGAATGGACTTAAATTTCTCTGCGATGATGTAGTGAACTGACTGACATTTTCAGCTGATATTGTAACATGTACTCACTGATTACCAGCCATACTGACTACTGAGGAAGAAATACGAGATAAACTGTTGAGACAGTTGTTTCCTGCAAGTTTAAAGCCACAGGGCCCTTCAAGGTCAAATTGCACCAAACCTGGATATATAGTTAACTTAAAGCACTAACGGACACCTACCCAATTTGCCCCATATTCAGTGCATTTGATTTGTACTTGTGTGTTTGATAATCCCATTCAAAATCGGTTGACATTTTTGGAAAAGCTCTTTATTTTGTTTCAAAGATATACACAAATTTGAAGTTTTCATAAATCTTGGAAACTCATTAAATATGTGTAAACTATGACATGGAGTAATTCATGCTCATCAAAATTTCTTACATTAGGTAAATTAGTTACCCTTAATTACTTTGAATAATATGATGTTCCTCTTATCAAAGAAGAAAAATCAAATATTTTCAATAGCTCCTTAGGTCACACAGTGACACACACCTGTGTTCAATGTCTTTGAAACGAAGGTTTTACAAACAAAGAAATAACATAACAGAAAATTAAGCAGTCACTCTGCATAATTAGCTAATTAAATAAAATTAGAACTAAGAAAAGACTTAAAATTTTGTAAAATGGTCAATCTTTGATGGATTTCTAATGCCTATCAGAAGTGATTAGGACAATGTTGTTCATAGGTATCATATAGACCTTTAACATGAACATAGCATGTATATAGTAACACTAGTACTGGTACATTCAATATATCAAACACAACAGACTTATGAAAAAACCGATATGACCAAGTGATCCCTGTTTCAATTTTTGACTGTTATCAATAAAACAGAATAAGTACATACATATTTTCAGGCACCTTTAGTTGGCACAACCAAAACTTGACTATCATATGTTGTTTATTAAAGACAATTATCAGCATTGGACCAACATACCTAATATTGCTTAAAATGATATCAAATATACAGTTATAATGCCCCTAGCAGATTCTCTGTAATGTTAAAAGTTTGGAAAGTTTTGATTGGTCAATTAATGATATGTCTCAGTAATAAGGAGAAAATTCTCTGAGGTTGAAGGCAAAGTGCTTTTCGAAGTTGCAACATTCGTGACCATTATTTAACTTGTTAGCATGTTCGGGGACATAATGACGACCTTTACAAAATCCTGTACAATATCTAAGACTGCATGAAAAGGGCAGATAGAAATTAAAGGGTGTGAAGATACTTGTCACTATTATCACTATTTCTATTTGTTTTTATATGTTTTACATTCCAAGCAGTTTAAAACCACCATTTGTGGTATTAGTATGACTAGTATCCATGCAGCCACTCTGATAAAACAGTGTGTACTGTACAAACCTTATTGGTGGCTCCCATTTTTGTCAGTTAACTGAATAATATAATTACCCTGCAATAAGGCCAAATACCATCATAAATTGATTGGTATTCCCACTGTGTTAAGTTACCTAATGTTACATAATCACAGCTAGTGAGGGATTATTTTAACCAAAGGCAGGCCTTGTTGAAGAGACATCAACCTTTGGTGATATCAAAGAGCAATGAATTATATAGTTGTCTCCTAACAGGTCAGGGTAATAGTGAAGATCGTATTTCCATGGTAGTAATTGTTCATGAGGAGGAGGAGGAGGTACTGTAAGCTGATACCAGAATGGTTTCAGTGCAGTAATTCACACTTTTAAATGATTAAATCACCTAAACTTTGAAGTGTTATTTTCTATTCTATATTTAGACAAGTAAATGAATTAGCCTAATAAACCAAGTTTCAATTCATATGAACTAATTTAAAAATAAATTTAAACTAAATTATAACAATAAATTATAAAATATATAATAAGCTTTAAAGCTTGATTTGATCATTCCAAGATCATGTCAGTTCGTATGTTTCCACTTATTATTACAGTGACATAAGAATTGTCAAATTGTTGAGAATCATATCAAAGTTCATAACAGTCATCGCTTTAAACTTTCTTGTGGTGAAAAATTGTGGGTAGGCAAGTTTGATGGCCAGACTTAACATGAGACAGTAATAAATGTTAATCCAAAAGTGATAATATTTTAGACTCTTTAATCTCAACGGAAATGCACTAGTAATTTGACAAATCAAGCTTTAGGAGTACTGTTAGTTAGCTCTCCTTTATATGGGATTTAAAGGGTGTGAAGACTCATGCAAAAAGAAACGTCTAATGCCGGTAATCTGACCTAGTTTCGAATGAGGTGTAACATAAGTGTAAGACACCACCATCCATCCCAGAAAATACACACACAGCTTGCTACCGTCGGTAATTAGACACTAGTGTACATTCAGTACATACAGCTGCGGTCAATACCCACAGCACAGTGTACAAACTACACAGCGATGGACATCTCAGGCCCAGCCACAGATAAAAAGGTATCACGTTTCATTAAGTGTCTGCATTTTGTAGCGACAAGCAGAAAACTTCACTTGCAAGCAACAGAAAGTTAACTTTTTCAGAGCGCGGCACACGGTTTGGGGCGAGTCACCAATGCCTTTAATTAAAGGAATTATAATGTAAAGCAACACATATTTTCTCTTTAAATTTATCATTGCTTCTTTATACACAGAAACACAATTTAGACAAAGACTTGCCTTAACAGCAGAAACAGTTTTTGTAAAAATCATTGTTGAACAGCTGTGAAAGCTTTAATGTATCTGCCAAATTTTAGGGAAATTCTATTTGTGCCATCCAAGGTTGTTGATGAGTCCATAAATATCATGGATCAAGTAAATTTATAAATAATATCTTGAGTCAAGTTAAGTGTGGTGGCGCTCCGCTTAGATAGTGTGGAAAGCGCCACCACAGACCACTGGCTTGTGACTTTTCTGTACAGTGAGTTGCTGTGTCATAGCAAAATCTAGATAGTCTAAAGATTTTTTTTTTTTTCATTTTGTGTAAAGTGTAGTAATGTATACTTTCAAAAGTTTCATTATTTTGAGTGGGTTTTAAACGTTAAAACTAGTTTTGCTTTTAAGACACATTATGCAAAAGTATCTATTTTGTCTTCAAAAGTGTTATTAACTAAAGCAGGTTAACATTAAACTAGTTCTGGTTTTAAGGCACATTATGCAGAAAGTATGTATTTCGTCTTTGAACAGATCTGTTTCATTATCGAAAGCAGACTCCTGGTCCTTCTTCTGCCATTCCCTTCCATCCCCTCTGCCTCCCCCCCCCCCCAATATCTATGCACTCTTAGACCAACATCCTGGTTACATCCTTATCCAACATGGATAACTGGGACAGTGAGGAACCTGAGTATTTGAAGCATGAAAGTAACCTTGGTTAAGGTCCTTGTGAATTAAACATGATAACAAACTGTACCAGAGACAGGTGTAGCCTTGTCCTACACCCCTCCCCTCCCCTCCCTCCTATATCTGTACACTATTAGACCAACATCCGGGTTACATCCTTCTACAACATGGATAACCGGGACAATTGTTAATGACATGACTCTCCACACACATCAATTGCTGAGGAACCTGAGTATTTGAAGGAAAGTAACCTTGGTTAAGGTCCTTGTGAATTAAACATGATAACATACCAGAGACAGGTGTAGCCTTGTCCTCAAACATTCCATGGACATTATGGTATCTCTGGAGGTCTGGAAGGTCAAATATATGCAAACTACATACAGATGACTTCCAGTAGAATATTTTATTTCCATCAAGTTTAGAGCAATTTCTGTACTTAGAGGGTGTGAAGACTCGCGCAAAAAGAAAAGTCTAATGCCGGTAATCTGGCCTAGTTTCGAATGAGGTGTAACAGAAGTGTTAGACACCACCATCGATCCCAGAAAATACACACACAGCTTGCTACCATTGGTAATTAGACACTAGTGTACAGTCAGTACAAACAGCTGCGGTCAATACCCACAGCACAGTATATAAATGATACAGCGATGGACATCTCAGGTCCAGCTAAAGATATATATCACGTTTCATTACTGTCTGCATTTTGTAGGGACACAAACAAAACGTCACTTGCAATCAACAGAAAGTTAACTTTTTCTGATGGCCGCACACGGCTTGTGGCGAGTCTTCAATGCATTTAAACCAGTTCAAAAATCGAATAACTTCTTAAGAACAGTTCATGGTATGGGTTAGTACAGTTTCCTGTCTTCAATGTAGAAATTATAAAATTACTCAACTTTTGAATATTATTCTATAAAATTTAAAAGCATATAAGTGATAGATAAATAGTGTGTTTGGGTTAAAGAGATCATTTCAATTGACGTAGAATTCAAATTCGACTGGTACAGTTTTAGACAAGTTTGTTCAATCGACTGCACAACTAAATTAACGTAAGTAGGATCAGTTAGAACATGCATGGTGCTAAGGTTGTGAGGAGACAGGTAAGCTTGTCGCTTGTAAATATCCAAACCAGTAAGTTTGGGGATTTTAGTTAGTCAGTGGGTTTACAGGTGCATGCTATACCATTTTTCAAAAGAGAGAAAAGTACCCAGAGTATATATAATTAAAAAGCTTGCCTAATTAAAAGGTTAGCAGTCTCATGGTGGTGACTAGCTCTTGCCGTAGAAAAGCAAAATGTCAGACAGAATCGTAATGAAAATTACTATTTGATTGCAATTAAAACAGTGCTTTGGCATGTTAACTGTTCTATGTTTACCTGAGTGAAAAGTGAAAGGGAAATGTATATATTCCATTGAGGTGAAAATCGCTCCCATGTCTATCCACCGAAGGTGAAAATCTAGTCTTCCACCTATCGGGTGTATTGTTTTCGATGCAAGGGTCATTTTAGTACATTAGAAACACCAATGAGATTAGTCAAAGCAGACTGAATATTCATGAAACCCAGTAGCAGTTTGCAACCAATGGCTGCATATGTGATTGATCAATGGTACAAAATGATCTATGCATATTCATATTTGAAATATTTGAAACTGGAAAAAGCTACATGCATGTGAAGTATATGGCATGTATTTATCACAGAGATGTTTAAAACTATAGAATCCCTTTCAGTGCAATATTTCAAATTCATATTTTTGTAAAATTTAATTCCTTTTTACATTTTCCAGATCAACCTTCATCGATGTCAAGTCAGAGTAATGAGAAACGTAAGTCTTTTGTAGTTTCTTATATGGAAATGCTTTTAGTTAACTGTTGTTATAAGCTATGCTCATTGGTCCCCCTCCTTCCCTCACTTTGTAATACTTTTCTCATCTTTCATATCCATAGTACACAACTGCATAGCTTTTTCATATCTACATCTTCTTAAAACCATTTGCAACAGATTAAGCATCTTCCTGATCTTGTGCATTTTTAACCCAGCTTCACCATTTCACTTTAAGTGGCACTTTTAGGTATCTTCTCTTCCTGACTTACAATGTTTCTCTCTCTCTTTTATATTTCATATGTAGTGGTTATCATTGATGTCGCACATACCCCCCATCCCCTCACCCACTCACCCACTGTTCATCTCTTTAATTTAGAAAACTATTTCCTAATGCGTTCAGAGTTTGTAATCCAACAGCATAATACATATCATGGAAGTACATTAAAACTAGAATCACGCCCTTACATGCACTAATTGCACCCTTTTAATCATTATCTTTCCTTCCTTTTGATTGTTCTTCCCTCCTTTTCAACATACCCCCCTTCCCCTTCATCCTCCCTCCCCCTTTCTTTCATACTTCCTCAGTCAGTAGTGTCATGTTAACAATAGTGTGACCTGATGGGGTCATAAACAACCTCCTCCTCCTACACCCATGACCTCCTGAGGTGAACATTCTCATCCTGTTTTTGTTGACATTCATGTCTTTAACCCTCAAATCACTAATCCTCTCTTTCTCTCTCTCTATAATCTTGTCCTTTGAACCTTCAATAGAAGTAACTTAGGCTTTTATGTACATACACCAGCTGACCACAATGTGCAAATCATCACTGTTTAAGCATGGTCAGACAATTCACACAAATTACGTAACCCTTCGCTGGTTCACTGGTATAGGTAGAGAAACAAGCTAGTGAAGAAAGAAAGCAAACTGCAAGCAGGAGGACTGTGGTATATAAAAGTAAAAAAAAAAAAAGAGCCTTTGTCTGCATCAAGCTTTGAACACTTTAAAAGGGATTTTTAATCACCCCAGCTGTTCAATATGCCACTAGTGTTATGTAACATTACATCAAAGAGAAGTGGACACAGTCTGTGGTGATATTCTTTGCAAAGTTTGCCAGCTGTAAATAGATAAAAGTGGGTAATCTAGTTATAGGTCTTGCTTTGACCTGAGGGGGACCACATATAGGACAGGATACAGGAAGCAGTTAAAACAATCATACAGAGAGAGAGATGGGTGGAGAGCAAAAAGAAGAAAGTAGGGGCAATTATAGTTAGTTTGTAAAGGAATGATCTGTCTTTGTCTGCCAGGCTGGCAAAAACGTTTTGGTAGAGCTGTTTGGTTGGGTTGGGAAAGAGTTTTGGTTAATCCTTCATTCTGACCAATTCAAGCCAATTGAAGTCACTATCTCTGCATCATTGGTATTCTTATGACAACATACATGCCTTGGTTGATTGGACAATTTTCACTGCTACATGTTGAATTAACAACGTTTATGTCCAATACAAAAAAGAAAAAGAGAGATATAATATTAAGAAAAATTCAAAGAAACTTGAGTGATTGTTTGACAGTATATATCAGACAAGATGGAAGAAATTACATATAAGATGAGCAATTTATCAAACCGTCTTTGGATCAGATAACCACTGGAGGATTAAAGCATGGCAGAAGGCACAACTTTATGTCGTAGATCAATCCAAAGATCTGACTCCTCAGTTAACACCCAAAGAGATCCCGAATAGCGAAAATTCTGTTGGGAGGTCGTTGACCGACGCATGGGAGCAGGGGTTGGGGGGGGGGGGTTAGGTCATAGAGAGCATACATGAAAGTTTACCAGTTCACTGTCTAGGCATGGCAGAGTGAGAGTGCTGAGGTTGTGATGGGACAGGTAAGCTTGTTACTGGTAAATATCCAAACCTATTAAGGTTTGGGGTCACAAGCCTAATTTTGATATGTCGTAGACATTGAAGTGACGTAATGCTATCAGAAGTTCAGGGTTTGTCTTTCTATACCACTTTTTTATTATATGACCCTTTACACTTGGTGAAATGTGACTGGACTATATGTAGTCTAATATGCAGACGATTAGGTCAGTTCCTTAGAATGCAACACAAAAACTCAATGGGAGAACAAAAGATTGTTACATATGGCCTCAAATTAACATCCCTTAAAATAGATGACGAATTTATCAAGGACAAATGGTATTGAATTTCATCCAAGGATGCTCTGTTATTTACAAGAAGATAAACTAACATTTTGGGGTTCAGTTAGTTATGATTTATAATTTATCAAACAATGGATAAACATTAACACGCAGTCTGCACTCTTAAGCTTTAAAGAGCCTTAAAGGAGCATTTCAAAGGTTAAGCATATATCTAAAAAGGTAAATTTCTTATAACTCCCATTCCCAATAGCTATAATTTATAACAAAATGAACTTGCTATCAATTTTTTTTTTTTACCTACACAAACAAGACTAAAAATTCTGCATAAATTTCTCCTACCATTGGAAGTACAAATTATATGGTCATATTTTCTATTCTTTACACATGAAACTGCAGGACCAATTTTTAAGCAGTTTCCTTGCCTTTCGGGTTCTTCCGAACAGCAAATTTGGTTATCCGAAGAAATGTAGCAACTTATACAACAAAGAATGACCAATATATGTACACTATGGAGGAGTGATATGTTGGTTTGCTAACTTGAACACCAGCTTTGGGTTCAGTAAACTCCCCTTTAGATGGATCATGTGCCTACTGTAGGCTATAGTATTATATTTGTTTATTTCAGTATCTCCAAAGTGATGGAGGGTGACACCAATTAATCATTTTGTTGGGGAAGGGGGGGTGTGGGGGGGAGGAGAAGGGTATTTTGTTACAATTCAGCCTGAATCTGTAAGCAATGAGTCATTCGCTAGGACAGACGACTTCCAAAGCTATTTAGTAATCTCAAACGATCATTAAATAAAAATTCCTTTGAAAAATGCAACCAGCTAGATCTGTCTATAATAATATTAAATGAAAATCAAATCATCATTAAATAAATGGCACAAGTATATATACATAGGCTTAGGAGCCCAATTTGATTTTGGGGGGGGGGGGCTGCAACGACTTGCCCGAAAAATATAACCACAATTTTTCGCGCGCTCCGTGCGTTCAACATGTTAATGTGCATATCATATAGGCATGCATCGGTTGTTACATCGCATGCCAATAACATACAATCATTTGTCGTTTTATTACTCTTCTATATTGGTTATAATTATTGGGGAAGTCGTTACAATCATAACGATAATAATAATATCAGTTTAACCATTGAAAAACACATTGCACATTATTTTTCTGCAGTAGGTGCCTGAAAAATTCTCAGCATATTGCCCGAATTTTAACAAAAATTGTTGGTTGGGGGGCCTGCAGCCCCCCCGCCTCCTACGCCTATGAGTATATTGATTGTGATCGTCATCCATCCCCAACTTATAATAAGGCAACTATGGTCAATGATTTCAGGGAAAAGATTTGATAGTAGCCTTGAAACTTCGAAAAACACATAAAGCTTTACAGTAGTTTACTTGGAAGAGTCGCTCAACTGTGAGTTCTTTGAATTCTAACTTGACCAAGGTCCAGCTTTCCTTCAGGGTATTGTAATTTAAGTATGTAGTTATTATTATTATTTTTTTGTGGCTCTGTTGGTTTTATTTGTGTCCATATTTGGTAATTGTATATTCCTTTGATCAAAGGAAACATGTATGAATGATCTATGTAAGTATTACTTCTTGCAAGCTATTATTTTTATGGTGAACTTATTACGGTGAAATTATTACAACACAGAAGATGATTTTTTTTCCCTGTTCAGTAGGATTAAAAGTTTGCATCTATGTAGCAATGATGGATTGCATGAATCTGTTCATCTTGATACTGTACTGTAAAATACTAATGACACGCAGTGCAGAAATCAACTAATACTTGTTCACATTTTGGCAAGTTAGTAATTCCCACTTCAGTGATCAATACAAGATAATTTATTCTCTGCTTTTGTTAGATTTTTTTGACTCGTATAATGTACAGTGAGGTGAAGAGGCATGATGAGAGGGGTGGGTCGAAGGGGAGGGGAAATGCAGGGTCTCTATACTCTGGACGCAATCTCAGTTTGGGGGCCCAGGAAAATATGTATGGCCAGTGAAAAAAGAGGATGGAGAAAGATCTATTCACATTTTCAAAATATCCTCAAGAACAATTGAAAAGTCACAAAAAGGGTCAGGTGACATGTCAGGTGATATATGCTGTTGGTCCATGTTAGATTTCCATTAGAGAAACAAGATCTGAGGCTATTAGGATTGTGGTAGCGAGGCACATCTGTGATATAATGGGAGAGCAGAGTTCATGGGAGGTTATATATGGGAATAAGAAGGTGCATTGTGGGATACAGATTGTTAGCTCACAAAAACTTACACCGTTCAAACTACTGCATGTTCACAAAAATTGATTGTAATTTTAACGAAATTATTCCCTATGCAACTGATTAATATTTTCCGACATACAGTACCATGATGTGAAAATTAAAAATGTATTATTGAAAATACCTGAAAACGTTTCCATATAATTTAGTATTCATCACAATCACATGCATGTTAATTCTAAATTTCAAAAAGTTTTAACAGTGAATTTAGATGGAATTGTTTCAATTGAAGGTATTTACCATGTATTGAGTACAGACGCTATGTGCTAGAGGTTTCTACGTTCCGTACAGATAGAACAAAATACGTTTCAAAATCGACTAAATTAAGAGGCAAACAAATGGCTAACTTACAATATTGATGATATTTGCATAAGTATGGAAAGCATGCTGTAGCAAAGCATAAGCATGGAAAGAAAAGCATAGGCATGGAATGCAAAGCATAAGCATGGAGAGCATGCTTTGCTAGCAAAGCATAAACTTGGAAAGCAAAGCATAAGCATGGAAAGCATGCTCTAGCAAAGCATGGCAATAATTAAGTGCAGCAGTTTCCTGCTCAGAGTTAAACCATGGAGCTGTTTATAGCTCCATGGTTAAACATTCCAAGCAGCCATATGGTTTGTCTTCCAAATTACTATGTTGTCATATTGACCACAGCTTGACCAACCCAAGGCCAAACAGAAGGTTCTTGGAAATATTTACAACCCATCATGAGTAATGCATTTATCAAGGCTGAATGTTTTAGATTTCCTCCAGCCCCACATGGGCTTTGCAGATTAAAGTGGTTGCTATGAAAGATTATAGTTAGATAGATATTGGTCTTTGGAAGTGCCAACAACATTCAGCTTTAAATATGTAATCATTTCAGAGTTAAATTTTGTGACAATTGTGTGATGAACCACTCTACATCTAGAGAAGATGGAAAATTTGTCAAGAAACTGATATATACTACACAATACATAATTTTTTTTTAAATTTTAAGACCACTTGAAGCACACCAGAAATGATATAATGAGGCATAAACTTTAATTAAAGGTATGTCGCAGAATAATTAAAACAAAAATTTTAGTTTACAGAATACGATAAACAAATTCTTGGATCGAACTAAATGGTCCTTGCTTAGAATGAGAGTTATTTATCTTTATGACATTGGAGACTATATGTAAATTAAATTAACTTAACCCTAGAAAAACACTGCTTCAGCAATCATGACAGCAAAAAATTAAGATATTTCATTTTCTATCCAAATACTCACTGTATTTGAGTGACATTGCAAAAATAATAATAAAAAATTGGAAGGTATTCAAATTTATTACCAAAATGATTAAAAATTAATATTTAATATTGCATTTAAGTGCAGTACAATGTAACTTATTCATTTCCATAAATATTTCACATATAATATATGTAATAAAGAAAAAAGAAATCCACAAGAATCCGTACAAAATAAATATTTTTATTTTTTACTTTGAATTATTATTTTTAAATCTTGATAAGACATATCTTAATCTAAGTACCAGTCATTTTATATATTTATACTGTATGTAGCTTTAATTCCATGATAGTTTTAAGGCATAGCCAGTTTGCTATTTATCAGTGTCCTTAGCAGCTGTGACATGCTTGAATGTAAGTACTAGGTTGTCTAAGAAAGAGAGAGAGAGCAGGTAGATTGTAGCTTTCCCAGAAATAACTATATACAATATTATCAAAAGATTAGTCACAAATGAGTGGGTACAAATGACCTTCCCTCCTGTCCAGCATTTTCTGTGTGATGTGATTGGTCGATACTGAGATCTGATAATAACTTGTTCATGTTATAAAGAATGTGCAGGTCACTTATAAATCTCCACTTTCAAAACTCCTGTCAGACAAGTTGTAAGTTTCAAAAATTCAGTGCATTCATTTGCTTGTTTTATGAGGTCGAGTGTTGGGCATGATTCTAACTTTTTGGAAATCTGGTAATCTCAAGATATGGGTGTTAAAGAAACTGGTAGTTACGGAAAATGTGAGGGTAGCAAAGCACCAGGTAATACGTTTGGTTCGACCAGCTGTAAGGAAAAGGACAACAGGGCATTCACCAGCAGTAAGGAATATCGTGGTAAGATTGTATTCCTTGGGCCAGTGAGGATTCATTGTGCGTTTATGCGTTGAGAATCATGTATTGATTTCTATCTCAAGATAATAGTACACTGGCTGTAAACTGCAGGTCTAAGAATTTACTCTGCCTTTTTATAAACGACGTCATGTAATGTTTTTATAAATGGATTTATATCGATTCTACATCTTCAATTCTCTGACATATACTTTGATGATTGCTGTTGCAGTATTGTCAACAAGCATACATTATTTGTTGTGGAGAGTTAACATATAACGTAACAAAATGTGTGTGTGTTATTTGTAGTGCATTGGTATAACAAGTTAACATAGAGAAACACACCATTTGTATGTCTTTCACTGTAACCTTTGCATAATATATTATAATTTTTGGCCAACTAGTAAAGAACCTGTACCAAGTTTGGTTTCAAAAAAATATCCAAGTGACATTTAATGTGTCATTTGTCATTCCTCCAGTAGACCGTGGGCCGAAGTCCAAAATCGTTTAAGTTCGTTGCAACAGAGAGAGGACTACCAACAAATGTCATAATAATTATGAAAATAATATGAAATCACCATTATCGATTGTTCCCAGTTGTCTAACGTGCACATTTTTGCAGTTGTAATTAATAACCGTTACCATTTTAATCAAATTTGAAGGAGTTTATAAGGCGAAAATACAGCGTATGATGTCACGAGTAACCAATCACAATCGCGTCTACAGTCTTGCGCAATACTTTTTAACATCTGGCAACATTTGAACATGGCGTCAACTAGTGATAAGGCGGCCTGTCGAACGAAAATGAAATTAGAATGCGTTATCCATGTTTCAAAGACAGCCTCAGGAAAAGTGACTGCATTTACCAATATCTCCAAAGCTAAAGTTATCAGATGTGCCAACGAATGGAAGGCTTTAGGTGGAGAATTAGGAGATTTTGCCAATACTCTTTTGTCTGACAATGCAGACCTCAACTTGACGTTAGACACAACAACGTGCGGGTATCATCGGCAATGCTATATGAAGTTTACCGACGTATCCAAAATCTCCAGGGCTAAGTCAAAACTTACACAATCAGTTGGTGAGTTGTTTGGCGTATTAAAGTATTCTTGAAATATTAAATTGAAAATGAATGCTCTATTCGACTTGAAACTGTATAATTCGAGTTCGTAAAGTTACAGTAACCACAGTCGTTCTCAACTAGCCTAGGCCTACGCGGTAAAAATTGTACACAGCTCTAGCTTAGTTCTAACGTTGACTAAACTGTTATTCAATAGCCCAGGCTATGCTGAAACAAAAAGGTTGGCTGAATGTACGTTCTGTGTACAATTTGTCACAGGAACGAAGAGGGTTGCTGGTGCTGGTAAAACTATGGGCCTAACTTTACAATCCGTACCATATGAATGGGAAAGCTTTCTTCAAATCGGCAGAATAAGAACTGTATAATCCGGCTGTCAATAGAGGCCTCCAAATCAATAGAATAACAGTCAGTGAATAGGTGCGTCGTGTGAATTAGGGTTAGGAAGTAGGGTTAGAAAGTAGGGTTAGGGGTTCGTCGAATGGTACGGATTCTAAATTAGTACCCCTTGTTTATATTAGTTTTGAACTAATGCAGGTTCAACCAACTGAACAGTTACAACCCGTCTCTTGGATACAAGCCTTGAAATAAGTCATAATCACAAAGTATATATATTGTCATCATCCTAGGCGTGATTCAACGAGACACTTGTTCAAATCTCTTTTTTTATTTTCTGTCTTGCAGAGGATTTACCAGCTCAAACTGATACTGCAGATTTTAGAGACTTCTCACACAATGATCAATCAGGTAAGATTTCCATATGTTGCCTTCAAATAGAGTGCAATTATGTACGTGTTGGAATATAGGCCTATAAGTATAAACAAACTTATGATTCTGTAATGATGCAAGCCGCTGCTCTTTTAACATACATAACTGCTTGTAGTCCCTTTCCATGTGTGAAACATATCTTTCCAAAAACCGACAACACATGGTTCGGTAAGTAAACAGACATGCATAGTGTCTTGCTACTTAAATGTATTTCAATCGAAATTCAGGTCCATGTTCTGTTGAAAGCAAATATGGGAGGAGGGAGGAAAAAATTTGAATTATAAAGTAAAAAATTAATATAGAATACTCATTTTGCAAAACTCATGGTATGCAGCATAAGTTAGTATATTTTATTTGAGCTTTATCAGTCACTGTTTTTATTAATGTGGAAATTTATTGTAATGTTGCATATCTCATTTTAAACTATCTATCAGCTATGCAACATTGAAGTAATTGAAAGCAACTTTTAATTACTTAAGGTGAAGTAAGTAAGCCCATTTGTGTATCACAAATACATAATTAAATAAATCTTCATCTGCTCTGTCAACAGATACAATGGATCAAGGACCTGCCCCAAAGCTGCTGAGATCAGTCCACACACTACACAGTGGCCACATTCTGCCTCCAGTATGTGTAATATGCCAGAAGGTCAGTTATGTAACTAACTCTTTAACGAAGAAGCTCAGTAAGGAAAGGCTAGTAGAGTGCCAGACGGTTACAGCTGGGTCCCTGCAGACAGCGGCACAAATCAGGAATGATGAGAAGCTATTGCTTCATATCAGAGATCAAGATCTGGTGGCACTTGAGGCAAAGTACCATAAGACTTGTTATCAGCAGTATGTGAGAGTCCTTTCTACACAAAAGAAGCAGGATGGTTTGCTTGGTATAAAACAATACCAAAAAGCCTACGAAATTTTCTGCCATGATATTGTCGAAGAGAGAATTGTGAAGAATGCGGAGATATTTAGACTTACCAAATTGTTGCAAATCTTCAAAGGTTATGTCCATAAATTTGAAAATCTAGACGCTGCAAAATATAGGACCTATTCTCTTCAACACCGGCTGAAGGGATCATATCCCCAACTTGTCTTCCTGAGGCCTTCAAGGAAGAATCTAAGTTGTTTAGTCTACAGTGACAACTTAACAACTGCTGATGTTGTAGAAGATCTTCCATTTGATGACGACAATTCATCTGAATCTTCAACCAGTGACACTGATGACATTATACCCTCTGTGAAGAATCCATCACCAACATCGATTAGGGACCTGTATATGTCTGCCCAGAATTTGAAAAGTTCAGTCACACAGCATCACTTCGAGCCTATGGAATGGCCACCAACAGCAGCTGCTTTAAATTTGTCTAATGCTGAACATGTAGTTCCAACTAAGCTCTACAACTTCTTAGCTTGGGTTGTTGGTGCTTCTGAAGAACCAGTCATCACCAGTAAAGTGAAAGTTGAAGACTCTGTTCATCATAAATTACTTTCTGTGGCTCAAGATGTAATGCAACTTGCTTTCAAAGGGAAGAAAATGACACCAAAGTATCTTTCCCTTGGTATGGCTGTTCGTCATCTTACTGGATCAGCTCAACTGATAGGACTGTTGAATGGACTAGGTCACTGTTCCTCCCATTCTGTGGTGCTTGAACATGACACAGCCTTAGCTCAACAACATCTTGACCATACGGATGCACTCCCAGCTACTATTGTCCCCGGAGAATTTTTGACTTTTGTCTGGGATAATATTGATTTTGGAGAGGAAACCCTCACTGGAAAAGGCACTACACACAGCACCAATGGGATTGCAATCCAGCGAGGAAAGCATGACCTCTCTGAAGTACAAAGAGTTCCGCTCGTACGCAGAAAGCAGCGTTCGATCAAAGCTCCACCTTCTAACATACTGCCATATTTTGGTGTAAAGAAGCATGGGCCAAGACCTTTCGGTGATCAACTCGAAGTGGGGGAGAATGTGAATCTTCAAAATGAGGCACGTCTCATCGACTTAACATATAATTTGCTGAAAGCAGAGTATGGTGCAAGTATACCCACTTGGACTGGTTACAATATTGGGTTGTGTCCACATGTGCCAGTGGTTTCTCAAATTACATACTTGCCAGTGA
The DNA here is from genome assembly GCF_037975245.1 of Apostichopus japonicus. Classification (NCBI taxonomy): domain Eukaryota; kingdom Metazoa; phylum Echinodermata; class Holothuroidea; order Aspidochirotida; family Stichopodidae; genus Apostichopus; species Apostichopus japonicus. The sequence goes on from NC_092583.1 coordinate 8,675,783, forward strand.
TCAATGCAAGTCCTACAGAATACGACACATTGCACACAGTGTTGCAAGAAAGCTTGAAGATCGCTGACAAAAGTTCTGTCAACACAGTGGTAGTGGTCATGGATGAAGCAACATACGCCAAAGCGCAGCAAATTCGATGGACAAGTGAGGTTTTTAGGAACCGCATCGTCATGAGACTTGGAGAATTCCATGTGTGAATGGCATACATAGCCTGCATTGGCAGTCGTTTTGGTGATGCTGGTCTAAGAGATTTACTTATCGAGTCAAATATCGTTGCCCAGGGCTCTATCAACGGAGTTTTAAATGGTCATCACTACAACCGGTCAGTGCGGACTCATAAGTTAGCAGCAGATGCTTTATCCAGGTTGCGTTGGCTTGCTTTCCTGGACACATTAAATGAACAACAAAGAGAAGAAATCAGGATGGTTTTGGCTGACTTACATGAAAGTTATCTATCTAATACCATCTTAGATTTTGTAAGAATGGATGAACTGAAGATGCTTCAACAGCAATTTCAACAGTTCATTAGCAGGCACAGTGCTGTTAACCCAACGTTTGCCTTCTGGAGTTCATATCTGGAGATGGTGCAACTTCTGCTGCTGTTCCTCCGTGCTACCAGGGAGGTAATTGGGATCTACATTTGTCAACTGTGCGCTCAATGCTACCATGGTTCTTTGCGTGTGATAGAGTCCATTACTCACGGTACCTTCCTGTCTACTGGCTGGAAATGAAAAATCTCCCTGAAAGTCATCCTGATGTACACGAAAATCTGTCTGCTGGAGAATTTGTTGTGCAGAGGCAGGATCAGTTTGGATTTAGCCAGATTGCTTGTGATCAGACCATTGAACAGACATGCAACAGGGACACAAAAACAAAGGGCGGTTTGACTGGCTTTACCCTGAACAGAGGTGCGGTCCATCGCTGGATTTTATCGAGCCATGAGAGAGCTGCCATTACCAAGGAGTGTCAGACAATGGCAGGGAAGTTTTTACACTCACGGAAGAAAGACCTTGATAAGACAAGAATCTGCAAGGACGAAGAGCACACCAACTTGGTAATGGCTACAGTTGAAAGTATGATCAACCCCTTTGAACCTGATCAGCATCAACTGGTTAATATTTCCTCGGGTGTTGTTGCTACTGATGATGTTTGTGAAGACCTACTTTCAGCTCAAGAAGTTGGTGAAACTGCTGTGCAAGCCTACTGCAAAGAGAGATTGCAACAGGGTGACAAAGATGTGTTTGCTACATTACGTAAATGTAATCTTAAATCTTTCACTTCAATGGTAAAAAAGGTGAAATCAAATCAGAAGGGCAAAGAAATTGTTTTGAAATCAGACCGTAATCTTTTTGCAAGACTGCTCCTGATTGGCAGTTCGCGTCAAGTTGATATTAAGGAAATGTTAAGTTACTCCTTAGGTATCTTTCCTTTATCTATTGCTACTTGTGAAGGAAGTTTGGTAAAGACAAACAAAGCAAAAATGATGCAGTTTCTTGAAGAGAAGGTTGATACACCCCTGTATGTAGAAAGGCCTCCTATGGAAGCTGCATGGATTGTTGATGGTATGGCACTCCTCCAACAATTGAAAAACCCACCTGCAACATTTGGTTTGTTAGCTAGACATGTTCTTGATATTCTCCTTAATCTAGCCAGAAGTAACAATGCAATGTATGTTCACTTTGTGACCGATCGCTATCTGAATAAAAGCATAAAAAGTGCTGAAAGGGAGAAAAGGGGTGTTGGTGGTACAGAAATTTTTAGAATATATTCAGATGATCAGAGTGTACCCAAGCAATGGAAGAAATTCCTAAGTGCAAGCACAAACAAAGAGTCATTGGTGAAATATGTTTTTCAGAAGTGGTCTTCTGGTGATATGGACCTGCATGGTGTGGTGATTTTCATTGCCCATGATCAAGAATGTCATCAAATATGTACAACAGAGTCAGGAGTTGAGTGTAAACCTGTTCCTGCCCTTCATTGTAACCATGAAGAGGCTGATACCAGGATTTTTCTCCATTGCTCTTATGCATCTAGTGTTACGAAGTGTAACAACATTATCATTAAGAGCCCAGATACTGATGTAATGATTATAGCTGTTGCAATGTGCAGTACCCTTTCTACAAGATTGTTTTTCAGTACAGGAGTAGGAAATAAGAAGCGCATTATTGATGTATCGCAAGTAGCTAATAACGTAGGAACAGATATCTGTTCTGCATTGATTGGTTTCCATGTTTTTACAGGGTGCGACAGTGTTAGTTCTTTTTATGGTAAGGGTAAGGTAAAATGCCTTAAAGTACTTAAGTCTAGACCAGAATTTTGTAACACATTTTCTTCACTTGGAGAAACATTTGATGTCCCAAATGAGTTGTCAAAAACACTACAGTCATTTGTTTGTTGTCTTTATGGCCAAACTGCATGCACAGATGTGAACCAAGCAAGGTTAAATTTGTTTAGACTTGATGTTAGGTGTGAAACTGGGATGCCTCCTACTCAGGATGCCCTGCAGAAGCATATTTTACGTGCAAACTACCAGACTGCCATACACAAGCTATGCTTCGAACAGTTTCCTGAGGTTCCTCCACCCATAAGCCATGGATGGAAAGTAGTCGATGATAACCTTGATATTGATTGGATGGACTGCCCCCCTGCACCTGATAGTGTACTTGAATTTGTTCAGTGCGGATGTAAAAAATCAAAATGCCGACAGAGAATTTGTTCATGTGTACAAAATGGTCTGCCATGTACAGATCTGTGTCATTGTTCTGACTGTGACAATAAGTTTGCTTATAATGAAGTTGAAGAGGAGGAGGTTGATAGTGACGAAGAAGTGATTTAGGTATTAAATGATTAGTTATATATTATTCAAGACCTTTGCAATTTTGCATGAGAGACGACATGATGAAAAGTTGCCATGTCTGAATTCCTGCAAATTTTCATGAATACTGTATGTGCAATGCACTAGGTCCTGTTCTATGAAAATGTATACATACTGTATATAGCTACTAGATATAGTAAATGTTTTCAATTTTTACTTCATAACAATAATGGTAAAAAGGAATTTATGCACTGGTGATGGCATGTGGCTGTAATGTCTTGGATTGTGAACATAATATTTTAAGTACATTTTCAAACTTGCATGTACAGTAGACAAACCAACTAAATCTCTTTGGTCAAAAGTGGTGTTAGCTCTGAAAATCGTGTTTTTCAAGAAATCTCCAACTCAGTTGACTCTCTGAATGGTTATATAAAATTAATTATCATTGTACCACATAATGTCCTCACTCAGTGCATTGAATGTCTTGTTCAAAAAGTGTAACAATAACTAGAATACTGTCACTGTTCATATATACCATTGACCAAATATGCTAAATGCTATTTTTTAGGTATACTTCTTTATTCATAAGGTATTGGCCCTTTTTAAAGTAACTGTAAAAGGAAATGCTTCAAAGATAATTTATGAAAAAAGATCTTTTGCTATAATAATAATATAATTCAGAACTGAAACTAACACACCTTTCTCGCCTTCTTTACACTTTATGGTTTACATTGGAGCCTCACTCCCATATGCTTTCCTCATTTATAAACTAGGTTTATACATGTCCCCTCCTTACACCACCTCACCCTCCCCCTCACCTTCCCAATCCCTTAACTTTGCCTTAATATTTTCAATTCAAGAGGGGCTTCAATCTCTGAAATTTTGGAGAGGGTTACGCTTTTAAGCACCATTTAATATATCCATGTCCAGCTACCAAACATAGGTATGGGAATTGCAGTGCATAGGATTGGGCTAGGGAGAATGATGTTTGGCACATGATCAGAAGTTATGACAGGTTTTCCATGTAATTACAATGAAAAGCATCGCAGAGTAATTTTAATTATAATTTTTCACATAGCAGTATACAATGCGCTGATATACTGAAATGGACAGCGCCCTCTATTCTATTTTTAGTGCTTTATGACCTTGGGTAGACACCCCCACCCCCCACAAAACAAATTATCATCGTACGTATGTTCAAAATAGCTGGCGGAACCTCAACATGAAGGTAGATTCTCTTTCTGATCAATTTTATGGTATTTGTGGCCTATTCTATTTTGTACAGGATATGTATGGGGAAATTGCCGCCATTTTGGCCTAAAAAACATTAATGTGCAACATTGACGCTTGGGAACAACTGATTTTGGAGAATAATACATATTACTAATAAAATATAATGGGTTTCATGTAGACCCCGTGACTTTGCAACGAAAGTTTATTTTTAGATCACTTTTCCTACTTCGGCCCACGGCCTACAGAGCCTACATTTACAAAAGAGAGAAAAAATATTTTTCATTTCTTAACAGGAGCTCCATACATCCCAAGTTACATGGATCTTACAAACGGACCCGAGCCGTGTGTAGTCTGCGGTGACGCTGCCACTGGGTACCACTACAGATGTATGACCTGTGAAGGTTGTAAGGTAGGACAGTCCTATCCTTTTCAAGCCCTTTTACCCCTTACCCAAGCCCCCAAGCCCTTTACCCATTTCAAGGAGATTATCAAGGCTTTATGAAACTTCTCACTTTCTCCATCAACCCTTTGATTCTATAGTACTACACTATCAACATCCTGCTGCCTTCAGAATGCTTTCGGTCAGAGCTTTAATTCTAGTGTGTATATATCTCTGTTTATATTCATGTATAGGATAGGCCTAGGCTAGATGTTATCTCTGACAGTGCTTGGGAAACTTATCGCAACAGAAACAATGTGGCTGTAGCAAACTCCATGTTCTACTGTACCTCAGCCTGCAAGGTTTATGCTCTGGTGATTCGGTTAATTAAGTGGAGCTTCATCAGAAGAATTAACCTATACATTTGGTAGGCAAGGGCTATTCACAGTATCTGACAACTTACTGTATTGAACGAAGACTAATGGATTAACATAGCAGCGCACCATCTGTGCTTTGATAAACCAAGGTCAGGCCGCACTCTGTGAAGGTTAGACTATTCTACAAATTATACGTTCAAAATAGACATATTTTTCTTCCATTTTGCACTGTCTTCCACTTTACTAGAAGTATAACCAGCTTCTTGCATGTGGCAAAAAAACCATGGAGTTTTCCACTTTTTTTTTCCCCAATTTGGAAGAAAACTGTGAACCCAAGTCTTCAGGAACAATTTGAAAGATTTCTATTTGATTGCTCTTTTTGGCAATTAAATAGTTACAGCACTTTTAATATCTTTATGATGCATATAAATAGACACATGGATTCAAAATTTTGTTTACATGTTTTCATGTTTCCATAGTTACATGATTTGTGATTTTCTTCATGATTTCAAGTTAATGCATTGGTTTATGCTGATACCTGTCTCGTCTAAACAATTACATACACATTTCCCAAAATGTAAACTTTTCATGTTTAAATTATCAACACCTGTTTTTTTATCAAATATTTTCTTTGTATTTTAAGGGATTTTTTCGGAGGACAATTCAGAAGACATTGACCTATTACTGTAAATGGAATGAAGAATGCATTATTGATAAGACCACCAGGAACCAGTGCCAACAGTGTAGATACAAGAAATGCTTAGCGATGGGGATGGCTCCGGACTGTGAGTACCTTAATTAATCCACACACCCCTATGACTTGCATCTTTTCCAGATCAATGTTTTCCCTGGTAGTGATACCTTGTCCCCACTTCCCCCCCCCCACATTCAGAACCCCAGTGGGCTATTGTACAGTATATATTGAAATAATACTTTAACCTATAGACCTGTTGTCTCCTAATGGACTGTAAAAGTCCCCATCAATTTGAGGGTCAAATCCTCTCGACTTTGTGAAATTATTGATGTATGACATACTTTAAAGTTGCTTTCTTCCCTCCCTCGAGTCTGTCGGTTTTCAATCACTTTAAATCAGGGAAGACTAACTTTAAACCTGTTTTGTCAAGTTTAATGATGATTCACAATTCATGTGAATGTAAATTATTATAAACTGATACTTTCAACATTGACACTTTGACTATGTGCAGGGTGAGAGCAGGGAGTTGTTAGGGAAGTCCCTTATGAGAGTGTGAGGGGGATTTTTCAGTTTTAATCTAGATGGTTCATTCATTCACCACCTCAAAAGTACTGTCGATGGGACTTCCATCTGTTTGAAACTTTTTCACACATAACTTTGTGCTCGTCACCTCCTTACCCAACAGTGGTCTTAAACGAATCCCAGAGGAAGGCAAAGAGACGTCTCATCCAGGAGAACAGGGAGAAACGGAGTCGAGAGGAGTTGCTGAGGCAGAGCGGCTTGCTCTTCAGCAGTCGTCTCACCGAGATGGAGGAGAGCTTAATTCAGTCCATAGTCCTTGCCCACCAAGAAACCAACCAGCTGTACAGGAGACATTCAGAGAGCAGCTATGGCGGGGTGAGATGAAGAGATGAAAATAACATTTAAGAGATGAAGATAAGATAGAATAAGAGACGAAAGTCAAGCTGAAAGGGTTTGACCGTGCACATACCTTTAGACTCATCAATGAAAGTGTCTCGACGAAATTAGTCTAAGGCTTCAGAAAAGAACTATAGGTCATCTCCAGCTCCGATGCAGCACAAATTGATATCTGGCGATTTGTATAGATCTGATTTTGTCAAGTCTGAAAATTTATGGAACTGGGTGTGTGTATGAGGAATGGGGGGGTGGGGGTGGGGGGGCTGGTAGGGGATTTACCGCTTATGATCAGCGACAGATTTCAACCGTCGTTGTTTCATTAATTATGCTGTGTCATCCCCTTCAGGATTCAGATGAACCAGATGCCAAACGTCAAAGGACGGCAAAGCCCATAGCTGAAATAATGGCGCCCTCTATTGTGAAAGTTGTCGAATTTGCCAAACGGATACCCGGCTTTAAAGAGGTTAGTACAGATTTTCAGGTACTTCAAGTAACTTTCTCAGGTAACTCTCTTTAAGGTATTTTCTGGTTATTTTAAGGTATTTCTTTTCAATAACGGTCAAGTATGATCCCACCAGAGTATTGCAGAATGAACACACCCCCACCCCCTACCAAGAAAAAAAGTTATAAGAAGCTTAATGAGTCCTTTAATGATCGTTTTTGTCTTTGGAGTTTCAATTTGTTTGTGTTTGAAATAGGTATGAATCATACTCAAGGCATCAGAAATTCCATAAAATGACCTTTTGATCCAGTTAATTGTGTATGGCAGGCCACTTACGGCACATGTATATTCTCATATGTAGTTTTTTTTTTCAATGAATCAGTTGGAAAGGCAAGGGTCGGGTATAATTCTTGAAGGAAGGGAAACAATTACAAAACAATGCCTTTATTGTTTTTGTATAGTTACAGAGATGGATTTATGAAGGAGGGTGTGTCAGGGGGCATAAGAAGTGCTCAAATTCTGTGCAGCATTTTTTTTAAGGCTCTGTCTGAAGTTTGTCTCTTTTAAAATAACATGCTTTCTGTATAAACCAAATTAAAAGAAAATAACAACAATGCAAAAATGCATTGTGGTTTTGATGATGCAACATGACCCCAAATGACCTTTGACCCCCACAAAGACAATAGGGTTCTTGTACTCAATGTGGTACTTCTACACACCAAATTGGTCTGACATTCGCTTCTTGAGATATCGTGTTTTACAAGCCGGGCGTCACAAACTCACTCACACACACATATACACCCCTACGCCATCATGAATGCATAGGTTACGATTATCATCGAAACCAAAAACCCCAAAATGCTATACATCTCTGCACTGGTATAGAAAGTTGCCCAATTTGCATAGCATTTTGAGATGGATGGGATACTGGATATAAATCAACACACTTTTTGCATATTTAATAATATATGTTTGATATTTCGTTCTTCAGCTGGACAGCCAAGACCAAGTGCTACTCCTTAAATCTTGCTGCATGGAGATCATGTGCCTCCGGATGGCTCAACGGTACGAGGCCGAGGAGCAGAAGCTGGTCCTCTCTACCGGGGTCAAGGTCAGCAGGGAGGAGCTGAAGGGTAGCGGGCTGAACGACCTGGTGGAACCGATCTTTGACTTTGCAGCTGGTTTATGTAAATTAGATTTGACCGACACCGAAATGGCTCTATTGGCTGCTGTTCTTCTCATAGCAGGTAATATATGGTAATATAATATATATATATAATATATATGTAATATATATTTATATATATAATAATATATATAATAATTTATACTAATATATGAGGAAAGTAACTAATGTTGACAGAAAAACTTAAAACTGGTACACTTTTGTTTGTATGACCTTGTAGTCTGCAGAATTCTTGTTCATGCAGTTTTTTTTATTTGGTTTTGGGTTATGTTTGATTCTGTTTGATTTTAGAATGAGAATGCAGTTTGTTAACTAGACCAGTCAAAATTCATGTCAATGAAATTGCCAGGAATCGTTGAGTAAATCAGTAAAATTCTATGATGAAAATGTAATGTATTGAAACTTAATATTTCCTTACTTTCATTTGTCCTCCAAATTGTCCTCCTTGACAGACACTTCATAAAAAAATCAAACGTGGTATGATTTCCTTGCTCTCCCTGAACGATTTAGTCATATAGTAAAAAATTATGAAAAATCTGGCTCAGTATTCTATATTAGTGGTCAGTCATATTGCAAAATTTCAATCTTGGGAATTATGAGAATTAATTAATTTATTTTATTAAAATTTATTTTTAATTAAATTAATAAAATTAATTTTATTAAAAAATATTATTAAAAAGAATTAATTAATTTATAATTATGAGAATTATGAGTGTTTTCCGGTTAGATACAGACGATACCCTACATACACAGTTCTGAAATCTGGGCGCTTGTTGACCCAATTGGATTCTGCATTTTAGAAAGAAGAATATTCTTTTTTTGTCTTACAGATCGACCAGGTCTCCACAACTCTCAATCAGTGGAGACTTTACAAGATGTTTTACTGGGAGCTTTCCAACATTACGTGAACGTAACCAGACCAAAGACACCGGTGCACTGGGCGAAGATATTGATGAAAGTAAGAAAGTCAGGATTTAAGCTTCATAGGGATATACTCAGTGACTATTTAAAATGCTTATTGCATAGAAACTTATCAAAGAAGTCTTTAGATCAAAACCACATCATCTTTGAATTTCGTATAGCAAAGACATTAAATTCTTGAGAAATTAAAAAAAAAAATTAAAATATATTGTTTTTTTTTTTTTTCAATGAGCAGTGTGGAATATTTGTTTACTCTAGCTATGAGTTGCATCGTATGCCATTGGAAAATATCTCTAAAGTATCAAATTCCAGTCGAATGAAAGAGAGTAGGGAGGAGGCAGACACTGCTGAAGTGATCTCTTCAACTAAAGACCAACGTTGGGGCTCTCCCTTTCTCTGGTTCTTTGCCGGAAGCAAAGGAACTTATGCAGTCATATTGGACGTGTGTGTGCGTGTGTGTGTGTTTCTGTGCGTCTGTGACACTTGCTTGGGTCTGCGATTACTCAACGACGGAGCGATGAATGTTTGTCATACTTGCAATGTAGATGTATTATAGTGAGAAGGTGTGCCCTATCCTCTCTGCCGCTGACCTTATGAATATTAATGAGGTTATGGGGTCAAACCTAAAAATCTTGACATTGTAAATAACATTGCAACCTTAAGTCAGATTGTAACAAAACTTGGTATTCAGTTGTTGATTAATAACAGGTTACATGTAGGCCTTATATGTTTGGGACAATTGTGGCCCCAGAAAAATCCGGGCCCATTTTTGGGCTGGGTTGGCCCAAATTGTATTTCCATCTCAAATGCATATTGTGACACAATTCTTTGGGTCCAAATTTGTGGAGCCCAATATTTTTGGGAACATTTGGGCCCACGTTTTCTTTACATTGCAATAACTCCGCAATGGTTTGTCGGTTAGTAGCCAAACTTGGTATAATACAGGTGTTAGTTAATAGCCAGTACACGTGGGCCTAAATTTTTTGGGACCATCCGGACCCAAAATTTCCGGGCCATTTTGCACTGGGTGGGCCAATCTTTTGTTAGCTGAACTCATCCCAAAATGTGGGTAGTGCTTATTTGAGGCTGTAGCAGGGAAAACGTCTGTCTCTTTTTCAAAAGGACTACTTCTTTCACAATTGCTGGCTGATTTTTGTGAAATTTGCAGTAAGTGCCACTTTTGGATTATATGGCAATATAGCTGGTTCATGAGTACAATATTGGATGTAAGGAAGTGGTAATTTTTTTGGGCAATTTTCATAATTTTTTTCAGTGTCTTAGCATTCTTTTTAGAGTTGTCACACTTGTGTCGAGATAGGATATGATAGCAAGCATAGGCGTAGGAGGCGGGGGGGGGTTGGGGCTGCAGCCCCGGAGCCCCCCAACCAAAAATGTGTGTGAAAATTCGGGCAATATGCTGAGAATTTTTCGGGCACCTACTGAAAAATTTTGGTTAAATTTTTCATGCAAGTCGTTACAGCCCCCCAAATCAAATTGGGCTCCTACGCCTATGATAGGAAGCTTTATCTGGGAGGGAGGAAGCTTATCAGGGTGTGGAACAGTCAAAAGTCATAAGCCATTGCATATCAGTGGGTAGATACTTCCTATGACAACTGATCCAATGTGTGTACTGTCAATATAGCCCTGAAGGTGTATCATTTCTTATCTTCCAATTGATATTTGATGCCAGTTTATCTCAGTCTAAAGCAGGGAATTGGTCTAAGCTTGGTGACCATGAGTAATTTGCTAGAACTACTGTCTGGGCAGAATTTGCTAGTCTCTGTAATAAATCCGTCTAGTGTTGTTGAGCTACCACATCGGGCGGCATGCATGGAGCTGTACACAGAGTTTAACTAATTCAACAGTGCATACATACAACACTGTACTATAGACTCATCCATGGCAGTCCTCCACTGAATTGGTATCCATTCACAGATTATGGGTTGAGCCACTGCAGCATTGCTGCTTTATAGTTGTCATATCAAATTTGCTTTGGGACACATTCTTTGGGCCTGAATTTGGGGGCCCAATATGTTGAGGACCATTTGGGCCCACATTTTCTTTACATTGCAATAACTCTGCAAACTTGGAATGTAGCAAAAATTAGTATACAGTTGCTGGTTAATAGCTGGTACATATAGGCCATCTGGGCCTCTAAACATTCTGGGGCCATGTTTGGACCGGGTGGGCCCAATTTTATGTCCACCTCAAATGCAATTTGGGATACATTCTTTGAGCCCAAATTTGCGGGTCCAATATATTTGTGGCCATTTGGGCCCTCATCTTTTACGGTTCAAGTTTAGGGGCAATTATATTTTTGAGCCAAATTCATCTTGGCTCAATATTTTTGGGGCCATTGACGCACAAAATTGTAAAATTGCAGTACCTCCACATTGTAACTGATGCAAGCTTTAATCAATGTCGCTCTTTAATAGAAAGGTTACTTAGAGAACAATTATTTTAGTGTAGGAAGTAAAAGTTTCAACTCTTTATTTTTTCTCTCACTTATAGATCACAGACCTCCGGACCATAAGTGGCCGACACACGGAAAACATCATGAGAATAAAGTTAGACAATTACAAAGATATACCTCCGATATTTTTGGAAATGTTTCAGGATTGTCCAACTTTCGACAGTGCAGAGGGGCTCGCTTCTGACACATCACATCAGATGGAATCAGCAGACGTCCAGACTTAAACTGATCCTCCAAGGATGAAAACCTTCATGGTTTATGTGAGATATGTTGCACGTTACAGAAAAGGTGACATCTGATAGTATACTTTTCCCTGTCCATCTGGAGTAGATGACCGTTGGAAACATGGCCATTTTTATGGCCTGGTATCTCATATGGGATTCATCTCAATTGGATGAACATCAGATAACCCATTTTATGCCAGGGTGTGTTGAATCACAGGCTTACAGGTTACATGAAAGGTGACATCTAATATAATAATATGTCATTTCATTGTTGATCTGGAGACGAGATGACCTGTGGCTTATTCCATTTTATGGCAGGGGTGTCTAATACCACATGCTTGAGATTCATTTCAGGTCAAGGTGGCTTTAAGGAATATACCATTTTTAGGGGGTACTAAGGTATTTAAATCCTGTCACCTTACAGCTGCAGTAACTAACTTCCTGTAATTATGTGCCCTAATCATCTGCAGAGCAGAGGATTTTAAGCTTATATAATAGGTGGCGCTATTCATAAATTACATTGTGACTGTACCTCTACTAACGTATATTGAATATAAACCTGTTAGCTGGCTTCTGTAATGTGCTCTACCAAATCTTAAAACTGCATTGTCATAGTTTCAGCTGTGGACTTGTTCTCTATGAAACACATTTGTAGATGTTGATTTAAGGCTGACAGACAGACAGACAAAGTGTATACTTCATGCATTAGCAACATGTTTCGTTAGAAGTCGAAACATCTTCGAATAACAAGATTCATGAGTCTCCACTATCGGAACCGCAAACCTGCCAACGTTTGGCAGTGGATTTGTTTTTCATTGCAACGGCAGGCAACGCACCATTTTAAAATAGAGTATTACGTTTCAAAACTGCTTGTTCTAGAGAGTAGCAGTATCCTGAATTTCTAGAAATAATGAGTCATATGACCGAGGAGCAATTCGATATATACCATAATTTCTGTAGTATGAACTTCATAATACAATCTAAAAAAAAAAACAACGAATACCTCCTTTTCCAGAATAAAATTTCACCAATTTTAGTGGAGTGTCTTTTCAATGCAGCATAACAGCCAATCAGTACTAGTAACTGTTCCAAGAATGATTTATTCTGGAAGTAGGGTGCTCCAAAGGTCCTTAAAGATAGACAAGAGTATTTATGGTATATATGAGTAAAGGACTGGGAGAATAGGCAATAGCATCGAAAGGGTTGCTATGGCAACGGCGATGGTAGGAGTAAGTTTTGTATGACAGCACTTGGAAACGTTTCTTACATTTCTGTTAGTAATATTAGTGTTAAAACAATTTCTTTGGCATCTAGCCACCACCTGACTGTTTCAGATTTGCATCCAAACTGGTCTAACAAACTCTAGAGAGATAGCAGCCTATGTATGATTTACAAAATATGTTGCTAAGCTTGTGCTCTTCAACCTCTCGCATAATCAGCCGGATCTAAACTCCTTCGGACAGAAATATTATGTTTGTTCATTTCGACAGGCATACCTGCACCTATACACTCAGTGAAACTTAGTATGAACCTAGTTTATAGGAATTAAGTCAATCAAATTGGGAGAGGGGGCAGGGGGGATGGGGGGTGGTTGGGAGGTAGGGAAACATTTGTAAACTGATCTTTTATATTTAGCTGTGAAGAACAATCTTTGCTTGTAAGCCATTAGTGTGTTTTTGCTATCCATCAATTAAAAGAAAGATTTTATCAGGGAAATTTGAAATCGTTTCCTATATAAGTTTTGTTCTGTTGTCACAAAATCCTGACTATGTAGGTGGCAGATTGCATAAGTCCTGCATAGCCTTTAGTTTATTAAGGCAAGTTATCTTTTGGACATACAAATCACGTTTTCAAATTATGTTTTAAAATATCCAAGCTACCTCAATTTTACTTATCAGGGCATTTTCATGTACATTAATAATATTATTATCAAGGCATTCTGTGAAAAAATGAAAAAAAAAAACCAACAACAATTTAAGCCAAAAAAGGACATCAAGTCTCGACTGGTATTTTTTTTTGTGTGAGGGATGCTCAATGTAACATCTATCTTTTTGTAGTTATTATTATTATTATTATTGTTATTTATTTTTTATGTGTATGTATGTAAAAGGCAACAAAGAGCCTTAACAGTAATTAAACTTTCCTGGGAAGGTTTCATTTGTGGAAAGGCTGGGATCTGCAAAAGTTGTAAATATGTAAAGAAAGGATTGATCACTCGAGCAGCTTACAAGAATATCCAAAGACTAAAAAAAAAAGCAAAAAGAACCAAAAAAAAAATGAAGAAGAAGAAGAAGGAAACCACCAAATTTACCTCCGCAGTTTGTGATTAATTAATCTCTGATGCCTTTATCCTTTTCATTCTCTCTCTCATCTCGATTGTTATTTTGTTTCTATACTTATATATACATTATATGCCACAACCATCTATGCCAACTTTTTATTTTACCTTTCGAAATTACCACCAGCATTCACAAGTTACTTGCTGATCACAGAGCAACAGAAATTCTTTGAATGATGATGCCACAGGTTTTAAATGACTACAAAACATATTTTGTACCCAATTGTGGTATCTGGTGTCTGCACCCCCCTCCGATTCCCATCTGGCTTCTCCCGAGAGCTGTGAGAAGTAATTTTCACAACTTTGTGTAATTAGAACTTTTCAAAATAATTATAGAATATTTTTTGAAAAAAATCAAATGTATGTGAAAAATAATTCATTTGATTCTAACAGCTGATATCAGGTTTTTGGAAAAGTGCAGTAATATTAAACGTAACAACATGAAAAAGCAGCAGATTTCACCGTTCATGAAGTCTGAGTTATAATATCAATACATAGGTTCATCACTTTTTTTTATGTTGTTGTTAAATGTAGAAGGGGAACCTGTTTTCATTTTTGTTAGACAATTGTATGATAATTATGTTATGCAATTATGGTATACAATTATGGTACAAATGAACGTTAATTTGCTAAAACCCCAAAGACTTCCTCTCTTTACATATTCTGTTGCTGATTATTTCAGAGGATTGAAATGCTAGAAGCAACAGATGATTTACTTTGTTAAGTTAAAAATTTACTGAAATGGAGTTTCATTTATGAAGAATCAGTAATTTTCAAAGATTTTTGGGCATTTGTTTTATACTGAATAAGTTTTTTTAACTTTCAATTGCTTGTCATCAGTAATCAGTTATAAAGAGTTTTTTAAAGCACTACAGACACCTAGCCAATTTGCCCCATATTCAGTACATATGTTATGTATGATAACCACATTCAAAAATTGGTTCAAATTTTTCGAAAAGCTCATTTCGTTTTCAAGATAATCACATTTGAAGTTTCCATAAGGCCTTAATAAGTTAACCCCTAATTACAAGCCCACATACATCATTTGAATATTGTGATGTGCCCCTTTTCATAGAAGACAGTAAAACATTTCAACAACTCGCCTTTGGCCAGATTCCTGGGGTCAGTGTCCTTGAAACAAAGGTTGTAAAAACAAACGGATAACATAACAGATAATTAGGCAGTCACTCCCTTTACATCATCAATGTGCATAATTAGCTAATGTTTATTCATAAATTAAACTAGAATTAACAAAAGACTTGTGAAATGGTCAATCTTTGATGGTGGTTACAGCTACTTTCATGATTTCTAATGTCTATTATCGTGATTTGGATAAAAGTCGTTCACAGGTGTCCCTAGACCTTTAAATCCTGAACAGCTTTCAAATGACGAAATTGTAAGGCTACTCGGAAACTTGGAACATTTGTAACTATTTTGTCTTTTTTTTTTAATTATCTTTGTTATAAATGTTTAAGTAATTTGAACACTTCTTTCCAGTGAAATTACCAAGATTAATTAATTAATAAAGCTAATTATAAAGGAAAAATTGTTAATCATAAAGTTTTTTAGCATTGATACTAGAAGACAGCTTCTTTAAAGGAATGGGGATAGAATGCTTCATGATATTACTTTTTCCAAGAAATTGGGGGGGGGGGGAATTCATTCGAAAAACTGATCAAATTAAACTGCATGCAGCTGATTGATACTTTCATTCGAAACTGATCAAATTTAACTGCAGCTGATTGATGATTTTGTTGATCCTTTAAGATCGATCACTTTCTATGTCGTCTTATGTTTTTGTTTTGCATTATTCTGTTTGAAAAACAAGGTGAACATTTTTCAATAAATGCTGATGATTAAACACATATAAAAAGAAAGATGTTAGTTATGCACAGATGCTTTTGTGCTTGTAGGAAATAGCTAAATCCAAATATTAAAATCTGGTACAGAATGTGCTGACCAAATTAGTCATGTTTTGTTCTGCTAGATAATTAGGCAGTCCGTGTTATAGTGCACTCTGCTAGTTTCTCATACTAGCCGAGTCACAATTGGATTTACTGTTCACCTGCCCTCATCCGTTGAAGACTATAAGCATAAAACTGAAGAATGAATAAGTTCTCCCATTCCCCTTGCCTAGGAACTCTGCATTGTGGTAGGATTTAGCCCATGCATTTGGGGTGAGGTGGGTGGGGGGGGGGAGGAACTTTAGACCAAGCATTGTGAGTACTTGTTTCTTTGACTCACACATTGACAGTTTAGTGTAAAAAGATTGTAGATTTCAACCTAAACATTCTTGTCTTAATTATTTCATCAAACTTTCAAGGATGATCTAATAACGACGGACACTTTAAACCGGGATTATCCAGTGAAGGTAGACATTTCTTAATTATCCAGACCAAATGTGTGTGAGATGGAAACAAATACTACCTCTTAAAATCAAAGCAAACTTTATTCTCTAACCTATCCATAGTTTCAGTATACATGATTGGCACCACCGTTGCCCTCTCTCAATCTCTATAAATGTTTTTTTTAACTATATTACTCTACATTTCACGAGCCACCCAAAAGTTCTTTGTAGGTCCCTCACTCATCCAAACTAGCCTCTTGTGTGGGAGGCGAGTTTTCCTCTTTTTTAATTCTCAGGTTGTAAGAGTCGTGCTCATCTTGTCTATTCTTTAAAAAAAAAAAATCTTTAAAAAAAACCTTTTTGTTTTTCTTAAAAGTGATTGAAATACAATTCATATTTTTGCTGCAGCAGTTGTACCAGTAACTTACCTCATATTAATATTGTTTCCAAAATGACAATGACAACTTTTGTGTATAGCTCATATTTAGTCCCTCTCCCTTTTTAAGTTTAATGTCTGTTTTTTCCCGGTAGTGTTCGTTTTTGTCGTCTTAATTATTTGTCAATCGATATTTGTATCTTTATATCCGACTTTGAAAAGAAGAAAGTCGAGCCAAGCAAGGCTATATTTTGCATGTATGGCATCTCAAGGAAGTATTAAACATTGAAATTACTAACCTGTTCTTGTCATTCTCTGCTTTTCTCATGTGTCCGTCATTTCTTACCTTTTCATGTTTTGTAATAATAAAATCTAGGCATATATAATCGTTGGGATGGGGAGGGGGTGGGAGATAAATTTCTGGTTTTGTTTTAATTAATGGCTGTTGTAAAAACAGCTGTTTTATGACAAAGCAATGTGTTGTACTAAGTGATATCAATGAATCTAATCACCTGTGGTAATTAAGCTACCAATGTACACACTTCATGGAACTCATATATTCTCACTGTATGTATGATATACTGCTAAATAGAGCAAAGAAATGACCCACAGCTAATTTTGCAATCACAAGGTATTGGAGACGGGGGTGGGTGGGGATTATAAACTAAACTAGATGGATCCACACCCAGCTGGGCTTACCTGTAAGCTTAACATAGACCCTGACAATGAACATCCCCAGGGACAAACAGGCATTACCAAGCAACATGATGGTATTACAGAAGGTTTATCAGATTGGTTAGGAAGTATTGTGGTTACAATTCTGCCACAATTGATATTTCATATTCCACTATTTATGAAAACATATACATGCTCCAGAATTGAAATGAACAAACAAAAAATTGCAACATACAATGTCTAATGTTATAAACTGTATTTTGTGAAAAACAGTTACAGTTATAAACAAATGACAATACCGACTTATTTTTGCAGTCTTATCATTTACTCGGGGTACTGTTGGTTAATCTTGGGTTAGTGTTACAAACAAACACTAACATATTCTTTGCCCAGATTAACAAAATGATAACAATGGTCAAGTGTATTTATTTAGAAACCAAGGCATAGTGAAGTGTTGACCTCTATGGCCGATTCTTACCCAAGTGTATCATGATATAAGGATTACATGAAATAAATGCACAAAGTGTACTAAAGCTGTATGGCCGATTCTTACCCAAGTATCATGATATAAGGCTTACATGAAATAAATGCATGTATAGTGTAAGCTGTACGGCGGATTCTTACCCAAGTATCATGAAATTAGGCTTACATGAAATAAATGCAAGTAATGTCTTAAGCTGTTTGGCCGATTCTTACCCAAGTATTATGATATGAGGGTTACATGAAATAAATGCACAAGTGAAGTGTAAGCTGTACGGCCGATTCTTAACCACGTATTATGATATGAGGCTTAAGTGAAATATATGCTGAAGAAATATTTACTTAATGAAGGGATTTTCTGGTGGCTGACAATTGTGACATGTTTATTGAATGGAAAAATAAATTCCACACCATCGGGCTGGGCCCATCTCAATTTCTTGTTTCTTACTCGAGATAAGGTTGTTTGAAGTACTTGAAATGGGTGGGAGTTTAAATAGGCATAAATGTTATTTTATAACCGAAATGAAATGTACTATACTGTAGAAGTTGGCTACACAAATCACCCCCTCTATCAAGTGAGCCAATAATGCTACCAAGTACCCATGATATGATGATACCCTTATCTCTACCCCCCCCCCCAAATTCCTTAAACAATAAATAAACTAAGTAAACTGACAAAGTAAATGCCTTTCAAAGATATCAAAATGATCAACATTCGACAAGATGTCTTCATTTTTGACTGGAAAGAAAGATATTTACAAGATTTAAGGAGAAAAAAACAAATCAAGGCATGATAATATTTTTGATGTAAAAATACGTCAGATGTTAGTAAATGGAAAGTAAAATGCAATGCTTCAGTGCTCATATGACTGAATGTTTTGTCAAGAAAATAACTGATCATTCAAGTTGCATAATAATGGTAACATTAACAAGGCCTCAACAAGGATAAAATACTTTGAGGATAGCAGAGTAAAAATTAAAAAACTTTTTATCCTAGAATGACTGCAATATATGATTAGTTTGTTGGCAATTATGTTGCAAAGTTGTGGTTCATGCAATATGATAACGAAAACTGACTGTTTAAACTACGATGTACAATAACTTAAAACTTGAATAACCAAAGACTGTGTTAATTATATGATGCTGAGGTATATAAACAAAAGCTAAATAAACAATATCAGAGGTTGGTCATCTTTAAAACTAGATTCATACGAGGGAATCCTCCAGGTACTGGTGCAGGGGACAATATACGGTGGGGGGGGGGGTGGGAAGGATGGATGTATTCTAAACACTTCCCTTCAACTTGCTCATGTATTTTACAGTAATTTTTGGTAACTAAGTGACTGTAGGATGATGAAAAATGTATTCATTTTAGATAAAGTTGGTCAAGTAGAGTAAACAGGTATTATGTTACGGTGGGGGGGGGGGGGCTGGGGAGGATGGGGGTAGTGAGTACACAGTACACAAGGAGAGTCTATTTTTACAACTTCATCTCTATTTTAATAAAATGTTACCTAATTTTACCAGGTTTTGATAGTGTGATTAAAGAAAGCTTTGGAAAGACTTGTGGCTCAAGTTGATTAGGTTTTAAAATAAAAGACTGGGGAATAGTACATAACACATGAAGTTAATGTACCATCCAGAGGTAGGCTTGTTACCCTAACAGTATATATAGTTGATGTTGAATACAAGATTGAAGTCACTTTGGTGAGCCTTACATTACAGGTCACATCCAGCAGTGATGGTTGCTAGGCAGCCCTAGGCTATATATTTATGCTAACAAGCAGCCTAGGCCTAACCACCCATTACAATAACACTTATCATGCAGTGTGGCAATACTAAGGTGCAGGCCAATGAAGACCTAAGAACACATCCAAAACACAAATTTTGCAAAAATTGCAGTATAGGCGTCAGTTTGCTAATGCTACAGTGTGTTACGATAATAGTTTTTGTCCCAGAGGTAGAAAAGAAATCACGGATATTCCGCGAATTCGCGGAAAAAGCTCATGCCTGCTAATAACACATCCAAAACACAACAGACTCTGCAAGTAGTGTTTTATGTAGCCAGACTGACTTCCATCAGATCAGAGTCAAACTGAGAGCACTCCTGCTGCCCTACAAGCACAAAGCTTGACCATTTCTGGCTCGAACAAAGTTGGTGAGTGCAAGGGCAGCGTCGATTTCTAACCAATGCGTGTCTGGTCTGTCGAGACTGCAAAAGAACCAAGAGGTAAATTATACAGACTTTGGAATTACACTAACAGCGACACATAATGTTTCTCTCCTAGCTGAAAATCTATAACCCAGAAGTATATCTTTTGCATCTAATGTTTAACTGAGTTCCCACTTTTGTATATTAATGACATATTAATTAAATAATGTTTTCAATCGTAAGCTGGCTAGCAGCTATATAGGCCTAATCAATTGTAAGACAACAGCAAACTTGTAGGACAGCATATGTCCATTTAAACTAGTATAAATCACTTAGAATCTGGTAGATGTCACAAAAAAACAAAAACAAAACAGTATCTTTAATTGTCATATACTGATTTAAACTGACAATTTGACAAATGTCAAATTAAACTGGTATATCGCGATTTAAAATGGCACAAATTGATTTAAACTGAGACATACCTACTTAAATTGGGATATATGTCATTTCCCTGTGATCTGATACAATCAATGGCCTGCCATCAAATCCAACCCATGCATTAACATACAAAAATTGTTCCTCAAATCTGCTAGGCCTATATGGCTTTATGGTCACATAACAATTTGATACAATTTCAATTTCTCGTGGTGTTACCAACCTGACCAGTGCTATACTTTTCTGGTCATGAGATGTGTCTATGGGCATGGTGTCCCACACATGAACACACACACACATCAATACAATTGTCCACCAATATACATGCCATCTTTACTGTAAATGTACCATTGCCATGTAAAACCAATATATTCTTTTCCTAAAACTACTGAATACAAAGCTATTCCTCCGTTTACCTTTCTGATTCTGAAGAGACTTCTCCATCCAATTTGACAGTTTCTGCTGGAAGAAAGATTTAAAGATAAAAAGATTATAATTGACACTTGAATAAGTCTTAAAATAACTAAAATCATGCAGCTAGGTTATGTGTTTTGAAGTCAGTATGTGTCTCAAGAAATATATTACCCCTGTTCAATGATATCCCTCCAGTCGGCAGCAGCTATACAGTATACTGCGCCCAATGACAAGTTACCTCACAGGTACCCATTTAACCCCTGGGTGGAGAGAGGCAAGTGAGATAAAGCATCTTGCCCAAGGACACAACGTAATGAACTAGGCAGGAATCGAACCAGCAATCTTTGGATCATGAGCCCGACGCCTTAGCCAATTGGCCACCACGCTCTCACTATTTGATGTTCACTGGGGATTTTTTTTCAAAGTGGTGAATTATCCAAACAATATGTAACATTGGAGGGGGGGGGATCTCCATAGCTTGGGCCCTAACCCCTCCTCCTACAATTATCGGTCTCTTTCATATTATTAATCAATTATTTTATCATATCCAGCTCACTGCCACCTCCCTCTATCCTCCTTCTCATCACCCAACCCTGACCATATCCTTGGTTTTCAAGATTACTGAATTGCACTGTTAAATTTAGGTTAGTGCAAACAATGAAGCCAGTGTGGGGGGGGGGGGTGTATTTAGGGATATGAAACTGTTTGAGCTGCACAGAGGGGTTTAAATAAATATGTTGAAGCTGATTATGTAACAAAGACTGAACCAGTAAAACATAGAATCAGGAACTTCTAGACATTATTTTGAACAGATAAAATTAAGCAAGAAAGACACAATACTAAACCAGGTAAGTGTGGAGACTTTCACTATCAAATAAATTTTGAAACAAAAATAAAAAAATACAGAACTAACGAAACAATCCTAGAATTGGGTACTTTTGAATTTCAAAACTAGGTCACAACAGTGTTGGGAGGTACCCAGTACTACCTAGGTGCAAACACTATACTTAGAACTTAGTACTCGGTACTCAGTCATGGCAATTCTACTTGTTCTCATATTCACGCTGTTGTACACAATACACATGCATGCTACAAACTTGTCTGTTTCAAACCACATAAGTACTCATAATTGGCCTCTTATCAATATTTTAATCAATTATACAGTTCTTATGCCCATCCAAAAATGTTCATAGTGAATTATGTGCTTCAGTTCCAAACATTTCAAAGTTTGTGCTGGAAGTTCCCCAATCTTTCTTAGGGAGCACTGCTAAAGTAACCATGTATGTTCACATGAACCTCATCAATCTTGTCAATGGTCAAGAAAGGGGGTAAAAAACAACATTCTAACGAAATACAGCTTATGGATATAAATTGAAGGTTAAAGAAAACTTATCAAGATTATGTGTTTAGGATCTTGTCTAGAGGTCAGGAAGGTTGCTTTGTCAAATAAACAGTCTGAACAATGTCCCTCATTTCAGGGTGAAATCCAAAGAGTGATTTATCAAATTTTTAAAGACTATGACTTAAACCTTATCTGGACTCTGTATTAGGAGAATGTATTATGGACCACCCATTGAGATGGGCTGCTTGATGACACATTTACTGACATACATTTGATCCAATAACTTGCACACAGTTGAAATATAAAGAGAGGAAAGGATTACAGGATGATGAGGGGATGGGTTATAGGAGGAGGCGGGGATAGGAAGTATGAAAGGGAAGAAGGGTAAAAAGGGGGGGGGGGGAGAAAAGGGAAGAGGTAAGAAGAGAGGGAGAAGGGAAAGGGGATGAGGGAGAAGAGTGGGGGAAGGGAGGCAGGAGGGCAGATGAAAGATTGGAGGAAGAGGGTAAAGGGGTAGGGTGGAGAAGATGGAAGAGAGGATTGTGGTAGAGAAAAGGGAAGTGGTGGGGAGAAGGACAGGAAAGATGTCAAAAGCAACAGAGGAAGTCAAAACTTAGATGGAAGAATGAGCAATTCCAGGAGCTAATATCTAATAAGTTGGTTTTGCTGATGGGACTTTTCATCAAAGCCTTTTTGACCATGTTAAAGGCATATGGAGGGTGGGGGGGGGGGGCTGGAAAATTATTTACCTTCTGAGGGTACTGGTGACATTCTCTCCAAGTCATGGGAGCTGGTTGATCCAGAGAAACTATTGACCTTTGACCGTCCCAATGTTGACCTATCTTGTTCTCTGTTTGTGACGTGGCCAGAGAAAAGTGTCTGTCTGTTTGCATGAGCATGCTGAATGGCATCGTTAAGGTATCGCTGCAAGATAGTGTGTTTATACTTATGGACTGGGAAACGACAGCCTTCCATAAAACCTTCTTTGACAGGGCTCGGTGGTAGCCGGCAGGCAACCGCTTCGAAGTTGCTATGCAGTCCTGACTCTACGAAGAAAAGAAATTCAGAGAATGAATCAACCTTTTTTGCATTTGTTCCTGATCTTGCTTCCATCTATACTCCTAACATGAAAATGAAGAAGTATATATTAAAATTTTCTTTCCTTGCATCAGATTTACAAGATGTCATATTCTTGCAACTTAAACCACGAACACGAAATGATTTTCTCCAGAGGAACTGGGCTTTGTTCTCTACAGAGGATATCACAGAGTTTGCAAAAAAATACCTTTTATTTGCCTGGTATCTGGAAGGGGGTGCTCAATCCTCTCCTCCTCCTCTGAGCATACACTTAATCTATCTTCAATGTCACTGCTCAGCCTGTTGTAGAGTTGAATCCTCCTGCTCCAAGTAAGACCAGACTGCCTGACCGTGGTTTTCAGCCGTCGCCTGGCGTTGGCAAACCAGTTAGAGACCTTCATTTGAAAAAAACATTTGCTCGCTTAGTGTCTTGAAAAGCAGCCTTTTGAATCGATTTTGCTGACTTTTTTTGCCAAATTTGGGCAAATTTACCATTAATGAGCTAAAGGTAGCTCATTTTTTTTGTGCAATTTCCAGCAACTGAGTGTGTGACCAGACAAAGTTAACCTTCAACTGTTCCAATGCTATTTAAGTCTGAGAGCAGATTTTTTGGGTTGATTTTCCTAACTATTTTGTATTCCTATTTTTGTGACAAGTAATAGTTAACTGCCAGATTAACAATCTAACTCATTAGTTTGAACAACCAAGCTTAATTTTTCAAGTATAAAGTTCAAGTAGACCATTTGATATTCTTCTTTGCATTTTACATGTAATTAATGGGTGTATAATAATTAGTGTCTGGCTGACAAAAGTTTGAAAACCAGCTGGAATCATGAAATAGCTTGATCATTATACTGTATACTCCTTAACCTGTATTTGGGGGGCAAATCTTGAAGAAACTGCTGGAATCTCTCTCAATTTTCACTAATTGATGATGGATCAGTCTGACTCAGTGCTAGAGTATCGAGGGTAATTCACAAACCAGTTAAAATGGCAGGAAACATTTGATTGGGCCATATGGTTGCTGAAGGGAAAACTGGAATGTCATAGCAACCAAATATGCTAATTATCAAGAAGACGGAAACCCAACTTATGTAATTGAGATCTTTGTAACGAGTAGCAACTCTTCTGACCAGCTAAGAAAAATCTCACTCAATTTGGGAGATATCCTTGAGTTGGGACTTCCTTTTAGTAAGTCTGTGATGTCATAGTGCCACTAGGCTCTGCAATACTTTACTTTTTCTTCATATTTGAGGTACAGCAGATTGCTGACAGTGCTGATATTGTCACCAAAATTTGTCTCAAGTAAATGACTTGATTAAGTCTGCAGCCTTGTGTGTCTAGAAACATCTAAGTGTGACTAAAGCCTGGCTCAAAATTAATTTTTGATAAGTAGTCATCTGTACGAACAATTGCTATCAGTTTCAGGTTGTATCTCTCTAACGCTTTCAATGTTTGAGAAATTACCCTTATAAACATCTGAGTGTCATCTACTCATCAGTGAAAGTGACTGGACTACATATATAGTCTACTAACATCATGACCATTTGGTAATCTAGCTGCCAACTAGTTGATTGGGTCTGTGTCTTCACTCAAAACTGATTCTAGCCAGCCATCTCAAAACTCAATTTAAAACATAAACAATTTAAAAACCATCTTCAAATATACCTACTTGTGTCAGAGTCATTTGAGATCCTAAGGCCAACAGAACTTTCTCTGTTTTGGACGGATAGGGGTGGTCTCTGTGCTCATACAGCCAGGTCTTCAGCGGTTTTGTCATGTCTTTGTCGGGATGTTTCTTTACTTTCATCTGTGAGGCCGACCCTCTAAGGTGGGAGGATAGTGATATACAAGAGAGAAAAACAGTTTAGTTCTCTAAAGTTTTTGATCTTTCAATAAGTGAAACATATATATCCCTTGGGTACATAGACCGATACTGTGTAATACCTATAATACAAGCCAATGCAAGGTCACTTACTTAATACAACGGCAAGGCTATCATACAGAATATTTAAGTTGGGTTCAACCAAAGATATTTCACCTTCGGAGGTGAGTTATCTTTGGTTCAACTAAGTTAATAATGTCACAGGACTAGCAGTCTAGCACTGGCATATGAAAAATCTATTGGAGTCTAACATTGAATTTTTAAGTAACAATAATTGGGATGACAAATATTATTACAAATTATATTATTAAATTATTTGTATTTATATTATTACAAATTATATTACAAATCTTCAATTACGAAACTGTGCAAAGTCTTGCCTATTGTTAGTTTGAATTAGTCGTAGGGTTAATCTATCGATCCTTGCTTATACTTATAGGCGTACAAGTAACTGTAAGGCCCTGTTAAACCTATAAGACAAAAGGCTTAAACTAAGCCTAAGCTAAGTTGCCTACTACTCTTGTAATGTAAGTTGTGGAAATTTAGTTGAAACGCCAGGCAAACTTAATTAGCTTAGACAAGTTACACTTGTAACTATAAGTAATTGTAGGACTCCGAGTCTCCAACTTTTGGATGCGAGTCAAAATTACACGATCTTCAAATGCGCACGGTTTTCTTGAGTTAACAAGAAACTAATTATTATGGATTATTATGTTTATATTATAACACGTGAATAATTGTTACTTAAGAGTAGATTCAGTTTCAGTGAATTGCATCTGTTAGCCGAGCGACCGTATTACAGTTTAAACTGTGTGAATATGTGTTATGTACTTCCATACGCTGAACAACTTTCTCATTACGTTCTAGCGCCCGCAGCAGAAACGTCCACTTTAGCCCAAACAATATTACTGTTGGTAGACAAAGTCGGACAACAGGCCTTACAACATTCTTCAAACCATCGACATTTTTGGAACGCACAACTAACTCAACCAAATCATTAATATATTTCGTTCACAACCATCTCAAACCAGAACGGGAAATCGTTTAATGGTTCCGAAACTTCCGTTGTCTAAACATATAGCCTACAGTGTGTTAAGCCATACATGTTATTTAATATTCCTGAACTTGTGCACATCAGTTATCATGTCGACAAAGTCCATTTAGTGACATAGTATAATAAAATTATACCCCTAATGGTCCCAAAAATATTAGGCCCACAAATTCGGGCCCAAAGAATGCGGAAATACAATTTGGGCCCACCCGGCCTAAAAATGCGCCCGGTATATTTTGGGCCCAGATAATCCCAAAAAATTAGGCCATGCATGTACCAACAATCAACAACAACTGTATTCCAAGTTTGGATACAATTCGATTTGAAGTTGTGGAGTTATTGCAGTTATTGTGGAGTTTTTTTTTAAGATTTGGCCCTTCCAAAAAAATGGGCCCAATAAAATTTTGCGCCTAAATGGTCCCAGAAATATATGGCGCAAGCAAACTGGCTCAAAAATATATTTGACCCCCTCAAATAGAAATGAACCCAAAGAATTGTGGGTCCAATTGTTCCCAAATATACTAGGCCGCACAAATTCGGGCCCAAAGAACATTTCAGGTGGAATAAATTTTGGGCCTACCCGGCCTAAAAAATGCACCAGGAATTTTTTGGGGGTCATATGGTCCCAAACAATGAATGTCTACTGCAAAGAATATGTCCACTATGTAGTTACATCACCATACCAAGTATAAACTAAATCGGACATACGGTTGAAAAGATATTGACACGCTCATTAATATGCATCATAGCCCCACCACAACCAATAGGGGTCACCTACTGACCCTTGACAAGATACACACCAAGTATGACATCAATCACATATTTCCTTCTTGAGATACCGTGTTTACAAGCTACGGCGTCACTAGTCTTGTTAAGACCCTAGTATGTACAGCCTAGTGTACCTTTCCTTTTCACAAAGCTATTTTCACGTATCTTTTGCTGTACTGCCCAGAAAACGCCCGGCAACGCTTCAGAATGATACTAGGGTCTTGCACATTTCTCCAAAGCTATCTTATGTTTTCCTCTGATTTTGGAAGAGTTGCTTCGGAAAAGCGGAGACGACAATCAGGTTTGCCAATTGGGCCCACTTCCCCCAAAATGTTTATTCAAGCCTTGCCTCCCGCAGTGAACAATCACTTAGCCTTATTAGATTGGTATGTACTGCGAGACGGTCGCTAATTACATGATCTCACATGACACGCAATTTCGTAACCATAATATGAATATATATTTTTTGGTTTGCACAAATTCACGCCCCTCTTTGGAGAAATGCCCAAGACGTTTGTATCGGAAAGATCTTCGGGCATGTAAAATACAGTGGGCAAGCAAGCATATTCGTGGTATGCAGAAACGGACTTTGGGCATGTAAAGTTTGCCAAAAAGGGGGTATTACAAACGACTTGGCCAAGACAAGGGCGTCACACACATGCACACACACGCCAACTTCACTGCATTGGTTCCCAAGGATTCAAAGCGTCGGAACAATAAACTGCAAATATATATCACAGATTATATGCATCAGCGCAGCAATTCTGAACTTTTGGTCTGGAACGAGACTCTTGGCAATACAAAATCCTACGTTATCCAAACAGTTTAGGACGTTAAATCAATCATCACTTCCATAACCAGGGAAACGAAAGCCCCCCTCGGGAATCGCGTCACATTTGTCATTCCAAATCTTAACTGATTTGACGCGTTCAATCGCCGATAAAGGATTGTCCATCATCACGAAATTGAAGACTCGCTCTGCCCTCTGCAAAGTTTTGTGATTTTCTTGCCTGAAAGGTCAAATATATATGGATCGTATAAAATGTATCGTTTTCCAAACCGAATTTGACGGCACAGAATTAGGGCAGATTGTGTTCGATCGAGGTATGCAAGTCGTCCAATTTGGGCATTTTTCTTCACATACGATTTCAATATGATTGTATACACAATATAGTTGTATAATACATGATGTGGGAGGGAACAGGTTGGGTGGAGAACGTAGGGTAAGCCTGGCAACAGGTGTATGAAGTGATTCCAATAAGCTTCTCGGCCCAGAAAGAATTGAGCCGACACTCGACTCGACTTTCAAAATAAGTGACTACTTAGAACTCTATTCCTACCCGACTCGATCCACCCACCCGAAAAAACACAACCCCACCTACCCCCTCCCCTTAAAAACCTCCCTCCGTATTGAGAAATACGGCCGGTACGCTACAGCACATTCTGAATACAAAACGCATTTGTCAATGAAAATTTTTTCCATCCGCGACTGTGTTGCATATACATACCTATAACTTGCTATTTTGCACTAAAGATCTGCTTTTATTGGCTCCAATTACAGCCCCTGTAGCTAGGAAAGTTTTGTGATTACGTAATCGACCCGCCCACGGTCGTAAATCCACCTCAGGCTCTAAGATGCCTGCATATAGCTTCTTTAAACCATTATAGGCTCTTTGTGTCGACACTGTGTGGAAATATGTTCATGTCTACAGTGTAGTTAATCATACAGCGTTCACACCGAAAGACCCTCATACAAGAAAAAATGTGGCAGGCGTTGCAGACTAATTGATAGAAAGAGGTCATTTTACGACCAAGACAGGTCGATTACGTAATCCCAAGAAACTTGTCCAAGATAGCGTGCTATAGTTGGGGCAGGGTTAGAGTAGCAGCTCCCTGGTTGGGGTCTATACAGCAGACCTTTAAACACATAACATGATACGGCACAGTATGCATTCCGTATGAGGCTTGTACTACACTCATGTTCACTGCGATAAGAAGTGGCCACTGGCCTCCTAAATTTAGCTAAGAAACGGATAGCCTATTTTGGAACTTGGAAAATATTTCCCGCTTCAAGTCTCCACTCACCTCCCAGCCTTGTACGCAAGGAATGTTCACATACAATAACATACTAATAATATATTAGCAGGGGAAAGCCATGTCTCAAAGCTTCGATTTAAAATGGACCGTATGCTACATATCAACATAGACATTTCTATAGACGGGCCTATATGGATCATCTAGTCATTCTAGTGTTTCTCATCCCGCCCCTCCCTCTCCCCCTCACCCCTGCAACCACTTTATACCATGGTACCAATTAAGTGTCGAATTAGTTGCTTTACTATCACTCTCAAATTTCAAGATATTACGATTACAGCTAATTCGTCAAAGTTATCGACTATTATTACGATTAGTCGATTACGCAACTATTTTGGATTCTATGAATAAAATATAATTATAACGAACAGCTGCAGGGCACGTAAAGAAATACCTGAGTGTTGGCACTTATAAAGCAGCTTACATCAATGTCCTATACAAAACTACAACACAACAAAGTAGTCTCACTCACCTGTCTTGATATCTTCGACTCCTAGTCCGCAAACTATGTCGACGGTGACTCAAATTGTTATTTTCATCGCGATGATCCTCCGTAAGTGTAGGACTTACATTATGCCAATAAATGTGGCCTGAATCTCTTGAATTTCTCTCCATGTGCGCAAAATGTGTTCCTCTTTTCCCCCGGTTTTATCCACTAGAACATATAAATATTAGTTGTTCTTGAAACATCTAGTCGTGTAATAAGTACAGGATATGGTTTCGTATCCGACAGATACAAGTTTGCGATGATGACACACTGGAATAGTCCAACCAGGGAGTTGTTTTGAACAACCGCAAATAAAACACCACAACGAAGAGCTTACACACCCGCTGACTAAATGATTTATAGTTCACCAGTTCTCAAAATTTTGAAACAACTATTCCGTTGTTCTCGTTCACAAGTGGGGCAAGATCTGATTTCTATTTACCACAAGCATAGCCCTCCACTCAGCAACGTAACAGCACGACGGAATTACACGTTGAATATTATCGCAAATTATATATATTGTTATACGATTTAGGCTCATAGTATGTTTATAACCTGTGATGTTCATTGACCAGGCAGGCAAGCTTTGCAAAGGATAAGAATCTCGTCACTCTTTGCTGTTTTATCTTTAGCCGGAAAAACCTAACCGCAACTTGAGAGGGTTTAACAGTTGATGACTAATCGAAGGCTAGGGTCACGTTGTTGATCCTGTTACAATGTTCTCCTCTATATATATCGGCTAAGTAGGTCTGTGCTGTCTCATAACTGTGATAAGCAACCGCGTTTTCTTTTTGACAAGTGCATTGTTAGGAAGAAGAACAACAAACACATACGCACACTCACAAACTTTCATTCACAGAAAACGAACCCACTGTTCAAATTTGACGAAGAGCTTGATGCGTGCGCGACAGGAAATGGTTTACAACTTTTATAGACAATGCTTTCGGATAAGCGTTTTTGTCCATGGGGTAACTAATGGTAAATAATCAAGGAGCAGGATACCGAGTACCATTTATGTTATGTAGCGGAGGGAAGGGGATAAGATGCTATGTCGTCCAGGGCAGTAATTTTTTATTAACGAGAGTTGCTTAGTGCAAACTGGTGCTACATTTAACTCTTGCAGCAATGTTGAAGAATTTGAAGAAACTGTTATAGGTTGTACCGTATACATACATGATATATATAAGCCCTTCCTGTAGGAGTTTTATTGTAACGTTATGTCTGTCAGTGTGTGGTGGTGGATGGGGGTGGGGCTGGGGGTGGTGGATGGGGGTGGGTGGGGGTGGGGGAGGCTAATTACCCCTTGATTTATTGATGGGGGGGCGAGGCCCTAGAAGTATACGGTGTTGCGCCTCTGGCCGGAAACGGTGCATAGCAGCAGAGTAGTAGCCTAGATGTGCAAGGTCAAGGCCTAAGCAGAGAATTTAAAAAATGTCATGCATATGTGCAAATTGCAGGAATGATACAATTAGCATACCTAGGTGTAATAAACTGCGTTATAAACAGCAACTAATATGTTGTATTATTTGGCCGAATGTGATTCACGAGCCTATACTCATGCGTTATTGTTCATAGGTTAGTTACTAATCTACAATTTGTGACTCATGCTCTTTGCCACAATTGTTTCTAAATAGTACTAGCGCAATTTTCTAATGTAAATTGGCTATGAAGGACGGGAGGGATGGAGACAATAAGGGTGAAACCTCTTTCAAATGCCCGGAGCAGGGAATAATGAGTTGGAAGGGCACCAACAATTTATGGAAAGGTACAAACAAGTTAAGGAGGGACACAAATCGTGTCCAGTTACTTGTTATTTTTTTACACATGAGGATGATGGTGGAACAGATTGGGGGTGGGCTCAGTGGCGAAGCGTCCATATATGCATACAGTCAGGTGGGCGGATTCCCCCCCCCCCCCTGACGGACTCAAATGAACTGCTGGCGCCCTTTTCAGCTTTTTACCACTTTTTACTTATTCGCGATTATTGACTTTTTTAGTGCGCTCTCATCTACCTATTGACAATCATAACATTTTGTTGGCGATGACACCTATTTATTCTTCGTTTATCTGCAAATTAGCAAGGCCAGGAAAGGGTCATTTCCGGCGATCAGCTAGGGAGTATCTTTACTCAAAAAAATCTGTCTGCTCCGCGCCAACCTGTGGTGGCGCTCCGCTTAGATAGTGTCGAAAGCGCCCCTACAGACCATTCTCGCCCCCCTGACCAATACCCCTCACTCCACCACTGGGTGGGCTATATACTGCACGGGAGGCCACGATCCCCTGCACCATGGCCAGGTTACACAGAAAATGGGGGAATGCAATGATGAAGCAGCGATATTGGAACATATCAGAAACACTCCCAGTACTCACTCACCTCACCCCACCCCACCCGCCACCCCTCCCTCGGCGACCCGTCAGTTCCTGACCCCGTGAATGTTCGGTCAAGCATGGAGGTAAAGACAGTCTGTTTTTAACTCCATGGCTCAAGGAAAGGCTACTGAAGTTCGTTGATCCATTTGTTGAGTAAATCAGTAATTCTTCGATGCATGGTGAGTCAAGCGAAATGGCAGGGCGGGGAAAAACACGGTCTTACTTATTGTAAACTGTCATGAAATAAAATTAGCGCTTACTACAAAAAATCAGCTATAAATGAACTATTACATGATTATTTTGCTTAAAAATAAATGTCTAAAATTTTGCTCACCTTTTTAATTTGTTTAGTAGTATTT
The DNA here is from genome assembly GCF_037975245.1 of Apostichopus japonicus. Classification (NCBI taxonomy): domain Eukaryota; kingdom Metazoa; phylum Echinodermata; class Holothuroidea; order Aspidochirotida; family Stichopodidae; genus Apostichopus; species Apostichopus japonicus. The sequence continues at coordinate 8,708,095 of NC_092583.1, forward strand.
ATGTTTGTGGTGTATGTTTTTATTTGCCATATTTTTCTCTGTACAGTCACAATATTAGAGCGTTGTGGATGTCTATTTCGCAACATCTTGCAATTTTTAGTCACTATGCGCGGTATGCTGTTGCCAGCTAGCCTTTGTATTGTTCACCACACACTTTGCATTGTGCTCATGCCATAGTTTCTTTTCCTTATGTTGTTATTGTGTAGGACTAGGAAATACCTGTTCCACATTAAAGCAAAAGAGGAAATAGATTGAGAAAGTAAACCTATGGATCCTTTTGAAGAAATTCGATATTTAGGATGGAATCTAGAAGAAGTCGAAGACTTCGAAGTATGTATATCAATGGTTTTTATATACTCACGTATACTTAGGCCAAGGCCTAGGCTACGCGTGATGTAGCCTAACGAAGTCTTTCGATCGTCAAGGTTAACTAGTATTACTTGATTATAGGCCAACAACATATTCTTCACATTAAAGCCTACACTATAGTAACAGTATTGTCAGTAGGGCCTATAACTTCTTCGCCTAGGCTTATTAATTAGGCTCTATAACATTCCTAAAAATGTTCCTTTTCTCCATAGGTTTCAAGCCTTTCCGCCATGGCGGAAAGGATCAAAGCCTAGGCCTATGGCGGAAAGGTATGGCGATATGTACCAATGGTGCAATGGCACTAGATTCGTCTTAAAGTTAAACAATTCACAAAATTTTCAGTGTCACATGTAAACCAAGAAAGTGACACACTGTGCCTAGTCTACGGGCTACGGCTATTTTGTATAAAATTTCAAATTCAAATACTAGTTGTGTTATTCAGGTCAGTTTTACCAGTTGACCATTGTCAGATCTTTTAAGTTGTATTTTTCACGTGTGTCAATTTTAGCCTGCAGACAAGATCAGAAACAATGTTAACTTTCTAGCCAACCATAATGTGGCATTGAGCGTCAGCATATTTTGTTGTTGTAAATTTACTTTGTTTTCTTATAGGGCCTACTTATTCTGCTATTGTTGCCTAACATTAGGGTTAGGCATATTCTTAGCATAGTTACTGTAGACTAGTCTAGAGCCGATAGGCCTATGCATGTGTGACCTCAGTATCATTATTATGCCCTACTAATATTTTATAACATGTTCTTTTTCAAAGCTTGATGAGTATACTGGAATATACATTATTATTTGTGTAATACTAATAGATATACATGGACAGTAAAATAAATATGTGTTTGTTTTATTGCCTGGTTTACTTTTACATAGAAACAATGATGAAAAACATTTCCCAGACAGTAGAAGCTAATGACAGTTAATTGATACGGTGAACCAAAGTTATATAAATTGCATAAATGTGATTTGTGATTTTGATGTCAGTGGCCCAAACTTGTAACAGAATATTGTATAAATATGGAAAGACAAACTTGTAAAACTAAAATATGTCAAAATATAATTTTCATGGTGATCTAGAATTATTTTTCTCTCGGAAACAATTCATATACATGACATGTTGCAATGGAATTAAATGTTAATGCCATTTGAAATAAAGTCTGCATGTGTCAGTTTCAACTGTTGGTGCTTTAATTTTATGCATTTTTTATTCGTTTCTTTTTATTTTGTAGTACTCCCCATCACATTCAACACTCAGTAAGCGATTGACGAAAACCTTGTATCTGGCGGAAGGTCGTTCTAATGAAAATGGAATTTCACTCCCTGTTGCCGGTGAATATATTACTTATAGTATTCTATATTGCAGACATGTAGACAATCTAGAGAGCTAAATTTATTATGTTCCCTATTCAGATTTCCAAATGTCAAGATCAAAGACAGGTTCAAAGAGGCCTTTTAACATTAACAAACTGCTGATATTTACTTAGAGGATTGTGATGTTCTGAAGTTTTGGAAAAATGCTAACAGGATCTTGTGTCAGCGTATCGGCATTTGAAGCCAAGAAATGGTTAAAAGTGGTATCGTAAAACATAAATCAGTTTCTAACAAGCATTGTGTATTCCTTACATTTGAATCAGTGGTGTAAACTGTTAAGTTCATTTCCCATTGGACAGAAGTTTAAGTATACCTTGTTCTTAGTCAATGTCTGTGAATATATACATGTGTAACAGAGCAAATAATCAATGTTACAAAATAATTGAATTACCCATGTATATTATTAAGAGGAGGCTGGCTGCATTGTTTAACTTAATTTGTCGTATTAAGGCAGGGATTTCTTTGTTTTAATCCTCCTTCAGATGCTGCTGTGGAAGTTTTCCATGAAGTCTCCGGTTCACCCTTGAGGAAGATATCCCCACGTCATGTTGCTAATCTGAGCAAGTAAGTAACATTAATGCTCTTAATGTGTCTATGAATGTTCTTATCTCATGAGATCATATCTAGTTGTGTGTTGTGCAGCAGTTTGCATAGAACTCTTAACATTAAGCAGTCCTTCCATTCTTTTATTGCAACCGCAATTTCATAAAAATTCAAGAAAAGGAGCTCTGCAAAAAATGCTAAAATTTACTAAATTGTCTTTTGGTATAAGACACACTGTTCATTGTAATTTGATCAGGGTAAATTTAAGTTTATAATGATTTAAGTTAGAATGTTTGATCAAAATCCTTTTCTTGTGTCTCTAACAGGAGGAGCGGCGCTGCTCCGTGCACCCTTCTCCTGGCGATGATTTACGCTAGACGTATGAAGACGACCAACGAAGCCTACGTAGAAAACATGACCTCGGCCGACATGCTCCTTGTCTCCATGGTGAGTCACCATAACAACATAACAAATGAGAACCAGCCCCATATGTCCCATCATAATATAGCAAGTTCCAATTAGTGGAAGGAGTATTGGAAGCGAGGGAGTTTTGAGCTGGAATTTGAGAGATGGGCAGCAGGAGGGAGGGAGATGGGGTTTAGAGGGGCATGTTTGAGACTGCATGATATCATATTTCTCCTCTGCTCATGCTTTTTAGTTGAGAGTGCTGTTATGCTGAAGTGACCAGCACTTGCACGATCCTTAACAAACCTCTTCCCACCCCCCTTCAGTTCTAAAAACTGAAGAAAAAACAACAAGAATCTCAAGTCTCTAAATTAACTGCCTGTAAGTTACAGTAGTAAGCCACATAGTTTTAACATGACCATTAGTAGTATACTGTGTTTATTGAACCATTCAGTTAGTTTGTGGTTATCAACGATAGGATTATTATCATCCATCAAGTTAAATTTCTACAGTTTTTCATTGGTGCATACTTTATAATTTTCCCTTTTCCACAGATGGTGGCCAGCAAGTTCCTGTACGACGAAGGAGAGGACGAAGAAATGTTCAGCGATGAGTGGGCTAAAGCAGGTAACCCATTATATACCTCCTCCTGAGCGGGTTTCAAAATTAAAATGCTGTTACATTGGTCAAGTTTGGTGGTCAGCCTGGCAGGAGGCATTATTTATTTTTCCTGCAAAGGTGAATTAGCCAGAATGCCTGTCAGTGTTTCATACCTAGTTCAACGGTGGTCTCTACAGCTCTCACTGGCTAAGCCCCACCCATCATTGGTTAGCTGACACGTTGGGCCATTTATGTCACCTTCAATTTATTTTATTCCATATTTATTTTTCTCACCAAAGTTTCTGTCAGTTATAAACAAGCCAGTTTACTCACCAGTAAACAGAATTTCCTACGCAGCTCTTTGAAGGCCTAAAGTGTTTTAAAATTTCATCGTTTTCCCCTAAGTTTCATACCACAAGCACTTCAAGTTTTGTGACGTCCAAGTCACAGTAACGCTAAATTCTGTTTGATGACATTTGGAGAAGAGGTTCTCCTGTTGCCTTTTTGGCAATTTTCATGGAGTATAACAGACAGTACTACCAGCTCTATTTGTGTTATGCCATATTGACAACTTTGTACTTATGTAACCTCTGTTTGTTCTCATCACTCTCCGTTCCTTTTCAGCCAATGTTGACCTCGACCATGTGTACGAACTGGAACGTGAATTCTTGTCAGGGATGGTGAGTAACTTTGATGGTTAAACCGTATAGTGGACACGTTTAACTCTACAGTGAACGACGTTTGCAAGTTGTCCACTCTCTTCGAAATTAAGACAGTTGGTAACAGAATGTTGAACTAAGAGTCAAATAAATCAGGCACTGTGGAGTTTGGTGAGTCACTGCCCTACCTTGCCAAGTATTTGATAGGTTAAAATAAAAATAAAAATACTTAGAAATAATTGGCTGCAAACACAAACAGCTGTTTGTCAATAGATGTTGCTAGCGGCAGATATTCTTGTGAAGGAGAATAGAATTGCACCACATCAGACCGTAACACCTGCAGACTATTGAATATAGATTTAAATCTAGTAACTAGTGACTAATCACCTATATTTTATTCGTCCTCAGGACTGGAACCTATTTGTACACGGCGAAGAGTTCTTCCACTTCATCAGACAGATTGAAACAAGGTATGTATCTTACGGTGGTCCTGTTTGGAGTTAAGGAGGATTAGTGTTACTGTGTTACAATGACAAGACATAAAAAAAAATATAAAAAAATAATAATAAAAAAATTTTGCAAATTTTTGTGTGGTGCTGACTCGTTGTGACCTTTGTACAGTGTAGTTAAATATTCCAGTTGCTATTGCAGTTACTGTCACAAACTGTCAAAATGTGGAATTTGCTGTTATGGTTCTCTGTGTTGTACTAATTCAGTAACACAGCATCTCATACGTGTCATGAGAACCAATGTAGTATCTACTACTCTGTCTCTTCCATGGTGATTAACTGTCTATCAGTGATTGTCATGTTATGTTCAGTTACCACCGAGATGAAAGCAAACATAATTTACATCATAGGTGATGAAATTTGACAGCTTGCCAAAATGGCCAGATTCATTTATGCCACCATAAGTAGTATGCACGGCAAAATTGAAGGTTTCCCTTGCATTTTCATGATTGAAAAAAAAACTTGGGGTAACACTCTTACATCCCATGAAGTTTGAAAAATAAAGAGAAAATCAACAGGGTTTTCTTGATTGTACAAGTTTTCATTTATTCAGATTTATTCAGATTTATTCAAATCATTTATTCAGAAACCAACGTCTCGTTTCATGTATAATAGCCCGTCTGAATTGATCTCCTCTCCTTTTCAGAATTGCCCTGAGTCAAGGACTTGGTCGAGGTTGGTTCTCCTACTCTGACATGGAGGTCCTCATGGCGCATCCCAGTTGGAATGAATCATGGGGAATTCTCTTCCATCAGGCTTTGAAGGTAACACAAACCCTCATTCCCCCCCCCCCCTCATTTAAGTGTTGTGTATAGTTTGCCCCTGATCAATCCTGCCTTGAAAGTCACAAGATTGGCTGCTTTGCACTTGGTGACCATTTTCACTAAACACAGGGAGCATTTGCTCATACTAAGGTCGGAAATTGACAAATCACACTAAAACAGCCTCCTAAGGTTTTATCCATATGGACATTACTTCAACACGTAAATTAATGGTTGCATTTCAGGTTAGACAAGTTGTCACAGAGAATCTACTGTATCTCTGCTTGTCAGTAGAGTTACTCGTAAGAGTCACAGCAGATCACAGTGTGATCATTTCAACACTTTTTCCATCCAGCTCCAGATCCATTAGCAAGTAATGATTAAGTTCATATTAAAGGAATGGTATGCAAAGGTCCTGTACCTTCTGACTACCCCTCCCCCCCATCCCCTCCAGCAAAGAAATGCCTATTAAGGGATCGCAACCGACAAAGGGCTGGATAGGTAGTGGTAGGGCGTTGGGTTTGTTACCCAGGGGTCACTGGTTCGAAACCTCTTCTAGCCATAAATTTCTTTTCCCTTTCCCATTAAGAAAAAAACCATTACCCATGACCCAGACATTTTCATGTCAGAATTTTCTGTAAGTTAAAGGCAAATCATGCAAACAAAGTATGTCATTATTGGGTGTTAGGATAACAAATTTAAAAGGAATCGACGTAACAAGTCTTTTCTTGTTTGCAAACTTTGAAAGTTGATGAGCCAAGCTAACAAAGTACACAATTGGTACACACTTTAGTATGGCAAAAATTGATGCAGAATTTCCTGTGTCAGTATTTGGCTTGTGGTGGAATGTGTATATGGTTTCTTCAATTAGTAAAGTTATTAAAGAGTTTCGCTCTAAAAGTATTTACTCTGTCTTTCTCTTCTCCAGGTGCTTGGCCTCTGTCTTGCGGTTTATACCGTGTGTGCTACCTCCATTATATGGGCCTCCATGTTAATCCATCACCCCCACCTCCAGTCACCATCTGGGGGATGTAGCTTCCTGCCTGTGACATTGAACTCTCACGTCAGGAAATCGACCCTCATGCATCGTAACGTAGAAATCATCAACACCTTACCGTCCTCGAGCACTGTATGCCACTGTCCCAGCAAGGAAATGAACGAGTCCTTTGATGTTACGGAGACCAAGATCGAGGAGAGCGACTGTATCGAAGAGAACCCCAGTGTAACCGACCTGACCATCACGTTACGAGAGAAGTATCAGGGAGCACAGCACGCTCTTTTGGTCTTCTATCACGCCCTGCTGACCGCCGTCAGTGACCTTCCTGTTTCTAATGGATTTCAAGCCGAGTGCAATGACCGTTCGTTTTCATCAGAGGAGAACTCTTCTTGCATTTGTACATGTTATCGCAATGCCGCTGTCGGTATGAACGATGACGGCCTCAACTCTATGGACCGCCAAAGATTGTTGATCAAGCAATCCTCAATCCCAGTGGCCTGTCGGTGTCCGTGTCAGTATCGGAATGTGGACGGACATCGGTTGACCGGGTCGAACGAAACGCAAACTAACTTAACAGACTACGGAGCAACCGACCTTTGGTCAGGTATCTCTAAGTGGTGGTACGAACTTTGGATGGGCATAAAGGGTAGAGAGGCATTTTGTGCGTGGTCGTCACCTAGTTTAAAACAGCACAGGTTTGTAGATCTAGAGATGAGGTTTGGAACAAGTTCTTACTAAAGTTTAAGATTTGGTTCAGCTAGTAGACTTAGATTTTCAGAATGGGCCGTACTTGAGTTCTGGAGCACTCTGTTATTTCCATTTGAAGTAATTTATGACAGTATTTGTTAAGTATTTATGACACACAAGTGCATAAATTACTGTGAGAATGCACCGTAGTTTCTGTAAGTGGGAAAGTAGTTGCTCACACTGCATTGGAATAGATTCCATTAACACCATGAAAGTATGTTTGGATGATATGTTTACACAATTAAAGAACACTTTCTTACTTTATTTGCTTATGTGGAATTTTTACTCAGTTCTTATATCAATGTAGCCTTACAGTGAGGTAAAAGTAAGGGGGGAGCATCAGCTGATTGTCTTCACGGGTTTTGTGCCCATGGCCTCTGGAATCAACCCTCTGTTATGAAATGAAGGAAGCCTGGACCTAAGACAAAAATTGATACTAATCAATAATGGACGTCTTCCCCGGTCACAGTTCAGAAAGTAAAAAAAACTTTTTAATCCAAAGGTTCTAATGTAAAAAGCATCTCTATCATACAATGTAAGAGGTATTCGTTTCCGTCGTTAAAGGTCGATAAGGATAATATGCTAGGAATTAAATATGCTAGGAAGTAAAATAATGGTCACTTACATTCAACTTTAAATGGCATTGTAATAATGCCAACCTTTAAAGCTTGTGCAATCTGTGAGATATGTCATTGTGTATTATTACCACTCTTGCATATCTGAGAATAACTTAAACAGTGTCAGGAAATCCAGGAGACTAACTTTTGAAAACTGTTCGCAGGATAAACTTGAGGGCTGTTACTAATAATGACATTTGAAGTCAAAAGTTTGCTGTGAATTTTATTCAGTATTAGTCTACCAGTACTCCCACCTATTAAATTGGGGAAATTTATTTAACAAAACTCTACTTTGATACAGGCAGCGTAAGCAGTATGAACAATATATCCAGTTTTTTCTATGAGATAAATGGTTTGGAACTGTTCATTCTGTCAGTATGATTGCCTTGAAGCGTGAGAAGAAAAGTCTTGTATTAAGTGGTACTAGCAATGGAAGTATTCTCATCTGGCTGAGTAGTCTCAGAAATCTAGAAATACCAAAAATATGAAAAGTAGAGCTAATAGCAAGCATGAGCTTTTTCTGCGAATTCGCGGAATACCCGTGATTTCTTTTCTGCCTTGGGGACAATAATTATTATCCTAACACACTGTAACCTACGCAAACTGGAGCCTATACCGCAATTTTGGCAAAATCATGAGATACCCTTTCTTCTAGTTGTTATCCTGAAAGTTACCACAAGAAATAGAAAAGACAATTTCTCAGTTTGAATTGTTTGAGCATGAATGCCTGCTGGAGATGTGAAGTGTTCTTTTTAATGTTGTTAGATGATTTGTGTTTATATTTGGAGGGGAACTCCACAGTACGTAGAAACAAGAGTCTTTTTCTTTAACGATGTAATACAATATATGCTTTTTTTCCTTGAATGCTTTATATTAGCAGCCTTGATGTGTGGTTTTATTAGCAATCAGTTTGTATGTGCCTAATACCTCAAGACCTTTTCCTTCACCATTTGGCATTTCCGAGCATCACAATGCATCTAATTTGTAGTCATTAATATTTTTTCATTATCTTTCTTTAGTACTCTTGAGACACGCTTGCAATGATATTGTTACTTTCTCAAACAACTTTTCTGTTACAGGACTAGCTCCAATTTTGTAAGAAGATTCTTCTAGGATTGAAAAGTCTTCAAAGAAACTCGCAATTAAACTTCAAAGTAGTTTTTGTGTTGATTTGTCAGTTCCTTACAAGTTTGCATTCGAACGGGTGCTTCTGGAAAAAAACTGTTTTTTTTTTTCACTTACCAAAGAAAAAGAAAAAAAGAAGTGATTTGAAACAGTTTATTTTCCAGACTCTTTAGTTTGTACTTGTGTAAAAGTAAGTTGGCCTGACGTTTCGATCCTAGCAGGATCTTCTTCAAAGGCTAAATGACAATCAATTAGCCTTTGTCATTTAGCCTTTGAAGAAGATCCTGCTAGGATCGAAACGTCATGCCAACCTACTTTTACACATTCTCCTACACAGGCTCTCTAGTGGATAAGCAGTTTGCTAACAGTTTTATTTTATTTTAGTTTGTACTTCATAGAAAGAGCAGACAAAGAAGATTCAAAATTTTGGTCAATTTTCGTCATTAATTTCTAAATGAAAACGGTAATAATATACTAGCCTGGCTAACAAACAGTCATTATGGAAATCAACAAAAAAACTGCTTTGAATGGTTGCATGTCTTTCTAAGTTTGTTTCATTGTATTTGGAACAGACCAATTCCAGAATATAAGGATTTATATCAAGTTTGTTAGTGTAAGACTCCATTCTTCTGACAAATTCATACTGAAAAATTATGGGTCTTCTTGAAAAGCCAATGTTTTCGTCACTTTCCTATTTTTACTGGGAGTGATCCTTCTTGAGTATAGTCAAATTTAAGAATAAACAACCACAAGAGAAATGTTGTGGATAACAGTAAAACATACATAATTCCTGAGTAGTATATGGATCAATACATTATAACTTATTCAACTTAAAGAAAAACAAGCTCAGGTTACAAACATTGTTTATATAGTTACATTGTACTATGAAGAAGTATTTTTCCTCACTTGGAATGTAATGAAAATTTCAGCTTTCCATACCAACAGACACAAGTTTACGGGAACTTTAAGAGAAATATCGACTTAATGTTGAGTTCTCGCCTCCTATTTGGTAAGAACAAATCGACACAAGAAGTATTTTCCCTCTCCATAACCACCAAAATTCCACTGACAAAACAATAGTACTATCTTTCATGCTTAATACAGATATTTTCAAAATGGAAGAGCCTTTGATAACCAGTAAGAAATTCTCTCTGTTTGTACATGGGTAAGTGGAGACTTGGTTTAACTACAAACTATGTAAAAGTGTTGTGTGCAGAGAGATACAAGTAGTGATGACACAGATTATTGGAAAGTTTTTTTTGCGTGCAGAAGGTAAAAAAGGACTTTCAAGATGGATGTTCGTCTTTGTGGTTAGGTGGATTGACAGAAGATTTTTCTGTATTGTGAAATTGCAAAGTTGTGTCGAGAACCTCGAGCATGAAATTTTTTTTCCTGTAAGAACGTGGGAAGCATGACTGGAAAGGCTTGGAACACCCGATATGCAATGTTTTGTATCTTTTCTGTATTACCGTATTTGTTTGTTTCTGTTACTTCTAGCTTCAACTTTCAAAAGGCCTTTAAAAATGAAGGGATTAATAAAAGACAATTATAAATCCCCATTCATTTATCTTTGTTTTTCTATGTATAAATAATTTCCTGAGGGACAATTTTTTGTTACACTCGACTGACAAGATGTTCCCCTACCATCCTTTAGCTTTACTCCAACAAGAATAAAATGAAACTAGAGCACCAATGGTGCAGAAGCTCATACCTTCTTGGGCTAAAAAATGTAGGGCCCACAAAACTTTATGGCCCACCAAATTTCAGGCCATTTTTCAGGTTCCACCAATTTTGGATCCATGAGGCCAAACATTTTAGGTTCAAAGACAAATTTATACCCCTAGCTCAAAATGGCGATAACCCCCCTCCGTTAGCAGAATCCTGGCCACACCACTGGCTATAATTCCTATTTTCCCCAGCTTTAAATCCTATTTTACCCACTCTCTCAAACAATACCACTGACCTACCCTATTAAACTTTCTCCCCTCTACCTGAGCAGACATAACCCAACCCACACCTTCCCAAAATTTTGGCTGGCTGCCAACATACCTCATGCTCAAAGACTTCTAAGAATCGGCAAGTGCTGATTGGCTATAGGGCTCTCATGCTTACAGTTCAACAGTTAATAACAACTCCCAATCCTGCTTTAATTCCACTAACAGCCTCTGCAGAGCTTAACCACAAATGTAAACAAACACTGCAGACACTGGGAGACAAATTAAAGGAGCTTTGGCAAAAAGGTGAAGGCTCAGATTTTTTTAAACAATGGGGATTAATTGAAATTAACTAACGTTTGACCAAAAATTATTAGGCATCACCTTATTCATACACATTCCAACAATCATCAGTTCAACTTTGAATGTGATCCATCAAAATCTTGAGGAGATTTAGATATTTCAAAATATTACAAAGAATGACCCTCGATGACCCCCTAAATGACATTTGACCTCAATTTTCCGAACACCCCTCGTAACCCTCATCCCGAGGAACGTTGTGACCAAGTTTCATTATAACTGGCCATACACTGTCAAACGGAAGCAATTTGAAAATATAGGGCCGCGGCCCGGGCCACAAAAGACCCCTAGTTGATCTTTGATCTCAAATTCATGAACACCCTGAAGGTAAAACTTCCATAGTACTATCGTGACAAACCCTCAACACTGTACCGTGGAATCTGTAGGAGAAGAAGCATTTTGCGTATTTCCACAAAATGGCCCATTACGGCCAACAGGTGACCTTTGACCCCAAATTACGGACCATCTCTGATGGCCCTATAGCCAATGGTCCTTGTGTCCAAGTTTCATGAAATTCCATTAAACACTGTGCGAGTGGGAGCAGTTTTACCAATTGTTGACGGATAGAGTGATAGACGCCGCACTGTAACAATAGCTCACACCAGCATGCTGGTATGAGCTAAAAAATGGGTTTAACAACAGTTTCCCACTGACAGTTGAAGTCATCTTCAAAAAGTTTTTACACCTTCCCCACCAATTGTACACCCCACCATTTCGCTCACTAAAATTAAACCCTAGTTTAAAATTACAAATGAAATGATTCATAGAAACCAAGGGGAGTCATTTGTAAAACTGATGTATTTCTTTTTACTGAAAGTGAAATATACTTTTACATAATTACAGCCCCCCCCTTCCGACCCATGTATATTAAACTCAACAATAGTACGCAGAAACAAACAAAAGTATTGCTGGAGAGAAACTTGGCAAATTATAAAACACTCAATACGAAATTATCCAAATCTCTGCTTGCAAATATCCAAACAAAACGCTTTGTTTATGGAGGATAAATGGAAATGCAATGAATCGTTTTGTTCATGGAAATACACTTTCTTTCAAACATACCATTAAATTTATGCCTTACAGTGATAAGATGCTTTCAAAAAAACTGGTAAAAATAAATCATTATAAATTCTTAATTTTTTAGAGAATTCAAATAAGACTGGTAACATCCTATTCTAAATCTCTCTTTGCTGTACGTCTCCCATCCCCCTTACCCTTTCTTTTCAAATCTTGATAAGGTCAATATTTGATGTAACACACTAAACATAACATGATTTCTCTTAATATGTGTCCGACACTAACCAATCTTCTTGCAATATCAGTATAAGAAGTATACCAAGGGAATAGCTTTTTTAGTGTGATTGTGAACAAGATCTCATTGGTGGGACTACAGAAAAATCTAGGTGTTGTAAATATAGCCCATTGGTATAACTTACATTGGAGATGGTGTATCTCCCCTCCCTCCCCCCCGGTTTTTTTGAGGCACCCCTGACATTTAAAACTTTCTGCTCCCACATTAAAAGTTAAAAGCTGGCACATGCCTGGTCCCCCAGGGGGTGGGGGAGGGGGTGGGGGAGTGGGTTCAAACTGAGCTGCCTCCATATTTATTGAGCACATCTGGTTTATAGGTTCACCTCTCCGGTTGGGAGATCTTGAAGATCCGGCATGTGTCGTCACCCGATGATGTTAAAATTGTGTTTCCGTCACTACAAAAGAAAATTGCATATTGTGTGAAGATAAATACATACTGCACAAAATAAAAAACTTAAATAAAACATATCTTCATACAAATAATTTTGTATAAAATGTAAATCTGATTATATTTCTTCAATTGATAATTGAACAATTCATTCCGTTTTAATTTCTTAAGGTCAAGTGGAATCATTACCAGTAATTCTTCTGACTTGCGTCAAGTCATGATTTAGGTCAGTTGTGTTATCTCTAAAGGGGAGAAGCTTTTCATACTTGTCGAGTGATTTCCTTTTATAAACGAGGTGATCCCAAGGTCATAACATATTTCAATGGTATATCTTTCGGTTATCAATAACTGCTAATTAACAAACCTTTTATAGTATTAATAAAGTTTGAAATTCCAAGATGAGGAATTTTTACACAAATTCACTCTCTTAATATTGAAGCATTAGCAATTTGACATTCTTCCTGTGGTAAGAAAATTCTAAAATTTTCCCAAAATTCGCAAAAACTTTGTAGAAACTCTACAACCCTTGTAGGATACCACGGGATGAACTTTCCCCGAGAGAAAATATAATTACACTAACCTGCTGAGATCAAAATCTAAGATCTCTTTCGAGTGTCCTTCATAACTTGACGACCTTTGACCTGACCTGGCATCCCAAAGCTGAATTCGGCCGTCTAGTCCTGCAGCGATCACTACGGGCGACGTAGGATCCCATTTAACCTTCACAACACCAGTCTAGGAAGAGAAGAATGAATGAAATTACCAAACACCTGACAAATTTTACTGTCATGAAAAAGGAAAAAAATAAAAAAAATTGTAACATCTCTGCAATACTTTGTCATGAAGATATTATCCATTTTTCTGTTTTTGCTTGTAATGGCGGACTGCTTATTAATCTATTTGAAATTATTTTCGGTTCTCCAATACTCACTTGCTTTATATTTTTAGACTGTTGAACCTGACCAGCTAGGTAATAAACCTAACATTATTATTAGTACACACTTTTCTTAAGCTCGCAAATTAACAGACCTGACGACCACGTTATTAACAGATCTTTTACAGCTAAGCATTTAATTTAAAGTACAGCAAATGCAGTATTCACCCCCCTACCTCCTCACTCACCCCCCCCCCCCCCCCAATTTGAGCAAGCTTAGATAGCTAAAATTTGTCAAAAGCTACTTTGATGGAGAGCCAATGATTAATATTTTGCTCAGACATTTTGGTGGCTCAAATTTGGTGATTTAATGTTTTTGTTTTTAAGCCGCAAAAGACGTGTAAGACAATAGTTTGAGCATGACCAACCGCTTTTCTTGGTACTACCATATTCGGAGGGAAATAAAAAATATCACTTATGTATGAAGTTATGGATGAAAGGTGTTCTTCACAGTCACAATCAATTTAACTTCTTTGGACAAGATATAATTTCTCTTGTTCATTACAAATTTTTCATTCACATTTCAGATCCACACGATACCAAAATTGTTTCACATTGTTTGCAGTACCACTACAAGTTATTGCAAGGAAGAAATCCAAGTTTTTGGTATCATAAGGAGAAAGGTAAAAAAGTCATTTACCTCGGTCCGACACTGATGCCTCAGTTTCTGTGTGGGTACGTCCCAGATACTGAGTAGGCCGTTCAGAGACCCAATGGCTACAAGTGACTGACTGTAGAGGACAAAACAAGAAATAAATATAAGTGATTGATGGTATAAAAATGGGAAAGAAATGTGGTATGATATGTTATCTGCCTTCAATCCCTCTCCTCCCACCCCCACATATCTCCCCTCACATGACTTTGATACAGCGGTGCTATTATCTAACTCCTTCAATCCCTCTCCCCCAACAAATCTCCACTCACATGACTTTGATACAGCAGTTCTATTATCTAATTCCTTCAATCCCCCCCAAAAAAATCTCCCCTCATGTGACTTTGATACAGCAGTGCTATTATCTTACTCCTTCAATCTCCCCCCCCCCATGATACTCCCCTCACTTGACTTTTATACAGCAGTGCTATTATCCAACTACTTCAATCCCTCCCCCCTAAATCTCCCTTCACTTGACTTTGATACAGCAGTGCTATTATGTAACTCATAGGAACCGTGCCCAGCTATCTTGCTTACAATAAACTTTAAACTCTTTATAACTTAATCACTACACCAAATCCTGATTATATACACACATGGACTATGTACATCAATTTTTGAAGTTTAAGGACAGAAAATCCTTCTATAAGGCTTTTGTCAGAGGGGGTTAGTCTTGTGTAATTTGGAAATGTACAGGAAGCCCGGTGAATGAGCACAGTGTATGAAATGGACCTCCATCTTCAAGTGTTTATTTTGTGTCATGCAACTGACAACATTATAGAACAACGTGCAACATGAACCAATCAAAACGTGAAAAATTATCATGAATGTTAAATGACAAATGACGGTTCCACAATCAAAACCTTGGTATTATTAAAACACAAACCAAGAAGTTGAGGAAACTCCTGATGTGAGAGGATTCTGTGAAAAAATTCCAAAATTTGATGTCATTACCTCGAAGAGAATTCTAGGCTCTCGACAGAATTAGTGTCGCCAATGCTCTCATCGATAGCCCCCGCTGGAAATGTAGCTACAACCTACGTTAAAAAAATTGAGTGATGGAGGTATTGATCAAATATCAAACAATTCTACATGCTATTTGTCCATCTATTTAGCTGAACTACCCTATCACAAAATAGGTCCTACAAACAAAATCACAAAATATATGCATATATTTCATATCATTTCTCATTGATACTATGTTTTAGGGTGATCGCTAACCAGGGGTTCGACAACTTTCTCAAGAGACGCAGAAAATTTGACTGAGGGCAGCACTTTGTCTTCCTGTGCCTTAGAACTTTTATGAAAGGGAGAAACCTAACACAAGTTATAGTTGCATTTCACTTCCTGCAATATTTACTCGAGTTTGACTTCGTGGAAAGTAATGCACAAATGATTTAAAATATTTTATTTTAACCAAAAAACTGTGAAATTAACTAGCATTTATTTGATTCACAAGTGACAGCAGTCCTTACTTCTATATTTGTTCGGCAATTTTATCAAACCTACCAACTATTACTCAAATAAGATTGCAAATGACCAAGAATTTTTATTTTTTGGTAAATGGTCCAAGTTTTACTTGATTGCTTGACACTTTTTTGGTAAACCTAATAAATGTTGTTGTGGGACTTTAACCTGAAGAGCTTGGAGAAACTGATGAACTTAAATGGATGTAACATATTCCACCGGAGATCTACATGAAAAGATGGCTTGGTTCTTCCAGTGCAAAAATGTCAGTAGCTTAAAAATAGGCTTTCTGTTCATATATCTTCATAAATGAAAGAAATATGCTCAAGACAATTACCATCCATTTGTGACAAAATGAACAAACCTAATTATTTAATTTCATTATTTCTGTGCTAAATTGTACATTTACACATGTAAGACATCTTTAGTTCCTCCTTCAAACTATTTAAGACCTACTGTACTCTGAAGTCTGTCCTCTTTCCTATGATCCTATAGTAATAGGCAAGTTAATATTGGTTAATTTTGAATTATTGTTTTTTTTTAAATAATTTTTATATTTTTAATAATTTTTTAAATAATTTTTTTTAAATAATTTTTTTGAATAATTTAACAATTTGATTGTGTTTAGATTATAATTTTACTCACCTTGCCTGTGTTTGTGTTGAGTAGTTTGGCTGTTCCATCCACTGATCCAGTTAAGGCCATCACATTATCCTTGTGACAGTCCATACATGTAATACTGTCTGAATGCCCATGTCCTACATAAAAAATAATAAAAATAATCATAATAATCATAAAAAATATTAAAAAAATAAATAAATAAATAAATGAAACAAAATTAAAACAAACAAATAAAACAAAACAAATAAATAAATAAAAAAATTATAAAAAAATTAAAATAAAAAACATTATAGATTGTATCGCTTTAATTGTGGAGTAAACTTCACCCAAAGTTTTTAATTAAAATTGTTACAGAAATCATCTTAAATGTTGATATTACATTGATAACACAACATAGCATAAATCATGGCCAAAGCTGTTGAAATAGCCAAGAGCGTATGCCCTGCTGACAAGACCTGGAAAGCTGTCACATCTGGCATTAGGCCGGACAGTCTGGCCACTTACTGTGCTGCCCTCTATTTCTGACATTTCTCATAAAAGAAAGAATTTGAAGTAAGAGATGAAACTGTGGTATGTTACCTGGCATGCGAGATATTACATGGTCTATAATGGTCAATTATGCAAAACTGATGTTTAAATAGACATTCCCACCAACTAAGGGCTGTAAGGCTCATTTGGTAGGGATTTGCAATCATCGGGTCATGTAATCGATTCCAACTTTTGATCAATAATTCTTTGCTCTTAAAATACAAAAATTGAAAATTTCACAAAACAGCGACTAAAACAAAAGTTTCCACTGACCTCCTGCTTTGATATGATGCAACAGAGCTTGATCCTTGAGATCCCAGATTTTGCTAGCACCATCCTCATATCCCACAATGCACCTCTTCCCATCGGGCAAGACCCTGCCACAGCTGGTGAGGCAGCCGTGCCCCTGCATCATCTTGGTATCCCCAGATGGTACCTTCCACATCCAGACGTCCCCTTCTGAGGTACCCCCTAGGAGGACGTTGGCAACAGGATGCCACCTCAACCACTACCGGTGAGAAAATGGACTAGCAAATAAAATATATGCAACCTCTGCCTACAGGGTCTTAACATACAAATTTTAAGAACTAATTACTGCTATGAGGGATATGCAAACCTTTATCTACATAATTACACACATCATATCATATGAAGCAGATTTTTTATTTTTTTCATTTTTTTCCTTTTAGGTATGACCATCTAGGTTTATGCTAATATGTATGATAATCCAAAATTATCTGAGATGCCTTTTATAGCTCAAAAGCAAATATACATGATAAAACCTGTACCTTAGTCTCTGCATATGAAACAAGCTTTACAGCCACTTAATACCTACTGCATATTCATTAAAATGTATGACATACAGTGGTGTTGTAAGCCAGAAGGGGCTCGAGTGATAAAAGTATGTTACCGATCCACTGCTTGAAGAATTTCATTTAACATGAAGTATATTATAAAAATGATAATCAAGTAGTCTTTAGCCCACATTTCTTCAGGCCCACTAATTGACACCTGGACTTGAGCTATAGCCCCCCCCCCCCTGGACACCCCCTACTCCCCAGGCCTGATGACATACCTCTAAATCAGATCCTTCAAACGACCACAATTCTTCTTTGCTTTCAACTTTCCAAACCTTGATAATCCCACTCATGTCACCGCTGGCAGCGAGTGTACCCTCACGGTTGAAGCCAACACAGGTGACAGAATCTTTGTGACCTAATAAATAGATAGCAGATTGGGAAAGAAAAAACTACACAAATTTACCAAATTGTTGTGACATGCATGATCATTGCTACAACCTCAAGTCAAAAATGCAATTAACACATCACAATTCACAGAAGGACAACAAAATAAAAAAGACATTTAAATGATAAATTTTCTAGGCTTTCCAGTGAGAACTTTGAGAGAAAATTCCTTTCTGATGACAATCACATATCCACTGGAAGTTTTATCGTTTATTTGGAGTGATCCTATTCATGTAATTGATAGGCTGAGTAGCCTAACTCATAATCGTATGCTCTAACCGAAGCTACTGGGTGCCTGTACTGTAATCTTACAATAGATGGACAGAGAGGCCGTTTTCTCTCACCTGAACACTCTAAGATAACTGCTCCGTCAGACGTGTTCCATACATACGCTTTATCGTCTTCACCTCCTGATATAGCAAGGCTTCCTGTGGTGGGCTCCAGGGCACAAGCAAAAACAGATCCTGGGAGTGAAATGTTACATTAATTAATTAATTAGTTAATTGATATGACTAACACTAACCTTTCTACTATTGGCCAAGTTCAGAGAAAGTTAGTCTGATTCTGTTTAACAATGTCTGTTAAAAATTCCTAACATGTATATGAGGTGATCTTAGGAAGTTCATGTAAAGTTGCATTGTTGATTTTGTTGACCAACTTTACTTAGTAACTGAAGTCCATTAACCAAGTTAAAAAAGTTCAGACCTCCAATTTCAATAATGCACGTTTAACCTGTGCTAATGAATACTAGTATTTATAAAGTCTATCACAACGCAGCCAGTTAAAAGTATATTACAAATGGAGTAACTTGATGGCAATTAAATTCTCACTAAAAATATTCCAATATTTCCAATTCCAAAACTGACTGATCATTTCCCAGTCAGCCAGTGATATTTAGCAGAAGTACTACTATTGAGGGTTACATCTCTATGTTCCGACGTCTCTATATTCCGACGTCTCTATGTTCCGACAAAAAGAAATAATTCGGGGCAGTTTCTTTTTATCCAAAAAATTGTTTGTAGCAACAAAACTAGTTTACAGACCCCGATATTTTGTGACCCAATTTTTTTCGGACCAAATTTTTGAGACAAAAAATTTTTCCCCAAAAAGAAACAAATTAGGACCCTAACAATTTTCAGGTTCCCGCCCAGGAGCGTCTGCTCAATTTCATGGGTGGTGGGGCCAAGTATCCAATACCCCTGACTGGCATCCCTTCCCCCCCCCCACCGCTTCCTTAATTTTTTTTCAAACTCCCCCTACTGAGCCCTGAGGTTGAGCTGGGCATGGCTATTGCCCCCCCCATTTGGGCAGGCCACTGCCCCCCTCCAAAGAAATGGTAGGCCTACAACATATTTTGGTCTAAATCTAAACACATTAGATTCGAAAATTGATTTGGCTTAAAACGATTTTGGTCCCAAAAACTTTGAGTACACACAAATTTCGGGTCACAAGCAATTTTCTGTCACAAGCAATGTGTGGGTCATAACAAACTTTGGGTCACTTTTTTTTTTCTTTTTGTGAAAAAAATTTTGGTCTCCAAACAATTGGTCCCACAACAAAAATATTGGGGTTACAAAACTAGTTTTCTTGGTACAAACAAATTTTTGGATCAAAAATTGCTCCGAATTTTTTCTTTTTTGTCGGAGCATAGAGACGTCGGAACATAGGGATGTCACCCTATTGAGAATGCAATGGAATATGTAAAAACATGAACTTAGTGTACTTTTGATATCTTTTGTAAGAAATTAATTTTTTCTACAACCTGAATGTTTCTTGAAACAAACATCAGCATCATCGGAAGTAGGAGCTGCTCCTGCTTCTTCATCTGGCTGCATCTCCTCATTGTACTCTTCCTCTCCCTCCTCATAGTCGTCGTATTGTTCCAAGTCCATATCCCCCATCTCATATTCAATGTCATCTCCTCCTCCTCCTCCTCCTGAGCAGAATCAGAAACAGAGAACATTTTTTTTTCATCTATAGACAAGAGTAAGTTTTTTTTTTCCTCTGGACAATGATACTAACATCTGCAATCTCAAAAACAACATTTTTTCCCCTTATATTTTTTTGTGTGTAGTCTATGATACATATATATGCTTTGTAAGTACAGTATTGTAAGTTACATGTAGCTTATCTCAGTAAAACTGGAAGTTGAAACTCTGATAACTTTGTCCAAACCTTTACTTAATTTAGTGGTAGAAAGTACGTTCTACGATAGTTTCAGGTTCAGTTGTTTTAGGGTGAGGATGAGAATGAGGAGATATTTGGGTAGAGAGGGGGAGTGGGGAATAAGTCTTATTATGCTATATATCACATATCCGACTGGATAATATGGTGTCACCTCATTGCTATTTTTCTTCTGGTGAATGAACAGAAGTGAGGGGGGGGGGGGTGGGGTAGTGATGCAACATTAACCTGTGGAAACTAAAAAGATTTTTGCAATCCATTGGGAAATCATTTTAAATAGCAAAATGATCCATTACATAATTTCTTCAACCTTTCCCAAGTTGGTAGAGAAATATTGACCTTCTTTCATTTAGTTACGATAAAAACAAATTATTTCAGCAATTTGGAAGAGCTCTCACCATTTTGTGAAAGTTTTTGTAAAACTAATACAACCATATATGATCTCTGGAAAATTGTGGCTAATATGAATACTACTGTAAATTACCATTTGGTTGGAGGTCTTCATCTGTGACTTCCTCGAAGTCATCTTCGTTCAAGTTAACATCATCTTCAGGGTCCATAATTTATTTTATCTTTGATGATATAGGTTGACAGCTAACTTAAAAAAAAAGGAAAGAATGACAGTAAATGATACCTAAAGCCATTTTCAAAGTAGACTTGGGGGGCTTGGAGAATTTCTGAGCAAATATTGAATAAACACAGAGCTTTGACATTAGGTTTTATCCCCGAGTTGGTTTTTACTGAACAGAATTCTTAAAGTGAGAACTTTATCAAATGTTTTTAATGTATAAAAAATCTTAAGAAGAAACCTTAAACATAAGCCTCGGACAATCAGAGGGTAAACTAACAAAGCTTGGCCTAACTATGCTAAGTAAGGTGTAGATGTAGCTTTATGAGTAAAGAATAGAGGGTGTTACTAAAACGAATGACAATTGCGTTACACATAACGAATAACAATATGTTGTACACACTAAAAAATTGCTTTGACTGAAACGAATGACAGTAATGACAGCACAGACATTTGCTTCAAATGGATATCACAGTTCAGACTTCGTGGGTATCTAGATCTTGTAAAATACGGACAAGATAAAAACGCACCTTATAGTAAGCGAAATTGTAAGTCTGATTTTAAAAAGTAAATTTAACGTCATTTTTTCCGATATTAATTGTTAGAAACTAACAATACTATATAATCTTGAAACGGCTTCAGTTATCTTTTTTATATAAATCTACAGCGGTAAAAAGCACAGCACTCAAGCGCAATGTGGTTTCTATCCGTAAATTACACCAAAACCCTGCAACCATGTGATGCGATTTTCCTCAAATCATTTTTGCGCAGAAAATCAATAACCGCATTTACTCCACTCCGTGAATCATTCATTCTCCACTCAACACTGACCTTCGTTGTCATTCGTTGTCATTCGCTGTCATTCGCAAATGATAATTAACCCTGTACAAAGTCAATTGTCATTCGCTGTCATTCGTTTTAGTTTGTCCCAGAATAGAGATCAAGTTTGCAATCAAATAAAATTATACTTCACAATTTAATCTTGAAAAAGGAAGGAAATAAAAATGTCACATTGATATACAATGGTTAAAGGTTTAGTTAACACCCAAACACCGAAGTATTTCCGAATGGTATAAGTTTTTGGTTAGACAACATTTTTCGAGGGTAGCTCTAGGCATATATACAGGCTACGGTTTGTTTGGTTTCGCAGAACCCATCACCATGCATACAGTCAGCCCTAACCGACACATCAACATAAACTTTAAGTCTTTTGGTTTTACAAGTTGGTCCAGTATTTGTCCTATCCAGTTCAAATAACAATTTCAAGGTAATGTGCCCATCATTAAATTAAAGACGAATCACAATTTGTCACAATTTCACAAGCAACATGTAAGAATATAAGTACATTGGAGGAATTACCTGTTCTATTATTGCTTTCTGCAATAACATGAAATCACGTTTCCGAAGTCTCAGCAATGGAGGCTGCCATTTTGGATTTTTCAAGTTGGTTTTGAGTATATGAACTAATAAAAATAAAATTGACAAAATCTTCACAACAAATTTTAGCTCAACCGATGACTTAATATTTTGATAGCATAATTTCAATTTTTTTATTGCTTTTTAAATCTTTTTACAGCCCAGTTAGGTGATAATGCTTCTTGTAATAATACAAAATTTTAGAACTGGCAAGTTTTTTACCGTAGCCCAGATTGCGTAACATCTTTGTAACTGTGCTGTTCGTCTGTTCGCCAAACAGTTTTACTACGCTAACGATCTCTCTGTGTTACACAGATCGTCAAAGTTCAAGGGTCGAAAATATGTCACATCTGAAGCCTGTTTCTAGCTAAAGTTTTTGTTTGACTTGATAAAGATGCTGCAAAGTAAAGCCGCTAAAGTGATGGTTAGCTGGTAAGAAAATGTAATGTAACCCCGTACCATACCTAGTGCCACAGTGGGTTAGGCAAGCTATACAAATCTTGACCTAGTTAAACCCTAGTTGTTGCATAAATTGCTAGGCCTACACTATAATTTAATCTAGGAGTATAATTACAGCGAGAGAAATGACAGGAACATCACTAAGAATGGCTGGGATTCAGTAACCAATTGAAAATATTTCTGTGGTTGGCAAGACATGGAAAATAATTTGTAGTGTCAAATGCTAGTTACGTTTAAGTAAGCCAAAATCAAGTAAAACTGTTAGTGTTAGCAAACTGCTTATCCACTAGCTGAGCCTGTGCTCTATAGCCTCGGAAGAAGATCGTGCTAGGATCGAAACTTCAGGCCAACTTACTTTTACACAAGTTTTAGTAAGGGTAGAACTCATACCCAGTAAGTGAACCATAGATGAAATTTTACCTTCACCCTGTTAAGTACAAGAACCCATAACTGTCAAGTTCAAAGGTCATTTGAATCTAGCAAAGTACATGCTAAAAGTGAAACTTAGTTGGACTGTTCAATCATGTGTGTATTTTTGACTTAATTTTCATATGAAACATTGCAAGGAATCATTAAGTATGTTGATTGTCTGATTTTGCTTACAGGGGTGTTGTCATCTTTCTTGGAGTTGGCTCTTTTGTGATGGTGAAGAAGCATGTCGACCGGACTAGATATGACATCATGAAAAGCAAGGAGAGAATGCGAATGGCTAATTTAACTGGTGATAGTTCTGCTGTCAAGTGACAAAATGTACAGAAAAATCAAGTCTTGTTTCATAATTTTGAAAATATTAGTAAAGGACTGCTGTTAAAGCCTCACTTTTACAAGATGCTTCATAACGTTGCATGAGGAGATGGATGGCTGTTTGGACCTTTTTGATGATGAAATTAATCAAGAGACATTTGGGGACTCCCATGGTTTTATATTGATTGTGCACATCAATTGTGAAATTAATTATCTGATTGTCTAACATGCTTTAAGATAGGTTTTGTTCAACTTGAAATAATATAATGTAATTATATTTACTCATCCAGAGATGTTTGTACTGATTTGTTTTGTTACATTATGTTGGACCATGATGAAAATATACCTCATTTCACTCTGACGTGAGACAGGTATGTTCATAAAGAAACTTGTAAACATGTTTTCATCCATGAGATGGTCTAGATAGAATTTATTTGTGTGTGAATGATAAGATTTAAATCGATAATAAAAACCGAGGCAGGTTATTTTATTTCTTCTTCGTTTATTCACCTTCAAACACCCATGTAATGAATGCTAAAATCTAAAAGTAATAACTAGCATGAATCCACCGAAACACAAGAACAGACAAGAAAAAGAAATGCTTAACAAGAATCTGGCCCATAGTTATACAAAATGACACCAAATAGTCCATTTCCTGATGAAATATTTTACACATATTTATGGTACTTTACAAGTAGTACTTTGTATCAAGGTTATTGTAAAGTAACTTAAGATTATTCCACCTAGTTCTGCCCCAAGTCATTGCACCCTTTTCAGTTAAATGCAATGTGGCATTATTTAATACATCAACAATCGCATGTAACCTGACCATTAAAATGAATTGTTGACTTATGTATATAGTACGCCGATTTCATTCTGAAGTAACCCAAATGAAAAGTGTTCGAGAACTGTACAAATATGCATGAATTTTAGAACCTTCTAAGAATACATTTCTTAACCCCTGTTTTAAAGAATGTTAGTCTAACACTTAACACCGCTGTAATACAATATCCTGCTTTCTTCACAGTGATACTATTAACATGAACTACCATTGGTGAACACTTAAAAATTTGCTGCCCTATGGACGACTGTAAATGTACTCACATATTTAGGTCATTAATTTACCTGTTCTTCCTATTTGTTTGCTTTTTGGCTTATTTAGAATTATTAATCTCAATTTTTACAAAATTCTAGCAAGAAATAATGGTCTTGTTATGGCATCACAATTTTGAACTTCTATCCAGACATGCAAAACCAAGGTATTAACCCTCACAATGGACCAACTATATCAAAATGTGTTTGCAGTGATGGTGGTAAAAGTAGGTTAGACTTTTAAAGCCTTCTCATTGTTAGTGGCGTGCATAGGATTTCAAAGGTGTGGGAGAACCTTTCTGGAAGTGCATTCTAGGCCGGAAAAGTGGTCTATTTCATTCCCGACTGTACAAAATTTTCGCAAATGAACGATTCTACCCCAACTGACAAAGGTCGTTGGGATAGCTGGGTCCCTCCAGTCCTCCTCCCTTTGCACATGCCACAACCCGTTGCAAATTTTCTTCACTTCTCAATAAAGCCTGATATTAAAAGAGTGGAAAGCTGGTTGACTTATTTCAAAGTAACCATATCGTTAATATGATGAAAAACTCATGTCACCATGACAGGAAATCTCTACTACCGACATCACTTGTAGAAATTACATCTTACTCCCAACATGCCTTCCTTTACTTTGATGTGTTTTTAAAGTAAGTTGGAAGAGGACATGAAGAGATTGTACACAATGTCACACACAAGCCACTGTATAGCTTAAAAGTATTCTAAACATCTTTTAAGTGGTTTCGTCCACAAACAAATAGGTATATCACAGTGTAACCCAGATAGGTTATGCACAACATGCAATATGCTACATAAACCCACTAAATTTGGGACCATTAATCATATTTCTCAGCTAGCTCAGGCTAAAGAATTAGCCATACATATTAAACATATTAGTTAAATTAGAATTAGTTAAACATACTGAGAATTTCAATTCTCAAATTATTTGGGGAATACATGAATGAAAGTTTCAAACTATGAATTAAAAGATGAAACTAACCCAAACATCATCCCTTACTACACACGATAGAGGGCAGGCTTATGATAATAGTCTCGTTAAAGATAATGAAAACAAAAATTAAAATATGGAAAATACTTCAGGTGCAATTTTCCTTGTTTTTTTCTGTTCCCATTTTGAAAACGATGCAATCGGTAAGTGGTAAAAGTTTAACACTCCCAAACGGTTTGATAAAAAAAATTGGCAAAGAATACCTCTTATTATTCAAAAATTGGGGCACTCTTTTGCAAGTTGAATTGCTCAAAGGGATGCCTATCCATTGAATGAACATCAAAAGGATGACATTTTTGCCAAATGAATGGGAATTTTCTCGGCTATCTAGCTATTTTCGCAAGTTACCATCACGGAAAATACTGAGGACAGTTTGGGTTTGCTCGAGACAAGACTAATGAAATTTTTCAAAAATTGCTTTTGTCCTATCATCATGTGACTGAATGAATGAATGTAACAATTGGATTTATATTGCTGCAGTACAGAGAATTGCAATAAACAAAATAAATAGATAAAAAACAGGAAGGAAAGAGATATTACAAATAGAAGTCTGGCAGCAGATTTTTTGAAAGAGAACAGAGCATTAGAATGCAAATCATGTGATCAAAAAAGGAAAAAATCACTGTTATCAATAAATTAATTGCTACCATTTTCTTCCCATCCCCTTGAAACAACTTTTTATTTTTTCTTATATACTGAGATTGCACGAGTTAAGGAATACTTACAAAGAATGTGGCAGAACGAAAGACTTAATATATATATATCTAGGACATTTCCCGTCTAAGAATGAAGTCCCTTTTGCAATAGAAGCATCAATTTGTTCTTAAAGTCAAAGTGTCCCACGTAGGATCAGAAAATCAAATCGCCTCGAGATTGTTTAATGCATATATAATTTATCTCATTTGACCAAATATTTATAAAGAAATATTTAACTTAGTAAGAAAAAGAATGTGGCATATATTTTGAACAGAATACCACACTTAAACGCATCAATAGATTCAAGGGAACAACCTAACCTTTCTGAAGTTAATATTAAAGTCAACTGTATAAAATGTCTGATAGAGGGCCAACAACAAGCAGTGGTACTGGTAAGCCTTAAATGTTTTAAACTTAACTATACAAGTAGGCAACTCCTTTCTTTAGGAATAGTCAAACTGAACCTCTTTTTCTTATATTGTTGCCTTCTTCCCAACGGTTCCAGAAAGAAGAAGGCTTCCAAGAAATCACCTGATGAAATTGCCACATGGAGAATTTGAAGGGAGCGATGCGAAAGAAAGCCGATCACTTTTAAGAGGTGATACAAAAGAACTAGCTCTAACAGCCAATATACAAGCAAGTTAGAAAATGCCTGCACTGAGGGGAGAAGGGGCCTGACACAGGCCTAGGGTTGTGGGCCTTTGGTTGGCACTCAGCATAGCTAGTTCCCTTTGGTCTACTATACTAAGCAGGCAGGTTTTATGGGTTGCTTATGAGTAGTAGGTGTGTAAGGGCTTATCATTTATTGACACATTCTCACAAGGTCAATCAAGTTCCCACAGTTATTTCCAGCAACAAGACCTAAAATGTCACTTAGGAATTAAGCTTGCAAGTTAAAAAACATTATCTACGTACCGACTGGAAAAAGCAAAAAGGGGTACAACACTGAAGAGTAAACTGCATTACTAGTAAAAAAAATTACTGCCAAGTTACATGTATCAAATCTTATCTGAAATTTGATTCTCCAAGTACCTAATACAGGTTACTCACATTAGAAACCATTTGATATGTGCCCATTGCAGAAACGTCGGGGGAGAGCCCCATTTACCAAACGCACCTCACAAAGATTATTGAATGAATATTTCCAACTATATTGCATTTTAGTTTTGATTTGACAGTGAAAAAGCCCTTTATACGATTGCACAAACTTGTACCCCTGATGATGACATTTTGTAACTAGTGAGGGGGTACCTTCACTATTTAGTCCAGAGAATCAACTATGGATACCGTGAACTTCTATTCCGGAAGAAAACCTACTCAACAAAACGGAATGCTCAAACAATTTTAATTGTTTGAAACATAGATATATCTATAAATGCAGTGTTTGCTTTTTGGATTTTTTTTGGACAGTTCAATAATTTTACAATTGTGT
The DNA here is from genome assembly GCF_037975245.1 of Apostichopus japonicus. Taxonomy (NCBI): domain Eukaryota; kingdom Metazoa; phylum Echinodermata; class Holothuroidea; order Aspidochirotida; family Stichopodidae; genus Apostichopus; species Apostichopus japonicus. The sequence continues at coordinate 8,735,840 of NC_092583.1, forward strand.
TGTGATTGGCCACAAAAGAGGTATCTCACATCTTAGGTAGGTTTGCACATTAACAGATGGAACATTATAAAGACGTCGATAAACTTGTGCAAATTTGAAAAGACAGAATGGCTGACAAAAGTTGAAGGTACCCCTCTCATGCCACATAAATACTTGCACTAATTCAGAAAGTGTGGCACAGATTGAAAGGCATATTTTCTTGTTGAAAATGTGGCATTGTTTTCTCTTTTTTGCTAAAAACCCTTTAATTTATGAAGGTAAACATTGATTAAATCCTTCCAAATTTCTTTTCAAGTAAGAATTTGTTTATACTTTTTCAATTTTTTTTTTTATCTTGACAGCAACCACAATTTAATTTTGCTCTTATTCCTTTGTTCGTTTGTTTTGTCAGTTACCTAAGCATGCTACTATTTGTTTTGTACTCACATTTTGTTTGATTTGACCCATCGATAGTTTGATATAAATTTAGCACGAAAGCTACAAACATAATAAATATAACGACGATAAGATAAACCCATGCACTCTTTCTACCGTTTGAATTATCAGTATGACGATGACATGGTTCACTATGGGACAGGGCGCCCTCTCTTTCGCTAGCAGTTCCTTTCTTCGACTTCCACACCTTCCTCTTTACCGACAGCGTCGGGGTTCTGAAGCGGATCCAAATCGGCGAAGAGATTAAACCAGGCTGTCATATCGGGTTTGGCGCCCTCTTTTCCAAATGCTTGGGGTTTACTGGAATCCACCATATTTTGCACAGGTTTCTGTTGACTTGAGGCTTGCGCAATGGCCTGTTTCTCCAGATCTGCAGCGGTTGCCGTTTGTTGGGGTGCGAGCAAGTCCTCACCTGAAGGACCAGCTGTGTTGTAAAGAGAAAAAAAGTAAATAAGTAACAGGGTCATCTATGAGAAATCACTTTCCTCCAGACGTTTCATACTTGGTCTGGGATCAGAGAACATGATCTTTGATACACAGAGGTATGGCATACTTCCTGAATCTAATCCAGATCATAGAAAGCAGAGTTTGATACATAGAGGTATGACATACTTCCTGAATCTAATCTAAATCAAAGGAAGCGTGTTTGATACACATAGGTATGGCATCATACTGATCCAGATCAAAGGAAGCAGTGTTTGATACACAGAGGTAAGGCATACTTCCTGAATTTAATCCAAATCAAAGGAAGCAGTGTTTGATACACAGAAGTATGGCATACTTCCTGAATCTGATCCAGATCAATGAAAACAGTCTCTGGGAAGAACTGCATACTTTTGTTTGATCCAAAGAAGTCTTCTCAAGTATGATCTGGATCAAGCCAAACAGTGTTTGTTACACATAAGAATTGTACATGCATAGTAACTGACAAATATTGTATAACTTGACTTGATCTGAAGAGCATTTAAATGCTGAAAGTTGGTGATCAAAATTCCAATAACGATTTTATCTGTTGATGAGAAAGTCTACCAGAGTGCCTTGGTTTTGATCGGCTGGGTTCCCTTATTGAGTACTACTGGATAATTTTTGTAAAGCTGCTTTACGCACCTGCTCAACTGAGGACAGCGTGTGTATACGAAGAGGGCGGGAAACTAACGGAGGGAATTCGTGTCATTGCCACCCACTTTATGGATTACACAGATTTTACATAGAGTGTTGGTCGTCTCCACAAAACAGTCCCAAAATCATCCCTCCCAACGCAAGAAAAGGATACTTATCGGGCTGCAAATGACTTCAAAGTTCTCTAGCATCCAGTAGATGGAAAACCTCTCAAATCCTAAGTTACCGTACGTATATGGACGAAAGCCAAAGGAAAAAAATCCACTCGAAAAACATGTGTTCAGGTACTTTGGATGGTAGAATGAGGACATTGACCGGAGGGGCTGGTCATCAAGGGGTGTACAGTGTAAAAAGGTTACCAGGACATTAGGCACGGTAGAACGAGGGTGCTTAGGTTGTAGGGAGATAGGTAAGCGAGGTAAATTTGATCGACTGCGAAGCTTTATCACTACTTTATTACTCAGGGATGAGCCTGGGGTAAAAAAAAAAAATCACAGAATTTTGCAAAAATTGCGGTATAGGCTCCAGTTTGCATATGCTACAGTGTGTTAGGATAATAGTTTTGCAAAGTTGCTCACCTGAGGGTTTGTTCACCCTTTGCATCATGCTCGATACATCCAGGAGGTCTGATGGGAGGTACCTCTGCGCTGCTTCGCTGATCGTGCCATCGTCGTTCGTATGCGCTGACTGGTCCAACCCCTCAAAGAAGGAACTAAAACTGAACGGCTCATCGGGAACTGTGGAGGGCATGTTCAGGATTTCGTGCAGGAGGGCTAATTCTTCGTTTCTATCTGCTGGAAGCTGCTGGAGTGGCTCCTCAGAAAGAAGGTCCAGATCGGCGTATTTATCTATCACAGTCATTAGAAAAGTTTTCAATTAATAAAAGTGGTGGTACGTGTAAATAATAAATAAAATATACCTGTTAAGGTATCTTTGCCCTGTTGCCAGGTATCTTTGCTTTGCTCTCTTATGAACCATGTACTAACCTGCTATGGTTTCTTTGCCCTGTTCCCCTATGAATCATGTTCTAACCTGTCAGGTATCTTTGCCCTGTTCCCCTATGAATCATTTACTAACCTGCTATGGTATCTTTGTCTGTTCCCCTATGAACCATTCACTAACCTGTTATGGTATCTTTGCCCTGTTCCCCGATATCTTTGCCCTGTTCCCCAATGAATCATGTACTAACCTGTTATTGTATCTTTGCTCTGTTCCCCTATGAACCATTCACTAACCTGTTATGGTATCTTTGCCCTTCCTCTACACCATATACTTACCTGTTATAGTGTCAATGCCCTGTTCCCCTATGAATGTTGTACCTACCAGTTATGGTGTCGTCGCCCTGTTCACCGGAGTTCCCCATCATACCGATAAAGGCGCTTTGCTCCTTATCAGCCTCACTGACGTCCCCAGACTTGCCATCTGCGGGTGATGGCCAAGCTAAAAGTTGGCTTTGTTGACTTGAGTCCTCGCCGAGAGATATCAATCTGTGACGATATAAAAAAAAAAATGATTAAACTTGACAAAGCCACATAGCATCATGATTTAACAAATGTAAACATTTTCAATTAAATTAAAATATATTTGATGTGTTGATGGTGAAAGAGACAAATCTTACACCTAAAAGTAGACACAAGTGCATCATGGGTACAATAGGTACGCTGCACTCTGCACCCGTTAACAACTGTCTCTTTTCATGTACAAATTTCCCTGTGGAGAGCAAAATCATGTTTCAAACACACAGCTTAACCCTTTCAATCCACTACAACACACCCCTCACCTTAGTTACGTGTTTTAAACCCTGATTCAAAATACATTACCGATTCAGAAAAATCATGTTGCAAACACACAGCTAGACCCTTTCATTCCTCTACAACACACCCCTCACCTAAGTTCCATGTTCAAACACCGATTCAGAATACATTACCTCCGCCTGGCTGCAGTCTCTCCATCCTCCCCATTCACTTCTTTCGCCTCTTGGCCATTCTCTGTCTCCCCTTCTGCTGAACCGTCGGTTTTCTCCGCTAATTTCTTACTCACGTCCTTAAGGTCCTACGGCAGAACACGAAATGTTACTACTTCCTTAGTCCAAAGTTAACAATATTATCTATAATATCCCCCAGTCCAAAATTAACATAATTATCTATAATATCGAGCATGTGGTCGACACAAAAAAATCCAGTATGATAACCAAGTATGATTTATTAGACAGTTTTTCATTTGTACAATCAATGTAACCCTGCAAAGCAGGTACTAAATATCAACCATGTCGATAGGTGTCAAAGGCATCACAAGAGCACCTATTTGCTCAATGTTTCATCTTCACCTTTTACAGACGGTTATTTCTTTCTTTCCACCCACGATTTTTAATCAATAAGATACTGAAATAATCAGGAAATCTGATTAACACTAAAATATGCAAGTAATCTACAGATAATTTTTTTCTTTTAATTTGATTTTGATATATATATTATTTTTTTCTGCTATCAAGAAATTGAGAGAGAGTTTTCCAAGTGAAACCAACTAACATACAAAAACAAACGAACCAGAATGCATAACTACATCTGGAGCTTGGACTGTACATGACTCTCAATGAAGCCATCAATGTTTATAAACCACCCTCAAATGACTATTTGCTTACGAAAAGGTCATCTCAATTCCAACATCGCTGAGAATCGACAGTAAACTGAAAAAAACTGAAGGTGAGTATGAAGTATAGTGCCTGTTATGTGAGTAAAAGCCAGTGTGCTCGTGTACATTCAACACAAGGCGGTATGGTAGAGGTCAGAAAAAAAGAAGGGAAAAAAATAAATACAATAAAAACAAGGCATGATTCAGTGAAGGAAAGCATGAAGTAAATACTGTGCAAGCTATATTCAATGAAAGAAGTAAGTAAAACTGAGCCAACACATCGTTTGGGAAGTGTAATGGGTTATTAAACATGACTTATTTTCATTCATTTTTCACATTTTTTGGGAAATTTACATTCATGACTAAAAACCATTCCATGAAAGCTTGTGATTGTACAGCCAAGTCATGCAGGGTTGTCCGGTTGTTTTGAAGTCGATCATTTTGTGGCCGACAGGTCATAACTATTAGTTTACTTGAGAAATGTTTGGCTAAATTACAGTAAAAAACACTCATTCATACTTTTCGTCACACATTGATCTCTTTGAATAAACTACCTTAAGAACAACTGACAATTTGACAAATTTTCTTTCTTAAATAATCAGCTGGTCTTTAGAAGATGTTCTTAAAAGGAAGTCTCAAGGCAGAATTTTAGTTCTGATATGATATAGTGCAACAAAAAGGAAAATTTGAATTTGTTTGATAACAACACTCTCCGCTCAACCAGAGTAAAATTTTCCTACCTAAAATTAGTTCTTGCCAAGTTTGGTTGGATCAAACGCATTGTGAATCGTTGCAAACATCTTATACCATGACGGAGAACATGTTAACGTATTGGCGACAATATGATGAAAACTTACGACACATAGGAACAATTGGGTGCAGAACATTGAGTGTGTGACATCTACAGGAGTATGTCACATGACTAAAAGCAACCAATCAACAAACATGCCTGCAAAACCAACAGAAACCAAAAGGCAAGGAAACTAACAATTAACTGATCATCTCCTTCTTCTCCTCCTCCTCTCTCAACCTCTTGCTTCCGCCTCTCCGACTTCGTCGTTGGAGCCTCCCGTCGTCTGTCTTCCGTCAATCGTTCCACCTCTTGATCCAAATCTGGCAAGACGTCCTTAGCCCCTGTTAGTCTGGCAAGCTGTTTACTGGTTTCCGAAAGTTCCTAACCACAAAAAAAAGGGGACAAAAAAAAAGGGGGTGCAGGAAGGAGCCACACAGAGGAAGGTTAGGGCTAAAGGTCTACACATCAAATGGTTTAGCAAAACACATCATTCTAAGAGTGTACTACAAAATGAGCAGCACTGAGAATTTCTACACCGCAATGCAAAAGAGAGAGGTCAAGAATGGGTCACCTAAGTGAGATGAAATTGTCTGACGAAATGTTGAGAGATTACGATGTATTATCATTGCAAACTTCGCTGAAGTGTTGTATGAAAATTTGTTCCTATTAAATAACTTTTTAATTGTGTTTTTTTATATGAAAAGAACTTATATTTGCTGAACCACACTAAGGGTTTCTGAGATTTTGACATCTTGAAAAGCTTTCTTAAATAGTACCATTTGAAAATCTGTTGCTCGCAATGTAGCAACAATAATGTTGCCATTTGCTTTATAGTGGAGAAAAATGACAAGACTCTGGAAATTAGGATTTCATTAGAAGCTCTGAAGCTGTTTAGTATGCATGATGTATCTGGATTTCATTGGCCGGTTAGCTTCAACCCCTTTAATTTAAACACCTGAAACAAACTTGATTGCACTTTTGGGATAAAAAAAAAAAAATTGTAATTTTTTTCTAAAAATTGTTTATAACCAACCCTTTGTTTATATTTTTTAATGGTGACTAAATTTTCTCAAATTCCCTCAAAATATGATCAACAAAACATCACACAAAGACATCATCTTCCTGGACATTTACAAAAATAAAAATTAATTATGATTTTTAAGTTAAGATTCCATTTCTGACATTTCATCATCCACAACGCATGTTTATGGTATTAAACACAAACAGAGAGCGAATTGGAAATTTTTCAAACTTCTGTCGTTTTTGGTGTCATAAAACTCCATCAATCAAGCTTGTGAGGTGCATTGTTTTGGCATGTTAGACTGTTAGTATGTTATGGTTTAAAAAGTTAAAAAACTACCAAGGCAATATTGTTAGAAATATTAAGTCCTGTTTTTGTCCAAAGTTATGCACCCTAAAATGCAAGCAGTTAGCTAGCCTGAAAACTTAAATTTTAATTCACTGAAAATTCATTGTGTGCTTTGCATATGATTTAATTTATATTCAGTTCAATGAAGCTTTATGCTTCTACACTGTAGCAGTTAATTTTAACTGTCTGGTGGTTGCATTATGAAAGCTTGTCCGGTGTTTTCATCGTAGCAAGTAATTTCAATCACCATGGTAACCACTAAATGGGAAGACTATGCTGTACATATAGAAGCACAACACAAATAAGGTAGAAAACAACTTTCCATAGAATACAAACAGTGTTCAAGGTAACATGTTAGTAAGTCATAGTTCACCATATCATGATGAAACCCATCAAAGACCTTTTGAGAATGAAGCTTTAGTTAAATGCAAATGCTAATTTCCGAACAATCAGTATTTTCTATCACCGAGAAGAACGGTAACTTCAAATACTACTTTCGAACAAAATTCTCTTACAAATGTCAGAATTCTGAGTTTCCAATTTGCTAATAAACAGATCAATTAACTTTTGGTAAGTCTCCACACACACACACACGAAGATGACTTGAACATGAACCATAAACATTGCTTCACTCTTTTTTCAGGAACACACAAATAAACATGATCGTCAGCTTTGGTGTTCCTTTTCATATGATTAATCCTGTAAAGGAAATTATAAAATCATAAATCACAATTAACACATTACTATAAACTTGCATGTGGACTCACCTTCAGCATATTAAACTCATAATGTTGATAACCCTTAAAGCTCTCCTGCACTGCCGATAATGTCCGAGAGCTCTTGTCTAGGTAGTGGACTAGGACATTCTGGTAGTTAGCGAGTGTGTGCGAGAGCAGGTTACATCGACTTGCACCCAGGAGGTCCACTTTCTGGCAGACGTCGTTCTTTAGTTTATCAAATTTCATCTTAGTGGTTCGGACTTGTGTTTGGACCTACGTACGAGTAAAAGGATTGGAAAAAATTAGAAATCAAGTTTTGAAATCAATTTTGATATTTTTTTTAATGTTCAATTAAAAGCTACTGCTGTCAGTCCAGGTTGCATCCCTAAATATGTCAGTCTTTAAAAAATAAACAAAGGCTTTCTCATGCTCTCATTAATGAAAGTGGCTGTACTACTTAGTCTAAAACTAAAAAAAAAAAAAAAAAATCAATACAAAAACCTGAACCTAATATTGTTTGAAAAATGATCCTTTTAAACATAAGAGGCTTTATCAAGGGCTCATTACTTAAAAATGGCTGGACTACTTAGTCTACCAAACAGATCATTTAGGTAAACACAACCCTTAAGAGAAACACATAAACCTGTTTAATGTTGTCCTTTATTTTATCATGGACAAAACTCATCACAGCCTGTTGGCATTTCAAAGCAGATGGTTGGTACTATTTCATTACTTAAATAGTAGTGTGTTTGGGTTCATTGATTTGTTTTCTAGTAATTTGACCAATCATAACAAGTATTACATTAACTTAAATTGCAAACCCTTGCAAACTCACAAAATTCATTTACATCAAATGAAAAGTTAACTGCTGGGTAAATACAAATTTAAAAGCCAAATACTTCATCGTTTGTACCCTGCATACTATTAAAGCAAATTTAATGTAAATAAAATTTGAAATATTTATCAAATTAAATGCAAAAGCCTATTTCAATTTGCAACCAATTATCCACACCCTTGCTGGGAAATATCCTTAGGATATATTATTGTCTGTGAAAGATAATATCCGTAAGAAGTAATGTGTTCTTTTGTTCATGTTAATGCACTTTCAATTGGATATTAATTGGAAATATATTTTCAATTGATTTCACTTCCAACAAGCTTCACTGAGAGTAGCTAGTGCAAAGGATCATAGAAAAGCCATGGAATGTCAAAAGGGACATTGCCCTGGTTTATTACCCTTTGCAAGTAATGAATAATGATGGAAACAAACTCTGCCCAAATTCTAATATGCAAACGACAGATTGAGGTACTATACATGTTGTGAAAGTCTTGAAGGCCTAGGCTAAGTCAAGGTAAAAATAATTGGCTGCTTTTGGAGTCATTGACAGTGGTTCTGATATTATTTCCACATATTTGTTTTAAACACATCTTGCCCGATTGTACGGTGGAGAAACAAGATAACGTAAACACAACCATCTGCCCACTCGTATATATGTAATTAAACTGCTTATTGTGTTTGAAGAGAGCAAGAACACAACCTTTGTGGTTTAATGTGGTACCTTTCCCTCTTAATAGTAAAATATGAGGGTCTGTGGAGTTAAAATACCAATTTCTCATTTGGAAGCTAGGAGCGTTGTATTGTTTGCACATTAGTAAATATGTAGAACAAGTCCGCGGTCTCCCTGATGTACTAGGTATTTATTATTTTTAAGCAAATCAAAAGGGAAAAATTACTGTACATATATCAGTGGAGTTAATTGTATACTCACTGCCAAGTCAAAATTGAAAATATTTGCAAATTTCATAAAAATAGCAAGGCAAATCAGTTGATAATAATGATAACGAGAACGAAATGTCAGAATTTGTCAGACCTTTGCCATGTTTGTGCTACATATGGACCGTCTTGGAATAGTTTTGTTCTACCAGGACATTTTTTACTTATTTACTTATTTTTTACTGATTAATACACCTAAGATGAAAAAAAGGAAATGTAAACAAAGAAAGACAGACGGAAAGTATGAATCATTAACTATCTTCACACAAAATCATGGTGTGCTATTTTTGTTTTCTGCGTCACACCTTTCTAAATTTTTCCAGCTGTTTGTATGTGTCTGGGTCGAGTTCCTTGGAGATGTCTTTCATCCACATTAAGGCAGCTCGGTATTCCATCCTTGCGCCCTCCATACGATTTATGGTCATTAGAGTGTCTGAGATGGCTCGATATCTAAACGTTTCAATTTCCTGGTAGAGTCGGACCAGAGGCCCTCTGAGAGATAACCTGTAAAAGATGAGAGAAACTATCAGAATATAATATTTTGATGATATCTCCTAATAAATAGAACTTAAAGTAATGACATTAATTCAATAGTTTTTTTTTTAAATTTACTTAAATACATTTTAATCTATAAGAAAGAAAAAGGAAGAATTAAAGACATTTATATCATATCTCCTTCTATGTTGTTATGTCATACTTATGTTGTGATAAAACAAAATAAATGAAATGAAATGAAAATTTCTTAATAAGTAAAGCCAGTGTGGTCATCATTTGAAGGGATTTTGTCCCGACTTATATATTATATAAGTATATAAGAACATATTTTGTAAAAGAATTACAACTTTGCCAAAAGATTTAGCTCATGCTGTCCCTGTTCAGCTAGTTATCAGTACTAAACAAGATTGGGAGAAAAAAGTTGACTGACAGAACAGTAATCAAGTCGATTTGGATCTAAAACTGGAACTTAAAATGGGCCTTTCACAGACTATAAATTGTAGTCAATCGAGCCAGCCTTGGTCACTAGTTAAAAACTTTCGGTGGTCCTCTCTGCCCCAGTCTACCCTAAAAACGTTTTCTACCCTGCATGTAAAATGGTACAGTCTGAGAGAAGAGATACCGACCTTTGATCCGATGAGTTTGTCTGGGCTTTCCCCACAGCACTCATCATCTTCCCGGCTCTTGTCTTATCAATGCTGCTCATCTGTTTCAGGAATCTCCCCATTGCATTCTCCTCCTGAGAGAGTCCTGATCAAAAAAATATATAAAAAAAACACCATCTCATTAATAACTCAATTCACTGTTTAGCATTCATAGATTTGTATTTTATTAAATATCAGTTTCAATCATTCCTCCAAGACTGCCCAAATGAGGCTGTTTTGTAGGAGAGAGAGAGAGAGTCATTGGGGGGGGGTGGGGGGTGGGGGGAATGCACAAATTATACCAGTTATTAGGCTAGGGTAAATCAGAGTGCATGTGAAGGAGACAGGTAAGAGAGGGATGAAGGTAAATTACTTATCTTCACAAGTAGGTAAATTAAATACACACAATATAATTTTCTGAGCAAATGAATGATGGCAATTTTGACAGGTGGGAAATTCTAGACGATGGAAATGAACACAAAATGTTATGGCTAGAATGTGAGTTGATCCAGCGACCTCTGGATTGCAAGCGCTTGTAAACCCAGAGGTCACTGGTTTTTGCAATATAATTTTCTACCATTCTTGTCTCCAAATCGGATAAACTAATTGAGGACACATATTGTTCCATTTACTTTCAAAAGGCTACTTCTATTAAATTTTGAATAAAACAAAGGAAATATGTTAAAAATCACTTCATATCTAATGGCATTGCCCATGTATGGTACATTTTAACTTTTGATAGATACCAAATTTTCATCTTCATCCACCTGTAGGCAAACAGCTAAACCACATTTACAAGCATTTATGGCACGTTACCAGCCCTGCCATGCAAATTACATAACTGTAGAAACCTGAACTGTCCATCAAAATGTAACCAGCACATGTACATGTGTGTAGAAAGAAAGGCTCTCGTTCTTAGCGTCAGTGTCCACACCGATAGAGGGACAAATTACCTCTGCATGTTAAGATGGTACTCAGAATTTACTTTGTTTGGTTAAGTCTAATGATGACAAACTTAGAAAAACAAAATCATACTCACCACAGAGATCATCCTGGTACTTTTCAATTAACTTCAACAACTCCATGCAGGAACCCTGCACCGACCGAAATACCTGTAAGAATGAAAACCCATGTCAGAAAACGAGTGAATAATAGTAATTTAGAATCTGTCTAAGATTACTGGTACAGGTGTCATGAGGCAGGAATGAAACAAACGAAAAGAATAAAAACAAGAAAGAAAGATTGATTGCACAGATGGTTAGATGACCCATCATGGCACCATTGCCCAGATTATCCTCCCCTACCCCCCCCCCCCTTTCCCGGACCCAACTCACTTCCATGTCCAGGTAAAAAAATATAAGGCTAGCTAATTTCAATAATAAACCATTAACAGGTGCACACGGCATAGGTAGGGAAGAAATTGAGAAAAATGAGAAGAGCGTATAAAGAAAGACCATATAGGAGGCTAAATTATCCAAGGCACCGTGTCTGCCCCATACCCCCCCTCCCCCTCCACCAAATTCACTTTATTTCCAAGAGAAAATTTTTTCCTTATTTTCATAACTTATAATATCACTGTGTGTTAGGGTCTAGGGTCCATAAAACAGCCTTAGGCAAGCCCAATGATACCGGACCAGGGAGATCAATATAAATAGCTTCCTGCTGTACCACCCTAACCATTACACTGATGACATTGGTATCACATCTCACTGTGGCAGCCAATCCCTGCCCAGTTTGCCAACTGTTGGTGGGGGGGGGGGGGGAGTGGAGAGGAAAGAGGAAGGTGAGGGGAATTTGAAGGGAGAGGTACTGTACATTAATTTTGAGATTGGGACTCACCTGTAGTTTAGCATCAAGTTCTGCATCTCCTGCAACCACAAATTCGTCCTCTTTCCTGCCTAACTTCTTGATGACTGCCTGCTTGGTGACCCAATACTGCTGCTGCATCCTGTTGGTCACCGACTTCTTTGGACCTTCTTGGTTCAAGACGTGGCGGTCGTATGCCGAAGAGGAAAAACCTTCCTCTTCCCACCTGGCAGGCGAGAAAAAAAGAAAGAAAGATGAAAACCTTGGCATCTAGAAATCTCAGGAAGGAGACTTGAAATTAAAAAAGTGAAATCAAAATTATAATCAAATGATTTGGTCTGGATAAACCATCCTTGGTTCACAGCGTATCGGAAATAGTTAGTTTTAATATTCACTACATTTAAGACTAAGAAAAGTGCCATTCTTCCCTTCAGTGTTTTGCTCTAAAATGTGTCATTCATCGAGAAAAATATTTTTATTAATAAATAATAAATTATTTATCACAAAACAAAAAACAATCTAAATTACTAGCCATTTTTTCTTAGAGGGGATAGAGGATGGGGTGGAGGGAGGGGGTAACATCACAAAAACAAAAGAAATTTCCAACAGAGTCATGTTCATCATCTTCATTCATTGTTCTTTATATTTTGTTTCAAATTGCAAGTAGTTTCACTATTTCAAAATTTTCTATATTTTGTATGAATAACACCTCTTTAACTCCAAGGATATGATCAAGGAATAGAGCTGATATTTACTGAAGAGATTGGGTAATGACACTTGCAGGGACTAAATTAACAACACTTAAAATTCACAAGGAGCAAGATACTGTACACATATCCCTCTGAGAGGAAAATTGGCCACAAGAATTAACTCTTTGAAAACCTTTCAGATAGCAAAATAACTCAATCAATAACAAATCTTTGTAGACGGTAGTATGCAGATAAAAATATGACAAAACCATGCAGTGAAGCCAATTATAAAAGAAACTGTTGACTATTGTATACGCCTTACAGCTTATACAGTTGGCTTACATTGAATCCATTAACTATCCCCCCACCCACCACCCCCCCCCCCCCCCGCCTCCCATTTGATTCCTCTTAGGCTCTTATTCTTCCACAGAATCAGTTTAATCCACTTGTTGGCTATTACTTTCAAGTCATCACAGAATGGGGCCTGCCTGATATTACTGAGCTACAATTGGGGCCTGATATTACTGAGCAACAATTGTTTTCTTCAAAGTTTCTTTAAATATTCCCAAACATTCAGGGATGTTAATTTAAATATTGACATGTTTTTAATAAGAGAAAAAAAATGTTGCCAGGTGGCTGTTTGCTGTTTGTTAAAAATTGGAACATGCTTTCAGACCATTTAAAAAAAAAAAAAAAATGTTTTTCAATTTTTCTACCATACTGTATTTGAGGGTAACACTGATGACCCTTTAAGTATGGCATTTTCTGTAGGTTTAATAAGCAGTGCTGAAACAGAACAGGGTCTTTGAGAGGACCATGCATTTAAAAACAATGTGTTTGTACTTTAAGAAAACAGAGTAGAACGAAAATGCAAAAGAAGGAAAAAGGGAAAAAGATTATGAGAAAACTATACTGTAGTTATGGAGCTTACCTTCTGCACTAGGTACAGAACATAATCACAGATACAGTTGGGACATTTAACATAGAGATAAGCAAGTAGACAAGTACATACATCAAAACAAAATATTGCTAATTCTTGGAACAAAAACATCACAATAGACCAAAAAACAAGGAAGAACAAAGAAGAAGTATAAAACATTAAAACTGGTTCAAGGATGATTTTTGGCATAATTTTTCACTTTTAACTTTATATGTACAGAGTCAAAAAAGAAAGTATTGAGTGTGCTGGTAATGTTTTCATAGCTCTGATTCGGTTTTCAAGGTATAAAACCTTAAAATATGCTTCACTTTAGGAATGCTCCTTTAAGGCTACAGATGCTGGTGGTGACATCAGCTCCTCGGTGCAGGCCTAACCGATTTGTTAACTGTTTTTTATTCAGTTATTTGATAGTTTGATGACTCAAACAAACTATGTTCATTTAACTTAATTAGAACAACAGATCACCCTTGGATAATGTACAGCACTCTTCTTCAATGATCAATTTGTACTGTTTGGTAAACATGTTATTTAATGTCGTACAAATCTTATGTTTTCCTACTGAGTTTCGTGTTGCAGTCTGAGGAACCGATCTAATGGTCTGTGTGTTAGACTAAGTAGTCCAGCCGCTTTTATTGATGAACTTCAATTGTAAATACTAAAGGGACATTTCTCAATACTTAAAGGTGATAAATAAGTACAACCTGGATTGATAGCAAAGTTCTCTTATGTTCTGGTCTAAAACTAGTTCTGTGCCTTAAGTCATTGTTCAAGGGAATGCCATGTCAACAAAGTCCACATTCACATTGTGGATTAGAACCCATGCTTGATGTTCAGTGTTAAAAACAAAGTCAATCGATTTTGATCCTCGACTGATCCTAGCCTATCACCGGGATCAAAATGGCCGAATCTGATACTTGTTTACATTTCTGTAGAAAATAGAAATCAAACCCTGAGCCTGAGAATCAGCATCACGCTCATTCTCAAGTATGTCTTACAGCCCTGCCAAAAGTCATTAACGTTCTTAAATCTAGAAATCAGCGACAGCCATCATCGGTACCATTTATAGTCACTTTGACTTAACGTTTATATATATATACCTTTTAACATCCGGATATCCTTTCTTCTTTCCCATAAAAGGGATCTTTGACGAAAGTGAAAACTTCGATTGGTGTTTTTGTGCATCCATGTTATGTTTGAGCACCTTAATCGGGAAGAGGAAATCTCGGCCTTCTTTCACATCCGTTACAAAATTGTCCATGTTAGATCTAATCAGCACTTAGACACACTCTCTCTCCACCTCTCTCTCTTTTAAGTAATGTTACTCATCACTGAGCCAGTATAGACAGCATCCAAAAAGTCACAAAAGACGATAAAAATCCCCCGCCTCACATATTCCTTGCAATCCGGAAAGACTTAGTTTGCATTTGAAACGATCACATTAATGTTATACACCAAGTGCATCAACAAGTTAACGTTCTGCAAAGCAACCCTCGCTATCAAACATTCAAACCACTGTGCTCTACTTGGAAGCTAAGTTCTGTAGCTGCATCAGACATAAATGCCAACCAAAACACACATAACCTTGAATCTGTGAACCTCCAAAATGGTACTGAAAACAGAGTTGTTTACAATTTTTTAACTTGCACACTTTCCAAGTGCAGAGCCAAATGGGAAAAATTCCTATTTGATATTCCAGTGTCGATACCGGCTCACAGGGTTCTTAAAGAGTTGGAGATCATGTACACACATATACTGTACAGTGTATTATTGTATCATCTGAGAGCCCTTGTCAATGAGTGAGCAAAGGGTACATTGATATCACACTAAACAAACTTTAATGAACCCCAAACGAAGCAATCGTTTGTTTGAAGAGGTCTAGTTCATCAATCACGGACAAAGTCTGTCAACCAGTTTGAAGAGACGAACAATGTACAAATTTCACAGAGAATGGTTATAACATGATGAAATCATCCAAACTACACTAAAAATGCAAACCCAATTAGATAGTTTATGTACTGATTCACATAACTGATTCACATAAATCACTGCTTTCTTCTAATTAATGGCCAAAAAAACAAATGTAACACAGAAATTATAACAGAAACGGCACTATTCTCCAAAATATGTCGAGATGAACGGAGAGTTGGTATTTTAAAGTTCAGTCAAACCTCAACGAAATGTTACCTCCAATATTTAATTTGCTCCACTTTCCAAGGAAAACAATTGAAACTAAACTATAATGCTGCATAAAGCATGTATGAATTCCATAGTAGCCTATGGTTTATTATGCCACTTTACTTTCCACAAAGTTGTACAGGTAGAAAAACTTCCCATGTGAAAAACAAAACCACAAAAAAAAACATTCCATCCAGTCCAGTATCTCTCCACTTGAAAATGTTTAGTTTGCAGAAATCAAGACCAAAATCAAGAGTTGGCCTAGAAATATCTCTGGGGAAGGCCACACCCTTGGATAATTTAGTTTAAAAGATAGATCAGAAAATGAAAGAAACTAGAAAGTCTACTCTGCTGTACATATCTAGAGTATGCACAGTCTATGGCTACTGTACACTGTATAGCACAGTTCAGTTGTATCTGGCTCTTAAATGACAGTACAGTATCTCTGATCTGTGCAGAGGGATTATCTTTGGTTGGACTGTATTGATGAATAGATACACCTGGCTGGGATAATCCTGGCTTATCCTCCACAACACAGTGAAGCGTTAACAAGATATTCCTTGTTCAAGATAATGGCCCAGAAATGCATAATTGACCACTATTGACCACAACTATTTCAAACAGAACCTACCAGCTTTTTTAAGACTTCAAGAGTTGGTATAAGCATTGATTACCAAACAAGTGAAACTTTTGTAGAAAATTGTTGCATGTACGGTGTTTACATGATGTTTAACTGATAATGAGCTAGCCATTCAATAGTTTTCAGAAGAGAAAAGAATGGAACCATACTGTTGTTAACAAATTGAATTTCTGAAATGTTGTGGTGACACTGAACAGTAATTACTAATACAACAGGATTATACAACTGGTATTAAATTTTGAGGGTCCTTTGATACAGGGAAGTGGAACAAGTCATTTCAGAATGCTATGTCCATAATTATACAAACAAAACTTATGCTATCTTTTTTTTGCTTAGTCCAAGAATTTGCTAATCATTTCCAGACATATTTTTGAAATTTCATTTATCTAATCAATGGACAAGTCTGATTCCATTACAAAAAAAAAATTATTTAGGTCTTTCCTTAGTTTGCTATGAAATAGAACCACAAAATGTGTCAGCTTACAAACGTTCACTTCTACTGAATGTAGAGTGTCTTTGTGAACCTCCAAATACTTCACTTTCAGGTAGGGGAGTCAATAAAATCTGACTTTTGTGTCGTCTACAAAGTTGCTGGTATGGGAAGTTACACCACAAGTAGAACAAAGTGACTCTTCAGTTGTTAGTCTTTGTAAAGATGCAGGTCTTTTCAAGGACCTAAAGCATTTTTAACTTTCTGTATTTTTCGTTTTTGTTTGGTCATTCATCACCACTCAAGTATTTTTGTTATATATATGAAGAAATGACCATACGTAATTATTTACACCTTCAAAGTTCAAATGTTACTTGTAAGTTGCCATCATTGTGCAAACTCTCAACACAAGGCTTTTATATCAAATTAGAGTCAGCAGCCTTACCCGTTGTTCATTGGATTTCCTGGTTGTGGGTAAAACAGAGAGGGGGAAGGGGTCACACAAACAAAAGGAAGGATGAGGGAAGCAAAATGAATAAAATGTCATTTTCTGTCATTACTGTTTTGTGTTTTCCCTTTTCCCCCTACTGGTCTGGTGGGGTTAAATTAGATGTGCTAATACAGAGCTATATAATAGACCACACATGTAATTGTATCTGTCCACTTATAATATTACATTAACTTTCAACACACACCTAATTGATGCAACTGAGCCAAGGAATTAGAAACCAATTTTTTTCATTATTATCCATCAGATATCCATCTGCCCCCCATCTGCCCCCTCACCCCCCCTCCCCAGATAGAACACTTTGGCCAATTGGGACTGGGAGTTGTGAAAGATTGTGATGTCAACATAGGTTGTGTTTGTATACAAATTGTTGGAAATTCTCCACCAAATGTAAACAGCTGGTTTCATACGAGCCCGTTTTCAGTTCCTGAATCCTTTAGCTAGTATGGTAAACAAATGTTTACATACAAGCTTTAATTAATTAACAGAGTGCATACAGTACAAGATGCCAAAGTGCTGGTACAGTAAAAGTAAACAACTTGGGGATTCATCCATTGGGTGCAGTACCCAGTCACTACAAAGCAGTCTGAACGGGAGTGTAGACGTTATCATTAAAAACACAAACAAATAAATAAGATGGAATAAACATAATTTTGTTCCGTGCATGCTAGGCATTACTCAAATAACATTTAATATTAATACAAAAGCAGGAAAATTGAACTATATCCTGATATTATTCCAAATACTCTAAGACTGATTCTATTATAAAGTACGTCAGCAAGTCTTGTGGTTCCATACAAAGACAAACTTGATGAAAACAACATCATGTAGTAACATCATCTCATATTTAACTGTCATTTTAGTCCCCTGAAATCACAACTAGAATGGGGAAACGAGGTAAAACTTCAATGCAAGAAGCAAAATATGATTAATAATATCAAGGAATAAATTCACAATAATATTAATCAGTTAGAACATTAATAATAATTAATTAATGCTCAAATTTGGCAACACAGTTTTGAAGGCTATGAATTTTGTCTCTTTTATCAAACAAAATAAAAAAATTTTGGTCCTGCGTACAAAACACATGTATGCATATTTGCACTTATATATACGTGAAGCAATTTGCCCACCAGGCGCCTAACAGTTTGCGATTCAACACTGGATCAATCACTCACCGAGCTGTACCACACGTTTATCAGTTACTTACTTGTTTATTAATCTGGGTACTAGTCAAAGGGTTGCAACAACATCACCTGTTGTTTCAACCATTTGGGAACCAGAGGCTTCCCTGTTATGTGTGAATGTTACATGTTTCTATCAGTATGACACAAAATTACCAACATAAAATTACCGACATGAGAGAAGCTCCGAGGACTGTCTGCAGATCAAGTTATAATCTTTGAAATGCAACAACATTGTCTTTTGTTCCAGGACAAAAGGTGATCTAATTTAGGAAGCAGATGACTAAACGTTGTGAAAAGTTGTACAAAAAACGTGAAAAAAACAAAGAAAAAACAAAAACAAGATTGGATCAGACAGAATTGCTGATATTTTCTGCAAGAAAATGTTACCATGAATGTGAATTTGGTAACAGAAGTGATGTCACGGAAAAAAAATATATTGAAAATCATAGAAGCTACAAAACAGAGAGAATAAACAAGCTTCTGAGACATTTGCTCATCTACAATGCTATCTAAAGGCTGGCTATAAAAATGTATCAAATTTAGTGGGCCTCCTTGTCTGATAATTCCATCTTAACAGGAACTTATTCTCTGGCAAACTGACAATGTTTACTAACAAACAAACATTGATAATTTTATATACAAGGAGAAGCTGACCAGTTTTCATAAGGTCAGAAAGAGAAGGTGACGTACCATGACAAAAGGACATTAATGATTCAGAAATGATGGCCAGAATATGGTCGTAAACTCCACGCTGGCTATTCTTCGACCATAACTTGTGCGTTACATAACAGGTACAGGGATGTGCTCAGGAATATTTGAGTGCCAGGCAGATTGTGCGGTTGTGTGATCCACACCCTGGAAGAGTAATCTCATGGGTGGGGTACCCCCTCCCCACTGGACAAATTTTGCACATGAAGGATGATTAGGTGGTGCTTTTTTTTTCCTATTCTGTGCCACGTATTCTCCCAGATTTTGGAAATGGTAAAATTTGTTAAATTATCATCAAAAAAGTGCCGGGCGGAAATGTTAATAAACTGTTTGTGCTGGGCTGCATTCAGAACTACTATGCGCAGCCGCCCGGTGCCACCCAGTGTGAGCACATCCCTGCCAGTACTACATACAGTAACTCTCTATTTTTAAACTGTTTTAAGCTATGCCAGTCTTCATTCTACATTGATCCTGTATACAATCGGTATGGACAGTAGAGGCAATTGTTAGTTTGAAGTAAATCTTTTCAAAGCATTCTTAGAGCTGCATCATGCAGAGCTTGACAAAACAGCACAAATAACATTTATGAAGTTCATCCAGGATGTTATCTGAATTTAAAGGAAAATACAGCATTGCCACACATTCAAGAACTTACTTTTGTACTAATGGGTCCTTATTTTCACCACTGCAAATAGTGTAGAGATAACAGTAAAGAGATGATTTGATAAATAAGTCTTCCTTAAGTTTTGATTCATGGTCTTTTTTTGTTGTTGTTGCAATTATTGGGTAAGAAAGAATCACTGATCTGATTATCCCCTTGTACTGGGGGCAGCATACACAAATGTCAAACACTTTAAAGCCTTTAAAAAAAGGGTTATAATAGAAATCAAAACTGTAGCAAACTTGCCAAATTTTATGTAATTCTTAAGTTATGAATACTATGATCTATGGAATAATCTTATCGTTACTTTTATACATCCTAATACAATTCTAAAAAATATAATTTGCAACATGAATGCTCAAGACAAAGTAGATACTTTAACAGTCAGATAAGATCCCACATAATAGGAACTTAGTTTGTTTAAATCCTAATTGCTTATTTGCTTCCAATTCCTTAGTTCATTGCCTAGACTGCTTAACACTTTTCTCACCAATCACTTACCATTTCCACCTATAAAACCTTCTGAAATATTCATCTTTAACAGAAGATAGTTTGAAACCGACAGAATAATTAGGAGAAAAAAACACACCAAAGATCGTGAAATGTTTACTGTACCTTCCGTCTCTATTCATAGTTGATGAACAATTCACACGTCACTTCGGTGGGCCGATAATGGCATTCAGAGTGATAATCTGCTACCTTAAATGAGAAGGATGATAAAATAAAAATCCATCTCAATTCACTAGTAGAATCAAGAAAGTTCTGTGAAAAGATGGTATTTTTGTGCGGATGTTGAAATTCTTGAAGCACTTGCTGAGCTTTACCATACACATGTAGGGAACAATTCAGTGTTTCACATTTTGTGTTGCAGTTTTGAAGTCTATGAATTTTGTCTCTTATAAAGTACTATGGTTCGTGTTTACACAACTGCAGTTCGCTATACATTTTTGCATTTCTATCGCAATTTGCTCATATTGTGTAGCATTTTGAGATGCGATACTGGATAAATTATTCCTGTACATGTACAGCAGATTTCCAGAAATGACAAGGAATGATACAGTTAATGCAGAGACCCAAACTCTGGTTCTTTCAGTGCTCTGTTCTTAAGCAATAAACAGGTCATCGACCGAGTCTTGGTACTTATTTATATAGATTCATCGAAAAATTCCTACAAACATAAGGCATCCCTTATTGTTGTTTCCAATGGTTATGTGATGTCTGTTGTATAAAAACTGACCAATCACACTGCTTGACTTTTTTTTTGGCAGAAAATTTCTGTGCATGCTGGTTGGGATCATCAACCTTAAATCCCTCTGACACGGTCTTACTTTAAAAACCATTTAGTGTAAAGGTCACATCTTGCTGTATTGCAATGGAGGGAGATCACAGTTGTGTGCACAGTGTGTGCACAGTGTGTTCAAATTCAAATTGTTGTGGGTAGGCATAGAAGCATACATGTATAGTTTCATTTAATTTTACATTCAAAATCAATAACGTCACCTATAAGGGGAAATCAACTTCTAAAATGACAACAAGAAAGCAGAATATACATACAAAACATTTTTCACTTCCTTGTTTTATAAGTTAAATTATAACTGTAAGCAAATGAAAATGTTATTGTTATCTATTGGAGAACATTGTTAGGATGTTAAAGTTAATTTAACAAAGGGTCCCCTACTTATGACTAGTAAAATCATTTAACAGTTTGCCTTGCAAGCTTGATGGATTAAGGAAAACATTGGGAAATCTTAGCTTGTGAGTCCAAAATCTGCAGTATACATATTTCAGTGTAGAAAGCAACAGTGTAATGTATTGTATGCAATCCCATTATCCTTATCCATAGTAGAATTTAGATAGGTAAAACTGTGTTGGACATTATATCAATGTAAGGCCTAGGCTAGGTATGTTTGTTTCCAATTTTAATTTTACATCATCTAAAACCACTTGCATCACATAATTGTATTACCTACTGTACCTTTGCCAAACTTTGACATAAGGCCTAAGGTCATGGGAATAAAAGCCATTTGCATCCAAACAATGTTATTAAAATGGCATGCCGCTTAACTATTATTTCAATTCTAGTAGTCTTTTTCATAGACTTCACTGCAATGTACTGGTATAAATGAATTTACTGCTACTGATAAATTTGTCAAGTTGTGGCAGATTAGAATCAGCACTCAGTTAGATGGCTAGTTTCGGTTTAGTAACAACTGAAATTCTATACATTTCATTTCCCCTGCCCTTACTTAGGCTATGTTACTCTTACTTCTTAAACTTAAGGCACAAGGATCTGCAAATCTACCTTAAGGGTAAAAACTGGTAGCTTAAGTTCCTAATGACCATAACGTCTTGCCCAGTCAGTTTCGCTTAGGCCACTTTATTCAACAGCCACATCGAAAACATAAGAGTGAAAGGTGCAAAATAATATTCGCAAAATTGGTACAAGTGTAATATAAATGTGAATTTACCTTCACGTACTCACAGTGACGAAGTCTATGCTTACGTTAGCAAACAATAACTAAGGTTACAAATGTATGGTTCATATATCAATTATATTTTACGGAGTTTACAACAATAAATATGGAAATTTGTACTTACTACACATAGAAATTTAGCCAAAGTCTCATTTGCACTGATGCAGTGACCAATATCATTGGATTTGTCCTTTTTCAGTCAATTTATGTCAATAATTTTACAAGCTGTATGTCAGCTGTGCAACACATCACCTTTACTTAGCAGGTCTACACAAATGGTGGCAGCCTTCAACTTTTATTCGACAAAGCTACTTCTCTGACACGGTGTCAGATAGCATGGTATACTTCATGCTGCATAAATCTCGTTTTCTGAGTGGGTGTTGGAAAGTAAGTGGGTGTTGGAAAGTAAGGGGCTACCCCCCCCCCTACACACACACACACGCACACCCACACACACACACACAGACCATAAGGTTAGTGATTACATGGCCGTTGAGAATAGGGACGGGTGCGAACACGAGGAAAAGGGTTTGACCAAGTTTAATAAAATGGGTAACTTTCGATGTAAATGTCCAAATTTATATAAAATCGTTACACTTTTTGTATCAACTCTATTTGAAATCGATCGACTATCAATTATTTCGGAAAGTCGTCTATTTCTCCAACATTTGAACATTTTAATTTGGAACTGATTGGAATGTTCACTGCTTATCTCAGAGACTCAGATCTAGAATTTTCATCTCAAACTAAACGTTTAAAAACGGCCACAAGTTTATCTCAAACATTTTACTATAACCCATAGAAATTGATGCTTTAACCTAACATCTCTAGAATACAAATTTTCCATGTCGAGATTTAGATCATTTATCTCACAAGTAACCTCCTGGGCTATATAGTATTTAATCTGCAATTTCAAATTTTCTTGAAGGTTGGAATTATACAGTGACACCGTACAAAGAAAAGGTAAGCCGTGGAGTGATACTAGGCAGTTTACTATATAAAGGATATAGGTTGCACATGCATAATTGTTGAAATTTGACACACACACACAAGTACATGCACACACACACACACAAAACAAAATCGATATTTCGACGGATTATAAAAAAAGAGATCATTTGATTGCCTGCCGTTACCATGACTTTCTTCTTCGTTTCAGGTGGTCCATATTTGTTCCACTGAAAAACCATGTGTTTTGAAAATCATTACTAGAGAGCTTCCCATAGCTTTATTTTGCACATAAGACAGCCTGCATCAATAAACAACATTTTTCCGAGGGGGTCACGAAGACTTTTTTGTCTTCAAACATTTGTTTACATTAAAAAAAACGGTCGTTTTGACCTTTTTTTTCCAAAAAATTATGAGATCAGTGAAAAATTTCAAGTCAACTAACCCTATCCGATACAATTAGGTAAGACATACAAGGAATCAAATCAGGAGCCTTCACAGGCATATTTAGAGAGATGGCTCTATATTTGGGGGAAATATGTCAAAAAATACGTTTTTCGGTCTAAGTTAGGGCCAAAACACGGACCCTTTTCCGATAATATTTCTCCAGAATGTCTCACCCTACAGAAAAGATTTTTAGCTCTCCAGAAGCGCCACACTGAAACGTAGGGCTACATAGAAACAATTTAGCAATAGCGCCACCACTTTGTGAGTAATCCTAGCAATTCAAACTCGAGCATTTTATGGTAGGGAATTTCGGTCAACCGCATTTATTTAACGCGTGGCCGCGCTATCTGTAACACTAACGCACATTTATAATGGCTACTTGTCATAGTGCAGAAGAGGCTCTAGCCATTCTTTTTTCGGACAATATGATCATCCAGCCGTTCGAGGATGACGACATCGCTGAATCTGAAGAAGATTCTGAAGATGAAATCAGCGATGTCGAATTGGCAGATCTTCCTGAAGAGTCTGGTTGACCATCTGTTTATAGCTCCATGGGTTGACGAACCTGCCGCCAGACCCTCTTTGTTGCTCAGGTATCCTGATATGGTAAGCCACACACTACATGTATTGTGTATACATGTACTCTGGTAGTACAATAGGCCTATGGGTCATTCCGTGTCAAATCACGGATGGCTGTCGCTGCACCCTCTCCAAAAATTCCCAAATTTTTTGTATGGTTGGACCACCACGAAATAAGCATATTCTGAAAATTGCAGTTGCATTGTTTTACAATTGGCCGATTTATGACACTTAAAAATTCCGCAATTTGTCACCACCATGGCATTTGGCATTTTCTTGACTTTTGAGGTCTCATTTCTCAGCAATTAAACATTCTACTACCTTTCTATTACAGATGCCCATAGAGTCTATCCCATAGAACAGGAAAATAAAAAAATTGGCTATAAAAATATGGTCTTGTGGAGTTAGGTCAACTTAAAAGTGTCAAAATATTCGATTTTTGTATTTTTCACTAAAAATGTGCTATTTTTAGTGATGAATTGCTCTTAAACCATTGCTTCAGGGTACTTGATTCTTTCAGAAGTTATTATGTCTAGTACAAACATTACAAAATAATGATAAAATGCTTTCCTATAAAATGTTTGCAAGTTGTGCAACTCTAAAGTTGCTATTTCATGCTGCGATTCAGCATGAGGTAGTGGTTTTGATGCCAATTTTTTACCAAAGTAACCATGTTAGAGCTGTCAGGGTTCTATACTTTAATTATAAGTATAAAGTTCTTACACCTAAACAAATGTCAGGGTTCTAGCTGTTCTCAATATTAATTTATGAAGTTGTTAAGTTGCTCCGATGTACAAAAGAGGTGGTCTTTGACGGCAAATAACTCAAATCGCGTCATGTTGAAAAAATCTGATAATTTTTTCTGGAAGAGATATAGTACCACCCTGTTTGTACAAAAAATTTATACGTTTTTTTGTAAAAATCCCAAACTTTGAGGATTTTTCATTTCAAAATAAGGCAAAACACCCTCCTGAAATTTTTGGCTGGAATGGCTCTGGGAAGACTTCACAGAAGATGTGGTATGTTTTGAAGACTGCCTTTTTATGGGAATGTTTTTTTTTTCTCTACAGGGTTTCCTTGACCCATCAAGATCTGAGGACCTCACCGAAGATTCGATATGACTTGCAGATACATATATTAATTTACCTTTCTACAGGGTTAGCTCAAATCAAGAAGACGTAGTGAATATTTATCGAATAATTGTCTTATGTTTTATTTCTAGAATTACACAGTGAATCAACAAGATGCTGTTATTTCTTTCAGCAGCAATTATTTATATACATCAAAACTTATTTCGACACTTTTTTTTTTCTTTTTTCCCACTTACAGCCTTTCATCAATGAAAACGTCAACTTTGCGTTTGAGACACAAGGTCTTTCACATACAGTGAAAGGGGCAAATTCAGAGCTAGATTTTTTGAGACTGTTTCTCACTGAACCAGTCTTGAAAAATTTAGTTGACCAGATTAATCTTTATGCCTCCCAAGAGGGGGTCAAGACAGTTGACGGTGGTGGGAAGTATATTCCTGTCACCAGAGAATCTCTCATGGCATACATTGGGTTGACTATTGCCATGGGTCTCACAAACAAGAGCAAAATTGATGCATACTGGTCTACTAATCAGATACTAGAAACTCCATGGTTTCTTAAAGTAATGCCTCGTTCTCTCTATCAACAGCATCAACGTTATTTGCATGTTTCAGATAACACGATGGGAGAAAAGACTGCTGATGGAAGGTTCTGTGATAAGTTGTACAAGGTCCGTCCCTTACTTGATTCCTTGGTCCAGTCGTTTCAGAAGCACTACAGTCCAGGTAGGGAGTTGAGTATCGATGAGATGATGATTGGTACCAAGTGTCGTCTCAGCTTTCTTCAGTACATGAAGGACAAACCAACGAAGTGGGGGCTGAAGGTGTGGACTTTGTGTGATGCCAAGGTTCACTACTGTTTGAATTTTGATCTATACACAGGCGGCATAGGGGAAAAAGGTTTGCCCTTCCGTGTTGTGAATGAGTTGATGGGTCCGTACTTAGGGAGAGGTCATCGACTATACACCGATAACTTTTATACGTCCCCTGAGCTATTGGCGCACCTACTCAGTCACAACACATTGGCTGTGGGGACGGTTCGAGAGAATCAAAAACACATGCCAGTGCGAGGGAAGTCTTCACAGACTAAGGTCGAGGTAGGTCACTCCGTTTTCCTCAAGAGCCATAAGATGACGGCCTGTAGATGGATGGACAAACGTGATGTGTTTTGTCTGTCGACAGTGCATGGTAATTCTCTCACCGAGATCACCCGCATAAAGAAAGGTAGTGCAGGTGAACCAGAAGTAGTTCAGAGGCCCACCATAGTTTCTGACTACAATGCGCACATGGGCGGAGTTGATGTCTTCGATCAACTGCTGTCTTACCATCCAATTGTTCGAAGATATAAACGTTGGTGGCTCAAGCCCTTCTGGCGAGCAATTGACATGGCAATTTTGAATGCATTTGCATTGTGGAAATTGAAACACACAGAGCTGAGCTCACAAAATCTACACCAAATGTTTCGATTAGCACTCGCAGAGCAGCTGTTCCACACCTGGTGAGAGATGTCCCCCAAAAACAATTCGCTGTTCATCGATTGTCAGCGCCCCACAAATTTTGAAACCCGCAGACAGTGTAGTGTTTGTAAGGACCCCCATAAAAAAATCAAAACAGGCTGTCTTACATGTGGAGAAGACATAAGACTTCATTTGACTGAGCCAGAGTGCTTTTATAGGCACCATCATCAATATGATTAGAATGTACGCTTTCCTCCTAGTAATGTCTCCACAAGACCGTTAGAATCATGTTTCAAATTTTTACAACTCAGAATTGCTATGCCAACCGCTTATCAAATTATGTCAAATTTCCAAAGTTACCAAAAGAAAATTCTAATTCAAAATTAGTTTTTCACCTCGAAGCGATGAGAGAATTATGGTGTTGCTGTTTATTTTCACTCACATTTCTTTGTTTGTTTGTCTATAGGTTCTTATGCTGGTAATACAGAACCTGTGTAATAGTTTGAAATTTGAACATTAACCTTCACTCTCTTCTTCTGCAGGAAATGCTTCTAACAAAAAGGGGCTTAGATGCATGATCTGTCGGTTTGTTGCGATATTCTTCTCCCTGCATGGGTTGTTGATTACTTGGCGGTATCATGGTTTTTTCTTGTTCTGATTAGTAGATCAGTGTTCACACCTGTACATGGTGTCGACCTCGAGTGTTCAAAAACATGACAGATTCTCTCCTCAATTTTTTTTCTTTTCATTTTTTTCTTGGGAGGCAAAGTTTAGTTTGTTGCTTCTTGCAGTTTGTGAAATTCCTTGGGGCCATCTTCTGTGATGTCTGGATGATCAAATTGCCTCAATTTTTTGTATACAATTTATTTCATATTATTCTTATATTCATATTATTCTTATTTCATATTATTCATAGTACTTTTTTATGGGAGTGGTGAGGGAACAGGGATGGGGGACATGGCTGTAAATAGGGTTGAATATTATTGGAAATTTCACAGCTATATATTGTTTTTATTTGTATTGCAGAGCTGGTATAAAGGGGGGGGGGAGGTGTTGGCAACCTGTTAGTAGATATGATTGAGGGTAGAAGAATGAACTGGTTATATAAGTTGGAATAAAAAATTTCAAAAGTCAAAGCAATTTGCTTCTCTTTTTTTGTGTATTGTTTGTACAAGTTTTTTATTATGCGCATACTAATTAGCCTTTATGAAGTGAGAAGAAGAGTGGGTGGGGGTGGGGGAGGGAGGGCATAGTACTAAAGAGGGGTAACTTTGTTTGAAAATTGTCCTTCTTTACTCTTGTAACCTTGATTGGGATTAGTGGTTATACATCTATTTACAATAAGCATATACTTTCACATTACATAGATGTTGCTATGGGGAGAGATTCATGTGGGGGGAGGGATGGGGAATAAGTGGGAGGGGTAAGGGGGAGGGGGTATAAGGGGGGAGGGGTTAGCAACCTGGTAGTAGATATAATTGAGGGGAGGGGAATGAACTGTTTTTTTAAGTTTGAATAAGATATTTCAAAAGTTAAAGCAATGTGTTTCCCTTTTTTGTGTGTTGT
The DNA here is from genome assembly GCF_037975245.1 of Apostichopus japonicus. Taxonomy (NCBI): domain Eukaryota; kingdom Metazoa; phylum Echinodermata; class Holothuroidea; order Aspidochirotida; family Stichopodidae; genus Apostichopus; species Apostichopus japonicus. The sequence continues at coordinate 8,764,121 of NC_092583.1, forward strand.
TTGTACAAAATTTGTAATTATGTGCATATTAATTAGCCTTTTATTAGACCCTTGCTCCAGTTACAGCAACAACTGAGGTGCCAAATATGATGTGGATGAACAATAGCCTCTACTTATCACTCCAGAAGAGCCCTTGACCAGCATGGAGACCATAACTTTGATATAAACCCTAAATTTGGTAGCCTGTAAAATATTATAATTTATTCGCGAAGGAAAATTAAACAAAACGTCAAAAAATCAGTCATATTTCTCATATTCACACATCAAATTGTATTTTACTTATAAAATAACATGTCTTGAACTCATCAAACTATCAAAAGTCCAGCAGATTTCATCAAAATAATTTCAAATGGGCAAAAGAAAGTACAGTGTATGTATCATAACCTCATTTGCATATTTACATATCTAATTAGCTCAATTATAGAAAAAAATTTTAAAAATTTAATCCTCATTTCAATACCTATCTGTCAATACCTGGGTCCCTATTGACAAAAATGAACAGATTTTAAGTAATTACAATGTGTAAAAAATTTTCCCCAAGGAACAATGATATGACGTGGCAACTCGGAATTAAGGAGTTGCAGAACATTCAGCTGAATGACCCCAGCACTGCCGTGAGGAGCATCATTATACAAAGTGTTGTGTGTGGGATGCGGTCGGTCCGGGGATTTCAAACGTACCTCTCAGTCCCCCACTCTCCAAAGTAATGACTGGGCTCTAGCTGATTCAGCATCTTCCTCACCCTGTCATATAAGCCGGAGGAGGGAGGGAGGTCCCGAAGTCCCCCCCCCCACTAAAATTGTTCAGTCGGGACCTATTTTGTTTGTTCAGCCATGCGGGAATAATTAGGTTATAAACGGGGATGCAACGTATGCATGTACTCCAGCGACGTAGCCAGAAAATTTAAAGGGGGGAGCAAATTTTGCAATTGTTATGGGGGAGGGGTCAAAGGGGAGGGGTGTTCCCATCCCCTTTGAGATGTCTTTGAAAGGTCCTTAAATGCGATCTGGTGCAATGTTTTGCCAGTTTCATCATTATCATGTGATATCATATTATCAGCAGATTTTGTTTCCTGTTGAATTCTTTTACAGGTTCTTTTACATTGTATATCAGAAAGACAAACACAGTGCTCTTTTACATTTTTTTCAGTAGGATGATTCTTGTTTATTGTCCAATGTCTGGACTCTAATACATTTGACGAACTAAACTGACTGACAATATAAACTTTCATACATTGGCGGATCCAGGGCCTTTGTTTGGGAGGTGGCATTAGAGGTGGCAAAGTGGCATTAGAGTGATATGGGGGAGGTGTCTAAGGGGAGGGGGTGCCCCCCTCCCCTTTGGAAAATTTTCTATTGCTGAATGCCCTCAGATGCCATTTGGTGCGACAAAAGTGTACAATGGTGATGTTAATTTACTTCTAAAAAAAATGTTTCCCAGGTGTAATTTTCTAAAATATTTATAAAACAAAGTTGGCATCATCTTTCTCAAGAAATGTTATTTCTCATAGGTTATGAATTTCTTACAACCAGCCTGTAACTGCAAAATGGTGTTAAACTGTAAATCCTCATGCTCATACATTTATATAGCTCCCAACTCTTGAGAAGGCAAATGCTGGTTCATGCCACGAATCGCCGTCCTGGGGGAGGGGTATAAGGGGAGGGGGTGTCCCCCTCCCCTTTTGATTTTTTTTGGAATCCTGGTGATGCCTACATGTAAAATGGTGGCACTTAGAAAGGCTTTTGTCACCCAAAATTTTCTGAGAAATATGCATTTTTTTGTGTGTAACATCAATAAATTGAATAGTAGGTGATAATTCATTCTTTCCCGTGGCATGAAAATGTTGGCTGCTCGCCCCAATGAAAAGAAATATAGGCTAATTTGAGGTTCAAATGATGCTGTAAAGGAGGTTTTATACTGTATTATGCTAAATGCTAAAGAAATGATGGTTGCTAAGTTAAAATTTGATGCAAATTTTTTTATGTATACTTGACAATTACAATGCGGATTTTTCTGACGCTTGTGCGGGTCAGCGGGTTTGGGTGTTAGAATGGGGGTCTAATTCCCGCGAATTGCGGGTCAGTTGGGCCCGGAGCTCTGCATTTAATTTTAAACCAGAAAACGAAAAGGTTTAGACTAGTCTACCTCTGCTATTCTTCTCGATTTTTTTAATTTCCAATCATATGATTTAGCGGATGTACGGAAACACTTTTTGGCTCACCTTGGGGGGGGGGGCATGGCCCCCCTTGGCCCCCCTTGGATCCGCCAGTGCTTTCATATATGTTGTACGACAGCCAGATGTGACAGTGGCCTAAAAACAATATCGTTTATCGCAAGTATTAGAAGTATAATAATTTGAATTGCGTACCGGTATATCACGTACGATTGCTAGCTTAGCTTCATCAGGGGCGGATGCAGGATTTGTGACAGGGGAGGGGGGGGGTGGGGTCTGACTGGTCCAGCCGCGCTTGAACGTAAGACTATCTAAGCGGAGCGCCACCATCGGTTGGCGCGGAGCGTACCAGAAAATATTTGGCTACAAACCCCCCAGATGGCCGGAAACGGCACTTCCCGAGTATTCTAAGCTGCATGTACCTAGCCTGAAAATATGGATCTCATGTCTGCAATTTCTCAATTGATGAGAAAAAAACAATCTATGAAATATGGTAATACATATCAGATGAGTTGGGATGATACAAAAATCATAATGCCTTTAGCCCCCAATCCCCCTCCCGTTCCGTCACCACTGTTTGATGCAGGGCCGGATCCAGGATTCTGGAAGGGTGAGGGGTTTGGCCTCCAGTGATCCTAGCTAGGGTCTAAGGGAAGTGGGTTTCCCTCTATCCATTGTAAAATTCTTGGATATTAAAGTACAACAGGGAACCCCCTTCAATTTAGCTATGCAAAGCACCTCTCTCTTTTTTTTCTCTTTTTTTTCTCTCTCTTTTTTTTCTCTTTTATTTTTCTCCTTTTTTTTGGGCCAAGAGCAGGGGGGTGGTCCGGACCCCCTGGACCCCCCTCTGGATCCGCGCCTGCTCCATAACATGTTGTTCGTGCAACAACTTAAGACGAATCATAGAAAGGATGAGAAGGATCGTTGTCGACGTCGTTGTGCATACCGTTCGTAATACTCCATCGAGTGCGGTTAGGTAGGCCAAGGGCGGCGAAATCACTTTTAATCTTGGGGGGGGGGGGGCACCAACGTCGAAGGGCACTTTTCAGAAATTCGATTGGACTGATGCAGCCTGATATTAGCACCCTTCATAACTCTTATTGTATTATCTTATTTTCGTAAACACTTCACTCCATCAACCCCCCCCCCCCCTCAAGGAAACAATGTATATACTAGCACTGCAATATCTAATGTACAAATTGGGAAACAAGGAACAAGTTTTCTTTCGAGATAAAATGAGGTGAAATCATTATAAAGTCCAAGTCCCTGCACACGCGATCGATACATGCATGAAAGCAAATGAAATATGTCAAAATACGAAAGGATGGGAATAGGGTTATGTGTTTTTCAATGGTTAAACTGATATTATTATGATCATTATTATTGTAACGACTTTCCCAATAATTATAACCAATATGGAAGGGTAATAACATGGCACATGATTGTATGTGATTGGCATGCGATGTAATAACCGACGCATGCCTATATGATATGCACATTAACATCTCCGCGCGCGAAAAATTTGGGTAATATTTTTCGGGCAAGTCGTTACAGCCCCCCAAATCAAATTGGGCTCCTACGCCTATATGGTAGTAAACATTTAAAACTTCCCGAAATATTTCATTCGAGGTGGGTTTCGCTTTGTAAACTCTTTTTTATTTAGAAATTTTTATGTAGCAAAAGGGCACATTTTTAATCTGAGGAAAAGTGCGGGGGCACGTGCCCCCCCCCCCAGTTCCGCCGCCCTTGAGGTAGGCAATATGTATTTTATTACGCATGTTCCGACAAAAAGAAAAAAAATTGGAGCAATTGTTTTTCATCCCAAAATTTGTTTGTACCAAGAAAAGTAGTTTTGTGACCCCAATATTTTAGTGACCAAATCTTTTTTGGGACTTGAGTTATTTTTTTTTGACCAACATTGTTTCGGACCAAATTTAGTGGGACCAAAATCGTATTTAGCCAAATAAATTTTCCAAATAAAATAAGCTTAGAATTAGACCAAAATATTTTGTAGACCTACCAATTTTTGGGGGGGGGGGGTGAGAGGTAGGGGAGGGGGCAGTGGCCTTCGCAAATGGGGGCAATAGCCATGCCCCGCTCAACCTCGGGGCTCAGTCGGGGATAGCTTAATTTAAACAAATTAAGGAAGTGGTGGAGGGAGGGGGATGGGATGCCAGTCTGGAGAATTGGGTATTTGGCCCCACCACCCATGAAATCGTGCAGACGCCATTGGGCGGGAATCTGAAAATTGTTAGGGTCCTAATTTCGTTTCGGACCATAATTTTTAGGGCTGTGTTTTTGGTTTATAGTCTTGTATCATGGTCGTCGATGTATGTACCTTTTGATTTTCCTTTATATACCTCCTTTTAGTGCAACTTAATATACTGAAACATTATACTGGCCGTTTCTCTTACCGTATGTATGTTCCTTTTGATTTTCATGTTTATATCTTTTTCGTGCAAATATACAAAAAAATTGCGCTGCGCCGCTTGCAGTATTCTTTTTTGGTCCCAAAGTTTGGTCCAAAGAATTTTTGTCCACAAAATTTGGAGTATAACCAAATTTCGGGTCACAAGCACTTTTTGGTCACAAGCACTGTTTGAGTGACGAAAAATTTGGGTCACATTTATTTTTTTTTGGGGGGGGGAGGGGGGGAGGGGGGACTTTTGGTCCCAAAAAATTTGGTCCAACAAATGTTGGTCACAAAAATATTGGGGTCTGAAAACTTGTTTTCTTGGAACAAACGATTTTTCGGATTAGTCGGAACACAGAGACGTCGGAACACAGAGACGTCGGAACACAGCGACGTCGGAACACAGAGACGTCGGAACACAGGGACGTCGGAACACAGAGACGTCGGAACACAGAGACGTCGGAACACAGAGACGTCGGAACACAGAGACGTCGGAACACAGAGACGTCGGAACACAGAGACGTCGGAACACAGAGACGTCGGAACACAGAGACGTCGGAACACAGAGACGTCGGAACACAGAGACGTCGGAACACAGAGACGTCGGAACACAGAGACGTCGGAACACAGAGACGTCGGAACACAGAGACGTCGGAACACAGAGACGTCGGAACACAGAGACGTCGGAACACAGAGACGTCGGAACACAGAGACGTCGGAACACAGAGACGTCGGAACACAGAGACGTCGGAACACAGAGACGTCGGAACACAGAGATGTAACCCTAACTAATTGCATCTGCCAAACTTAGTACTGTAAGTAGGTGAATTAGTACTACGATCATAATCGAGTTAACGGAGCTGACGAGTATTCAAGATCAAAAGAGCACTGGCAATAATAACTTCGCACTTTTACTCTTATATTTATCAACGACGGTGAGATGCTCGTAACTATGTTTGTGTGTATCATGTATAATTTTCACAGAAATTAATACATATGTGGTAAATAATCACATAGTCGTTCGCCAGAGCATCAAAGGTACTTCTCGTAGTTCAGTGCTTACGTCTAATTTTTCCCGCGTCCATTCGTTCTGTACAGTAGTGTGGAGTGTTGTCCCATATGTCTACCATGCAAATTATGTTTGTAGACGTATTCTCTGTCAGCCTAAATGAACGAATTTAGGTTATGCGCCAGTGCAAACGTATAAAACATTGCCCTAATTGTATACAGTAGGCTATACTGTTAGTAAGATTAGCTGATGTGTACCCAGCGTATACTAGACATTAACGTAGAAGTTTACATTTTGCAACACAAATACAGTCAGTGAATTCGTATCTCTCAGGCTTGTACATCGTCAACAGTGGCAACTGATGAACGGATGTCAGTAACGAGGATTATAGGCTTAAAAGTAAGTAGCCTATGTAAGTGTAAGATTAGAAACTAGTAGTAGGCTAACGTAGGTTATGACTGAGTTAGACTATGCATAGCCTATGTTATTGTTACTCGTGTTAGGCCGAGTTGTTACTGTTACCTAGCTTGAAGTAAACATTGGGCCTAGGCTAGGGCAATACCTACATTAGGCTTGGCCTTATTCCACAAATAGGCCCAGTGGCCTATTTTGCTCTGTAACTGTTGTAAGCCTAGTCCTATGCCATAAACCTTACTGCTTGAAGTAATAGCACTGTTTGGAAGGACTAGATGCTAGTAGTAGTATAGTCAGTAGTGCGAAGTTCGGCATACTGCCAAGATCGGCCACCCTAAGAAATACACAATTTTAAAAAGACAACTGACAGGAAGGGCCAAATTTCACCAAAAAGTACGAAGCTACAGTTATTTTCTCTCCAAAATGGCCCGTGTGCAAGAAATTACTTACATATTAGTCAATAAAATGACGGAGATCTATGAAGTCTGTTATATTACTGAAAAAGCAACTGCGCCACCAATTTTATCACCAGCGCCACACTGTGGGTTGCGTGTCCGAACTTCGCAATACTCTAGCAAAGAAATACCAGTTCCACAATCACGAAGAATCTTCTTGGAAAACAACGTGAAAACAGTTTGCAGGAAAGAAAGTTTGGCCGTGTATCGTACTATAACAAAATTCACCCACCATATGAAGTATATTTTCTGGTGATTTAGACCAGAAGATTTAGTTTTGGGGTGTTTTAAGTCTTAAGTGTCCGAACTTCGAAGTCACCATCCTACTACACTGCTAAGTTATACTGATGATAGGCCTAGATGTTGGTTAACCAACCCCATGTCTCTCTTAGTTCTTACAAGTTACAGGTTAGCCAGTATCATGCATTCTGGGTATCTTTTTTCTACCTTATGTGACGCCCTACAGATTTATTCAGATTAAGAAAATAGCAGGAGTACGGTACTAACACTACTACTATTACTAGGCCTATACTATTACTAGTTTCTCCAGTTTATTCACAAGTGGAAAGGAGAAAATATTGTATTTGAATTGAAATGTACCAATTTTTTCCCTCATTTTCCAGCTGTTGCATGTAGGTTATTACTAGTGTGTTACTAGTCTGAGCCATGACTTCTGAAGTAAATGAACTGACACTTCACACAGTCACTGGGAATGTAAAGTACAGTGGAGTTGACTACGGCTCACAAAACTGGAAGTCTGGTGGCCTGCAGATTTTCCAGCGTGATAATGGCAAAACATTTTGTCGCATGTTCTTTTCAACGGGTAACCAGAAGACGTTTCCGGTTAGTCCTCAAAGTTTTATGTTTTTGACAAGGCCAAAATTTATTGGTTTTCGGAGGAATGTTAATAATTTCTTGTTTACATTTATGTGTAAAGTACTTATGAGGTTTCAGTGTCCTCAGGTAAACATAGTCCTTCTGAGGAATTTCACTGAATTAGGGAGAGGAAAAGGGTGGATAGGATTGGATTGGAAGGGCAAGAAATGTTTTAATATACAAAGACTGATTATGTTTGTTGATGTTGACAAGCCTATAATTTATTAAGTATCAGAGCATAGAGTTAGAGCATAGAGTTAGAGCATAGAGTTAGAGCATAGAGTTCTTGTTAACATTTTCACCAAGCACTTTTGAAGTTGTTGTGCCCGGAGGGAAATTAACTCAGGACATTCATTGAGTAAGACTAAGAGATGGGATAAGGACTTGGGGTAGAAAACACAATAATTGGAACTTTATATCTGAGATAGAAGGGAATTGAAGAGAGAGAATGGAGCAGACATACAGTATATGCAAGGAAGATCTTCACTCTATATCCTGTTTCAGCATTTTATGTGTCACTTTGTTGAATAAATTTTCCAAATTAAATGAGCCAAGTTGAAGTAATTACCCTTTTCATATTAAATTTTCATACAAATTGAAACCCATTCCAAGATGTGTTTTGTTGAAAATGGGTGTGATTCTTGGATGCATGGTATGCAGTGTACTATCTTATCCTGTCACATATTCTGTTGATAGGAATTGCTTCCAACATTTTCACACTTTTTCCTTTGCAACCTGAAAAATGTTGTTTCAAAAGTTTGGGAGTTAAATTGCTTTTTGGTCAGTTCTCTAAGTTTATTCACTATATATTGTATTATCTTAAACAGGTAGCGAATCTCTATTTAAAGTTTTTAACTGTTATGTTTAGCAATGGTGCACTCTATGAATGGTTTAACTAATCTTCTATTCTTTGTGTGGTAACTACTGTATATATACTCTTTTGCAAATTTCCTTTTTTAATGTGATTGCAAATCATCTTTCAGTTATCAAATAACATCAGGAGGGTGATATCGATCGCATCTAACCCGAGACGATGTCTGATACAGCTCAAGTCTGGATGCAACATCGTGATTGACAAGGGAAGGGAACCTCTGGTGGTCAAGCTTAGAGAGATTGTAGAAACCTTGGACTCTAAAAAAGGTACTTTTTTAATTACTGTTTGGGTGACTTGGAAAGAGCATTGAGATTCCGATCAGTAGATATATCGCATTGCAGGGAGAAGTAAACACAAGCAGAAATCCTGGCCTCCAGTATCATGTATTACTGCCTACTCCTGGCACCTTATACCCTGGTCATAATGGAAGGGTAACTCACTAGAGAGTCATTTCTGTTGCATAATGTTGAAAGTTGCCAGAAGTTTACCTTAAATCATTGAGAATACCAGTCGTGCCCCAAGCTGTGATCATTTACATTCCAGTTACATAAAATTGCAACAGTACAGTGTAGAGCACAGCAAATTCCTCATTGAGCTACACAAAAAGTCAACAGTGAAAAGGTACCCCCTTGGTACTCCCTCTTTCAGGAATTTCTATATGATTTGGGGTCCTTCGTAGCAAAATGGTGATAGTCTGCAACCCTTTAAAGTAGGACATTTTTTGTTCAATAGTGGCAAATAGGATAAATAATGGCAATTTACTTTTCCTTTGCAAATTTTTAGCCACCCTCCAAAAATTTGTGGCAATCCTAATAAAAAAGAGTCACATCCCCCACATTGAGTACCTATGCAACACCCTCAAACCATAATGGTTGATTCCTGCTTCATTCATTTAACACAACTCCATTTCATATTTTCATATTACAATAAAATAACTTCTTAATAACATTGGTAAATGCCATTTCATACATAAACTATTCTTTTCATATGTGTGTACTTTAACACATTCTGTGCAGTAATTAGCAAGGATGGGAGAAAGTTAAAAACCACTTGCACACCCAAGTGAGTAAATCTCCATAATGCCCCTCCCCTCCCCCCCCCCCCCCCACTAAGCCTCAGACATTTGGTGTTGAATTTTCAAGGTCTTCTGGTTTAGCATAGTTGGATGTTAAAGCAACTTTTTGCATTGAAAATTGATAAATGCTTCAATGCTAGCACATAGTAAATTCCCATTTTAAGTTACTCACCAGTTTGTTGAGTCAAGTTTCATTTCAAATAGTCTTCAAAACAAACGTAAATATTGTTTGAAATTTGGAAATCTGTATTTAAAGCTGTTTTATACAAAGTTGAAAAGTGTCCGACAGAAAAAATGTTGAAGATTGCACAGGGAAGAATTTATTGTTCAAATTTTCTGTCGCAATTTTGGAAGATGTGATGGCAAACACTATTATACAGTACATCTTTGCACTTGTATAGCAGTTTTTCCATTTTGCGATGTGATGCTGGATAAATATACCCTGTCACATCAAATTCATTAATAACCAACTAAATTCAATTGCATTTATTTGCTGCAATTAAAAATCTAGTAGGATGTCTTAGTTTGGTTAATTGCAATCATATTTTAAGAAATAGTCATAAGTTAAAGATAGAACATGTTTCGAAAAAGCTCAAAAAGCTCCTTTAAACGAACAATAAGATACCAAAAATATAATATGTTATTGTGTACCAGAAATGATGAAATTTGAGGATAAACTTCCAAGGTTCTCAAAAACCCAAAGTGTTATTGCATTAACATCTATGGGATGCAACATATTCTGTATAAGATAATTAATCAGAATAACACTCAGTAACGAGGGGCAGCTAAACTGCTAGGACAACTGAGTACCCTTAGTTTGATTCAGGGGTGTCAAATTACGGGCAACTATCAGATTAGCTTGATCAGAAAAGAACTCATCTCAAAGCAGAATACAGCAACTTTTACAAGCTTGGCCTGCCTCGTGCTCCAACAATGCTTCTTGGACTTCCCCAGTTCATATGGGTATCCAACAATTCATTGAAAACAAACTAAATAAATGTCTGAAATGGGATACGGTATGCAGCAGTCTGTGACTTTCAACAGAAAATGTTGACCATGCGCCTGGTTAGGAAGACACTTGCTCATTCTGTACAATTTTGTTTTTTGTGTCTGCAGCACCAAACGGACATATGAATGGGCTGAAGAGATCTCCACACGGGGCTGCAAGAAATGGGCAGGTAAGAAAACAAAATTCATGTCAGCTACTGTACAGTGCAAAACATGTTTGCTTCAAATTTACTTTTGGGTACAAAAAATTGCCACCTGCTAATGCTAATATCGTGAAAATGGTTCATAGGAACTGAATGCAGATTTCACCAGGATGCTTAGAATATAGTACTGTATATAATATCAGTCCCTGAACTAACCTATTAAGGGGTTTCAATGAAAAAGCAAACTTGCACTAAATGTTCCCTGCTCATTAATTTACCAAACTTTCACAATTTCTATAGTCAGTTATTTGACCGTGTGGAAACCTGAGTCCAGACGCTTATGACTTTTCAAAAACTTTATGCATGATGTATTTAACTATTGGCAAGACACCTTACAAGACAAGATTTTAGCATACCAACATTTGCGCACCTGTGATTAGATTGTCCTTAACTTTTCAAATAAAAAGAGAAATTAAAATTAAATAACAATTATAGATTTCTTTAATATACAGAAAATTGACAGAAATGTAAACACAATTGACAAATTTTCGTTTTATGAGCAGCTGAGCAAGTCGCCATCAGTGAAGAAGGTGAAATCCATACAGCAGTCTCCTCGCCTCTTCAGTCAAGTGGGCAACATCGATCAGAAGAGTCCAATCAGCATAGAGGATTTTGAAAACGAACCAATCACAAAACTGCCACTATTCTCCGATGTGGATGATGTTGGTGTAGATAAGGAGAATATGGGAGAGGTCATGTGAGTTATCTCTTTAATCAGTCAGACTCGAGGCGGGAGTCGCTGATCAGGGATTTATACAGGGTCTCGGGAATCCTGAAAAGTCAGGGAAAAAAGTCCACAACTTGCATATGAGTAGTAGCCCTTGTTCTTTGATTGGCTACATATTTGAAGTAACTGAAAGTATTTTTAGCAGTGTTGCTATGGTAACATTTTATAGACTGAAAGATGAACAAATGTATAAAACTATGTGTGCATTGTTTGCAATTCCATGTTATGATGTACAACACTTAAATGACATAAAATGTAATTTATTATATATTTTTAATTGCTTCGTTCAGGTTAGCCTCCTCTGAGAGCGGTAACAAAAGAACTCCTTACCAGATGAGGAAAGAGGAAGGGGGAAATATTTTCTTGGCATCTTGTGAGGAGAAACTTACCTTACTCAAAGAGAAGAAAAATGGTACGTTAAGTTAAAGAACGTGTAATATGACACTTTTTGACATGTAATATGAACATGTAATGAACATTTAATGAACATGTAATACGACACCTATTTTGGTTGAATAGTGCAATTTTAAATTCATCTGGCTCTGATGTAATATTTAGAATTTCCTGTTTCTCTGAAACCAGGAAGTTCATCAATTTATGTAATACTTGCAAGTTTTCGTACGGTTACCGACTTACCATGGATATCATATCAATCATTCAAAAAGTAAGACTTTAAATCCATTCAGATTAAAACCTCACTGAGTATGTGAAATTACTTCTTTTTTTTTTCATTTGTTCTTAAACAAGACCTAAAATTTCCTTTCATTTCATACTACAAATACACAACGTTTTTACATATTGAAACAAAATATGTTCCTGTTTGTCCAATAGTTTTTACAAAATTGCCCAAAAATGGTCACCCAGGGAGTCACCACTTTTCTGGAGGGATATTTGACCTTAAAAACAAGAGAACATAGAAATTCATGCTGTAATTTGCAATTAAAAATACTTACGTTCCAGGAACCATGTTGTTGCCGCAGATATCTGGTTTGTGTCTCATCAATCCGTCACCCGAAATAAATTGTTTCAAGTGTAATGGAGCCTAGAAAGCCAAAATAAACAAGAATTCCATCTCCAAAAATGTGATTCATATTTGCATGAATTTGTGTGGCAAGTCAACAATTTTTGATAGAATCATTCTTCGGTTATTTTTTTGATAAATGATTTCCGCTGATGACATGGCAGTTGCACGGTTGTGACAAGTCACTCTCTGGTCACCATTCAGTCAGCAAGGTGATGTCTTCCTTTCTGTCACGTCCGATAAAAATGTATTTCTTGCTGTTTCTTTCAGAGACAAACATCAATCCTGTCGCTAGATCTTTCTACGGGCGAGGGATGTCCATGTCGAACTATGCGTCTGTGGACAACTTTAAGTCTTACAGGTGAGATTCCATCCCCTCTCTACTTAGTGTCCTCTCTGTACCTGAAAATGTCGAGACTGTTATTTAATTGCAATGAATCCAAAGTTCACAAAATTTGTGTAATTTCTTTCTATTATCCCCCCCCCCAGACTATCACTCTGTTCATATTTCTATTAATCACATGCAAGAAAGCAATTTTAGATTTTTCATTTTTTTCCCCCCATTTAAAATGAGATTGGTATTGGATTTTCTTATTTAAACTTGCAAAAAATTGTAAAAGAGTCAACACAACACAAGCTGCATATGTTATTATTATTACCATATTATTTGACTATTTTTCTTACTACTCCTGACAACTTATCGTTATGAACATTTTGTCTGTTAAACTACTTTGTGAGTTAACTATGTCTGCTGATCGAATGTCTACCTGACCCACAACCACAGTACGTTGCAGCAATTGCTGTAAATTACTGTAAAATTGTATTAACAGCCAGGTTTTCTTGTTGTTGTTAAAGTACTTGCTCATTTTCTAATTGATCTCACTTATTTTCTGATAATTTTTTTGATATTTAAATGAATTTTTTATTGTGATGTATCATTTTGTTGTCTCTTTTGTGACTGGCATTTTTGCAGATCAAATCTCTCCAAGTCACCTGGTCCTCAGCTTTTTAGCCCATCAGCCAAGAGGCAGTCCAGTTTTCGTACATTCAGCTTCAAACCAAAGACTGCCGCCAAATTTGTGTCTAGGAATAACTTGCCTCAGAAGACACTACAGGGGTTTGTGGCAGTTCATATATTACACTTGTTTTTCATTCTGCCCTTTCCTTCTCTGTTCCCCTTTATATATCAGGGATGTGCCCACGCTGGGCGGCACTGGGCGTCCCCGCCCAGCACTAAAAATTACCGCCCAGCACTTTCTTAAAAATCGTGGATCCCACCCAGCACTATTTTCATCTAAAATCCTGACATTCCTAACATTATATTCAACATAAATTGGGCCTTGACTATGCCAAAATCATACAGGCTAATAATGCATCAGTTAAGCATGCGAGAAACATTACTTACTGCTCTCAATTGGTCCCTTGTAAAATCTCTTTGAAACAAACTAATAACTTTTACCAGGTAAGTGATATATTTCACTAAAAAAAAATTAAAAAATGTAAATTGTTAGCAAAACTAGTCCTTGTGTATGTGCTTAAAAAACTACACAAGTGCCAGCATTTGGCATCTGAGCACCTTCAAAAATTTCTCTAAGGGGAGGGGGACACCCCCTCCCCCTTAGACCCCTCCCCCAGGACGGCGATCAGTATACCCGACACTCAGGAAATCCTTGGCACATCCTTGATATATGTTAACCTTTTGAAAGATAATTTCCTTTAAGTTTGCCTTGAAATATACTATGCAAGGTCAGAAAGAAAACTCCTGACCGAGCCGTGCAAGGCACGGCTCCTGCAGGTTTCTTAGAAATTTTTATTGAAAAAATCAGGTCTATATTAATCTCTGGATTACTCCTTTAAGGCTAATTCAATGATGACATCATCTCCCCACAGTACAGGCCTCAATCTTAATGTTAATCCATTGTTTTTGTAAGTTTTAATGACTCGTTAGAAATGTCCTAATTACCTCATATGAATAACAGATCACCCTTTGATGTCATCCATCACCATGTCTCCCTGATAAATTAGTAGTGCATGGTTAATATGTTATTTGACACCATAAAAGTTCATATTCTTCCCTTTGGTGAGTGTGTTAGACTAAGCTGTCCAGTCACTTCAATCGATGAGCTTCAGATGTTTCAGGTGTAATTCCTCAAAAGCTAAAAATGCTATAGAAATTGCTGTGATTCTTAGAGGTCAACATACATATCAAAATAATATGTTTTGCCTAAGTCACCTAAGCACCTGTAGGTGCTAAGATCATCCTTTAAGTTAATTGCAAAAAAAAAGGCAAGGTTAGATAGTATTAAATCTCAAATGGCCATAATTACAATCAATCAATCAATTACTGGTAATTATGCAACAAAGCCTGATGTAACATGTGGCAACACACAATATGGTTACTATGGCAATATGAAAAGGACCACTATAGGTTCACATCATGTCATTGTCTTAAGAAGTGGAAAGTTTTGAGTGCTTGTCATCCTTCTCAAACTATTTTCATTTTACTTTGAAAATATGATATATGTATGGGCGACTTCTCAAAGTTTATGATGTCATAATATCTTCCTTAATTGCAGACTATCGTCCACTGTTTTATAAACTACAACAACGCCACCGTAAAAGATTAGTTGCATTTTTTGAGGTAGATTGCTCTCCCATTCAAAGCGCTGGACCTTTTATTCTAGTCACCGCATCCAATCCTATTTTCAGCCAAAAGTGCACCCGCTTAGCTAGGTGGGTTGTGTATCTTTTGAAAAGGCAAAAGTAGTTTCATGTGTTGAAAGGGAACAAGAATTGAAAGTGTGTGCACTGAAAGGGATTCTTATTTTTGTGAAGATTAAAAGAAATCAAGAACCAATGAGAACTAATAACTAATGAATTCACATTGAAGTCAAGCAAATATGATGAAAAGGAAACCTTGTTATTGATTAATTAAGTTAAGTCATGAATATGTAAGAGAGTTAGAACTAAGAGTTAGAACTAAGACTTTAAACTAAGAACAGATGAGACATAATTACTGATGAAAAAACTAACGATGAAAATAAGAGGAAATAAGAGGATGAAAATTGATTAATAATTAATAAGGTTAGGTCATAAAGATTGCCTAAATTTAGCAATTTACATTTAGCCCCATTAAACAGTAGGATGAGAAACTAGAAATACATAGACTGAAAAAGCTGTTACTGTTTTAGTCCAAACTGTTTAGTCCAAAAAGAAAACGAAAAGAAAGTTTTGGGTATCGTGTAAAGGCTTAAAGGTTTAATGTTTTTTTAAGTATTTTGTAAGCTTATGATTAAACATGAGCATGTCCGTTTGATATAAATTTAGAATAACAGGTATAATCATGTTAAATATTCTCTCAAAAAGCAAAAAGCAATATTTATTCAGAGTTAAAATAACAAAGTGATAGAGTTCGTTTTGCTTTTAGCTCTCCATTTTTCTTGTGAACATTTCTGTCACACTAGAATCAAACAGAAAGGACTGATATTAAATTTAGATATGTGTCCATTCTTAGGCATAAACCACATACAGGAAATAATTTTTAACACTTAGCTTGCAATATTATGGTGTGAGATTATAAAAAAAATTAAATATTAAGATTCAGAATAGAAACTCTGTGATTTGTCGTTTGATTCCTACATCCTGTTGGTCAAGTTGAGTGGCATTTTTTACTCACTAGAAAAGCTTGAACTTCCCTGTGCTTGAATTGTTGGTGAACTTATAGAAGTTTTCTACAAAACTTGATTACAAAGATTTGAGTTTGTTAAGTAAGTGTCGTATTGAATGTACACTGGCACTGCTGCATAGAAGCTGTCAGAATACTGGCCCTTTTAACATGAATTATTGCTATGATCATGCCAAGAGCAGGAATTTCCAAAATCGTGAGAAAAGCCGAGTCAAAGAAATCATGACACCAATTTGATGCGTTTGCATCATACATAACATTGGGCTACTCGCGGACAGGGATAAAGGGATAGTTCATCAGTCAAAATGGCTGGATCACAAGTCTAGCATCAGAAAGCTAATCTCTAAGTTTTTGGTGGCATAGATGTGTCCTGCCTATCTACAGGGGCACCGTAAGCCACATTTGAGCCTTGGGACAAGGATGTCCCATTTTTGATGTGTTCACTTTCCCTCAATTATATGATGGAAAAGAGAATACTTTCCTCTTTATCCTTAATTTCCACACACCCCCTAGTTCATCTGGCCCCCTGGCCACCCTCTCCCTTTGTCCCCTTGTCAGTTCTGCCCATGTGAATAATATTGTGTAGCTTTTCAAGATAAGAACACATTGTCTCTTGCTTTTTACAAGAGCATGTTAGTTCCGAATAAAGGTTGTTTTTATGTATGTGATGCATTAATTTGACTTTTCCTCTCATTGACAGATTTTCCAATCTGGGTAATACCTGTTACATGAATGCTATCCTCCAATCACTTTATGGATTAGAGTCCCTCAGGAATGAACTGGTACATTCAGAAGCATCGCAGAACTTCCAGCCAGAGTCTCTGTCATAGTAAGGGTATTTCTGAGTATTTCTCTCTGAGTATTTTTCTGAGAGCGTGGTGGCAAATTGGCTAAGGCGTCAGACTCGTGATCCAAGGATTGCTGGCTCGATTCCTGCCTAGTTCATTACGTTGTGTCCTTGGGCAAGATGCTTTATCTCACTTGCCTCTCTCCACTCTGGGGTTAAATGGGTACCTGTGAGGTAACTTGTCATTGGGCGCAGTATATAACTGCTGCCGACTGGAGGGATTGTCTCTGGGACAGGCTATCATTGACCAGGGGTAATAACCGTAATATAATGTCTGAAAAGCGCTTTGAGACCTATCACTGGTATAAAGAGCTATATAAAAAGCAATTATATTATTATAATTCTCTCCTTTGGTTCTAGACAGGTTGTTGCCACATTGAACTAGCAACCGTTTTTTTATTCAGACTATTTGGACAAACAATGTGTTTATTGTAAAACCGATGTCCATTCTAACCTGCCAAAATTCTGATATTTTTTTTCATTTATTGCAATCCTCAGATATAGACCTCACCGCATCTTATTAGAGTAGCGTTGTAACTCCATTAATCATATAAAACAGTAGCATTGAGGATCTGCCCCCTTGATTGATCCACCTCAGATCATGCTTAAAGGTTAAAGGTTAAAGTTGACAAAAACAGAAAAATAAATATACAACAAAAAATAATCAAATACTGATATATAAATGTAAGCTATGTTGATGGTACCCATTTTGTTCTTATAGTTCTGCAATGGTCTACAATATCATAAAGTTAAAATCCCATTAATGTATGTATATCTCTTTTTGAATGGCCAGATACCATACATTCAAAGAGTTATCCTATAGAAATAATGACATGCACAGTTACCATATAGACATGCCAATTAAATCTATTGTTATCCTTGTACAAGTTTTGTTTTAACAACAATAATAACAATAACAACAACTACAATAATAATAACTATATATTTGACTTGACTTTCAGCATTTCATCACCTGGACACCTTATCATTACAGTATTAGTCACATGCAAAGTGCATATTGTGAAAAAGCTTAACTTTTTATGTCATTTTTGGAAATGACTCATGAGTAATCCAGTTTGATGTTTAGGGACTCTAGTATCAGGTAATGTAAATAAATTGATAACCAGCCATTGAATACTTTCCTTTATCTTTCAAATAACTTTTTGTCGTCTGTCTCTTTTGAATACCACAGTGCCATCAAGGTATTATTTATTGCCAAGCTGCAGAATAAACCTAGAGATGTAATTAGTAAGTTACTGCTCAGGGTCAAAGACGCCATTTCCAAATCAGCCACAAGGTTTTCAGGATATCTTCAACACGTAAGTTTTTACCTGGCTTTGATCTCTGCAATCTGTAGTACTTATGCATGAATGCATAAATGGCCATGTCTTTAAATGTTTCATGATAGCTTGCTGACAATCTCGCTTTTCTAGTTTTCATTCCTTGCGGAATGGAAAAGGAACCTATGCAATGTGTGTGTGTATGGTTTTATGCGTCTGTGTGTGTGTGATAACTTTACATGTAGACACTAGCTGAAAATGCACTTGTTTGTTTTTACCTTCATATGTGGTATCAACTTTGGCGAGTAGAAGAACCCTATCGTGTCTTGTGCAGGTCAAAGGTCATTTCAGTCTGAAAACCTTCGAAATAAGATAATTTCACACTTGGCATATGGATCCATCTTAGTGACCTCAAATTTTTAGTAGTGATCAGTTACCATTTGAGGTCAGTAGGAGTCACGGACTGAAAACCTTGTAAAAGTATGAGCTACCAAGCTCTAAGTTGGTGGCGATCAGTGTTTATATAACCATTTTGCTTGGAATGCCAGTCAGAAGCTAAAGTAACATACATACTCCATAACCAGGGATCACCTCACCTTACTACAAGAGCAATTTTCTCCTAATCTTTAATCGTTGGATAGCTCACCTTTGTAGAGCCTGTGCTTTGCATTCCTAAAGTCACTGGTTCAAGTCACTAGGCCAAATTTTTGCTCTTTAAAAATGACTTTAAACCCAAAAAAATTATCAGTCAGTCTTTTCTTCATGTAACTTCCTTGTTTAGAGGTCTTTCATGTTGGAGAAATGAGACAGTCCTGTAAACAATTAACCCTGTTTCAAGTCTGTGTACATGTAACAACTTGACTGCAATTGTCTAACTACATTGTTGCTAACCTGGCTTAAATTGTCTTCTTCTTCTTTTATTTTTTTTTCATGAAAGGATGCCCAAGAGTTTCTCTGTCAATGTATGGATCAGCTCAATGAAGATACCCAGAAACTGAACAAGTTCCTCTCTGAGGGGATGGGTAACAAGCCCTTGCCGAGACAACTGAAGCTATCCTCCCCCACGTCGGACAATGTAGAGTTCACGGTCGTCCA
The DNA here is from genome assembly GCF_037975245.1 of Apostichopus japonicus. NCBI lineage: Eukaryota > Metazoa > Echinodermata > Holothuroidea > Aspidochirotida > Stichopodidae > Apostichopus > Apostichopus japonicus. Next base: position 8,783,276 of record NC_092583.1, read on the forward strand.
CACGATTCGTTGTCTGGAGTGCGGAGAGTCTATCACTAAGGAGGAAATGTTTCACGATCTTTCTCTTGACATGCCTAAACCGAGGTATTAATAACACAAGGAATAATACCTAAAGTGCTTCTTAGGTTAAACTTGATATGTTTTCAAGGTTACCTACGGTTTCCTTTTAAAGGCATTGAAGACTCGCCCCAAACCACGTGCGGCCATCTGAAAAAGTTAACTTTCCGTTGCTTTCAAGTGAAGTTTTTTATGTGTCCCTTCAAAATGCAGACAGTAATGAAACGTGATACCTTGTTATCTTTAGCTGGACCTGAGATATCCATCGCTCTATCGTTTGTACACTGTGCTGTGGGTATTGATCGCAGCTGTATGTACTGACTGTACACTAGTGTCTAATTACCGACGGTAGCAAGCTGTGTGTGTGTATTTTCTGGGATCGATGATGGTGTCTAATACTTCTGTTACACCTCATTCGAAACTAGGTCAGATTACCAGCATTAGACGTTTCTTTTTGCGCGAGTCTTCACACCCTTTAAGTGACCATGAATTTCTCCGAGGTTAAAATAGAATAACCTTGAATTTCCTATAAATGTTCTTTTGTTTCCCCCCTCCATTTATTCACCATTAATTATAAATCTTTCTCTGTTTGTTTTTCTGATACTGTTAATTGTAACATGATAACAAGTGTCATTGTATTACTACAAATGTTAACTTGGGGTTTGTATCTATAAAATAATGAAAGATGGGTACTGAGTAAATTAAAATGGTAAAGGCTTAGTAAAACAGCTTTATAAAGATAATTCAAGTATAAAATGAATGAAAAGTTGGTGGAACAATTTTCAATAAATGACTCTCTATCAGATGTGAAGTTACCTAGGATTACTTTGCATTTATTTAGAACTACCGTAATGTTGCCTAAAAAGACTCAAGTTACCAAACATGACTATTAATTCCAATGCCCTTTCAAGTTACCTAGAAGGACTATAAAGGTACCAAACATGGTTTTGAAATTATCTAAAATTGTTTTGCACTGTTTGCAGTTTGGTATATTCATTCCAATGCCCTTTCAAAGTTACCAAGAAGAACTATTAAGATACCTAATGTGGTTTAAAGTTACTTAAAATATGGACTTTCCAGTTACTAAGAATTGCTTTTGAAGATACCTAGGTTAACTCTGAAAACTTTGAAATAACCTGGAAGTTATGAACTTACCTTGCATTTTTTTTCTTATGAAACAAAGTTTTCCTTAAAAGGTGTATTGTTTTATTTTCATTTCATTTCTATGTCTTTAAGTAAAATGTATACAAGGTATGGCATGCTATATCAGTAACCCAAGATAAGATCTATTTACACATGTTCTTTATTTTACAAGTATATAATGCAGATGTGAAAGTAATAATTTTTTACAATATTGTCATTTTTTTTATACAGTGCTTTTTATCCGTCCACCATTCAAGTCGCTCTGGATAAATTCTTTGAATCTGAAGATATCAGCTATTCTTGCGAGAAATGTAAAGGCAAACAGGCAAGACTGTCGCACAAGTTCTCAAAGTTGTCTAGGTATATCTGACATCTTTTTTTTTTTTCCTTCTAGATTTAAAAATAATTTGGTTTTCATATTGTTATGAACTTTGAGATGGGGGATGGAGGGGGGGGTGGGGGATTACTGTCAGTCAGAAACCACAGTACAGTACACACTGTGTAAAAAGGGGACACACTCCAAGTTTATTTACTATAACCCAGAAAGGTACAGGGCAAAGGTATCTTGAGAGAGAGTCTGCTTTTTTTTCTATATGTGAGTGACTGGTCTAAGTTATAACAAAATTGAAACGAACAGAGAATTTTTTAGCCAGAGTTACTTAAACCCTGTTAGTCAGGCTATTAACAGTCTATTTGAATTAAGGAATATTCATACCACAACATTTCTTTGTTTTGTTGGTACCGGTCTTTTGTTGTTGCCGGATTTTTAAATATATGCAGTGAATGAGGTTGTTTTAATTAACCCATGACGTGTTTCATTATTATCCCTAAACTGTCAACGGAATCCATTTATTTAACAGTGTATAAATAACAACAAATATGAATGCACTTTATTTCTTTTGTGTTTTATATTTTAGGTATATCATCCTGAATTTGAAGCGGTACATGTACAGACTTGACTCTAGCCAGAATGGCAAGGTCCAGAAGGAAATAGAAATACCCAGATACTTGACCCTCAGTAGGCACTGTATGGCTGCAGTCGAAAAGCCATGGTAAGTCCCCTTCTTAATGAATGTACTACTCGTTACCATGACGTAGAGAAAGGTAACACCGACATAAAAAATTGATTGGTAAAAGAAGAAACATGTAAATATAAATTTATTAATATTGCAGTGATAATTTTTTTTGCAATGTCGACAAGTTGAAGATGACATTTGAAGTTTGAAGTTTTATACCGAGAATGAACTTTAAATGGCCCTTGGAGGAGGGGAGAGGCGGGGTGAGGGGAGGGGTTGAGGGGTGGAGATGAGGTTTGCAATAGAAGGTGGGTCAATAGGGTCGTCTGATATGAAATTCTGTTAACCCATCACCAAATAATGTGTCACATCAAAATTACCATCACAAGTAAAATCAAATGGATCGGGTGGGGTTGTCAGCTCAGCAAGCTACTTGGCGTGTTACTTTACGAGTCGGGCTGCTAAAGTTGTTATTGAGGTGTGGTTTGTTGAGCAGCTCCTCTTAAGAAATAATAATAATCATAATAATAATAGATTCTTATATAGCGCAATTTACCTAAGGCGGTCTCAATGCGCTTTACAAGTAACAAAAACAAGAAAAGGTATTAATCAAAATAAGAAGAAAATAAATGCCAATGTAGACAGTTAAAAACTTGACATACAAGTCTCTGCTTCCCTGCCTTTGCTTGTCATATCATGCTATCAGTTATAAAGCATTGTTTTAATACCAGTGGTGTTTGGAATTTCTTCATAATTGTACAAGCTAGAATACTGGTAAGAGCTTCCCTTGTGTGCTTATCAAGGACGTAAATAACTCATACATTATGTCCCATGTGAATTCATTGTTCTTTCTTCTTTTCTTTTTTATCTAGTAATGGTGAAGCAACTCCCACAGATGAGATGGCCATGCTTCTCACTTCATCCCCTAGGAGGAAGCTCTCTTTCGATGCTGGGTAAGTACAACCCATATTAGATTGACGTGTTGCTAAAATTGGACGTTATGACATCTTATTGCAGGTGATTTCTTGCTGTAGCAAGTGATCTTTAGCTCTCTCTCCAAATGTCCCTCCCATTGAGATCTGTGCAGGAAGTTTCCTCTATTTCTAAGAAACTGGAAAAGCTGTTCTTGCTCTAGTCATACCAAGCAAAGCAAAGCTGGTCGAGTTCTGTTTGCAAAACTGCAGACGACATTTTCACTTTGTCCGTCCACTGTTTATCTCTTACCTCTCCTCTTCTCCTGTTGCTTTCTTCTCTCCATCCCTTGTCTACTAATCCCCTTACAACTATCTCTTTGTGTTCACCATGCTCATTAACCTGTCTGTATTCTGTGCATGTTTTTGTCCCTTCTGTTACTTGTCATTTAGCCTCTGAAGAAGATCCTGCTAGGATCAAAACGTCAGGCCAACTTACTTTTACACAAATGTTAAGATTTCACGATATTGAATGTTTTTGGCAACGAAATGACGAAGCTATTTTATTTACATGACACAGAGACGGGGGAGAGAGAAGAGATAAACACGTCAAGAGACAGAGGTTGGATATGGACCAGAAAGATGCCCTCGATGAGAACGATCAGGTGGTGTTAATATCGGAAGCAGATTCAGAAGAAGAGGTAAGAAAAAAACGTGTTTCATTCCACAGATAAAATACTTCAGCCGAGTTGAGAATTACTATAAAACTAATCAGTGCCAGACTCATAGTGAGTCCTTACTGGTACTTTGTACTAGCAGGGATGTGCCCACGCTGGGCGGCCCCGCCCAGCACTAAAAATTACCGCCCAGCACTGTCTTAAAATCGTGAATCCCACCCAGCACTATTTTCATCTAAAATCCTGACATTCCTGACAATATATTCAACATAAATTGGGCCTAGCGTATGCCAAAATCATACATATAATGCATCAGTTACGCATGCGAGAAACATTATTTACGGCCCGCAAACGGTCCCTTGTAAAATCTCTTTGAAACAAACTGATTACTTTTACCAGGTATGTAATATATTTCACTAAAAAAAAAAAAAAAATTGTTAGCAAAACTAGTACTTGTGTATACATGTGCTTAAAAAGCTACACAAGCACCAGCATTTGACATCTGAGCACCTTCAAAAATCGAAAATCCCCTTAGACCCCTCACCCAGGATGGCGATCAGTATACCTGGCACTCAGGAAATCCTGGGCACATCCCTGTACTTCTGACATAGTCACAGGTACTCCAGCTTTCCCTCATGAATGTTTACATCGTATTCTGGACATATTGAATATTACTGTGGGAAGGAGTGCAAGATAAATGTACTTATGCTCATGCTTAGAGCCTTGTACTGGTACTAGTACTCACACCAAGGGGAATTCTGCAGGTACTACTTGTCCAATAGATAATAATATACAAATAATGAATGGTTATGAGAGCAATAGTGCAAATATTTCATGAGTTGAAAGATGGAATGTTCCATTCAACGAGGCGCAGCAGAGTTGAATGGAACAAATTACATCTTTCAACGAATGAAATATTTGCACTATTGCACGAATGGAAACCATTCATTATTTGTTTTATACAACATATTATATTAAGATGGGTAAAAGGCATTCATGCAACAGGTTGTTTTGAACAGACAGGTTTCTCTGCTCTCTTACCATTGAAAAAAGTACTACCCAAAAAATATAACCCATGGTTCTATTTCATAGAGTGGAATAGAGCGGATTTTGCATGCAATCAACGAGCAATTGACCAGTCAAATGACCAGAATACAATTAGGTGTTATATAATAGTAAATATTAAGCTGGAAGTAAAAACATTCGATTGCTTCAATTTTACTCTCCTATTTTTGTGACAGAAGGCAGCCGACAGAGACGTAAGAGCAATGACTGAAGATGAACAGCTTGCGTACGTTTTGAAGTTGAGCCAATCAGAGATTAAGAGGAAGAAGGGTAAAACCCCCTTGGACTTGAGCCCCACGGTTACTATGGCTACACAGACCGAAACCAGTTTTAGAGGAAAGGTTAACTCTAGTTTTAGTGAAGAAAAAAGCCCAACAAAAGTACACAAAGAAAAGAACCCTGATAAATGTCAAATTGTCCCGGACGGAAACATTGCCATATCCGAGCCATCGGATATGGCGGACGGTTATCAAACTACGGGGAGTCTTCAGACTCCCGTTAAGGTTTCCATGGGGATGCAGTCCGATGGAGAGGGGGCTTCTCTGGAGGGCGCAGAAGCGGTAGAAATCACTGAAATTGAATCAGATAGTTCGATAACTCCTGACGCGGCAGCCGAAGAGAAAGAAGAAAGTCTTAAGAGCGGTGAAAATTTGTCAAATCCTGCGAAAGCCAACAAAGAAGAGGATGTCTTCTCTCTGCCTGATTCTAACCTGAGTCGGGAGCAGCTGCGAGCTCAAGAAGATGAGGAACTCAGGAAAGCCACAGAGCTTAGCTTACTCGGTAAAATTCATCCCTAATTGTCTTTTTTTGTTCCAAAGTTTGACACGATTGAAAAGAAGATTAATGTTGCTATTCAAAGGCAGAGATTAAATTGATTTACTCAGGAATACAAGTCCACTCACTGAAACTGTCACTCTCGACTGGTAGCAAAGAACTTTATTAACGATTGCCACTGCGCTTCTCAGGGTCTGCCAATAATTTGGAGAGGTGGGTGGTGGTCCAGTTGATAATATTATAATGATTATTGTTTTTTATTTTCTTCCTCTTTTGGAGGGGAGGGGTTGGATATCACAAGTGACAGCATTATTTGCGTGGGGGGAATGAATTTGCCAAAGGTTTGGTAGATATAGTAAGCTATCATTTGCAGTTTAAAATAAGTTCATCGGTATAGGACATAAAAATATAGTAGTTTGTAATAGTTTAAAAATCTAGTGTTATTAGTGTTATTCTAAATAGAAAATGCGTCAGTGCTAATGAGGATTGCTTTCTGTGCTAATGAGGATTGTTTCTGTGCTAACGAGGATTGATTCGTTTTTTTAAACATTTAGAACAGAAAGATGTGGCTCTCAGAGAGGAAGAGGAAATACGAAAAGCTCAGGAATTAAGTTTACAAGGTAAGAAAAGACTTTACCTTCCTAAAGGGTGACTCTAGGTCAATGTTTATACATCTGTTTATTTAAAGGTATTCACCGTCTGAAATGCTCCTTTAATGCTAAATGAATTTTGACATCATTTCCCCAGTTCAGGCCTACTAATCATGACTACTGTTTATCTGTTTCCTTATGTGTTCTAATAGCTCTACAAATATTTGTTCTATTATCCCCCCCCCCCTTGCCCCCCAACATCCAGTGTAAAGAAAAAGTGGGTGCAAGAATGAATTCAGACACTTTGATAAATTTCTAATAATAAATTTTCAATAGTTCATCTGAGGCTACGAAAGTCTATTATGTCGCTTTTGAGTATTTTTTGTCACTTATAGGATTGGATCTATGTGTCAGTCTGTGAGACTATCTTGTCCAGCCATTTTGTTGAGTGTTTGATGGTTTAATTAGTTAATAATTATTAATTTTTTGTACTCATAGAAGATGGTTACAATTTGATATTGCAAACATGGCAACTTCAGTGCCTATCAGTGCAACTACATATATGTATAACACATAATGCAAATTTAGAGAACATGTGACAATACCATACACCACCATTACACTGATTCTTCATAGAAGATACCCCCCCCCCCCTGACGGACTCAAATGGACTGCTGGCGCCCTTTTCAGCTTTTTACCACATTTTCCTTATTCGTGATTATTGCCTTTTTTAATGCGCTCTCATCTACCTATTGACATTTGTCACATTATCTGCAAATGAGCAAGGCCCGGAAAGGGTCATTTCCGGCGATCTAGGGTGTATCTTTACTCAAAAAGATTCTGTTCCCTCTGCGCCAACCTGTAGTGGTGCTCCGCTTAGATAGTGTCGAAAAGCCCCTACAGACCATTCCCGACCCCCCTGACCTATACCCCTAGCTCTGCCTCTGCATAGAAGGCGTAGTAACCCATACTCTCTTTCACTTTCTCTCTGTCTAGAGTATGAGAAACAGTCCCCGCCTCTGATGATCCAAGAGGCTGTGGATGATAGTCCTGACCGGCCATTGTATAGTAAAGAGGAGTGGAAAAAACTCAAACAGAATGCAAGGGTAAGCCATGATTGTCCACTTGTTACCTAGTAACATGTCAAAACAGGCCACAATGGCCGTAGCGACTTCAATATCTTGACCCGTGTAGAGACCTAAAAATAAAACGACAGAGAAGAACTGAGGCTTCAATAAGCTGGTTAACATGAAAATGGGTAATTTAATAGACAATAGTATTGACTAGAGTTATAACAGGAATTAAAAAAAAATTTGTGTAGAGAAGCAGAGTTTGCTAGGCTTGAATTACAAATGGGCACAGTAGGAATACCTACCTGGGTGAGCTGTTTCTAAAAACAAAAAAAAACCCTGCCAAAAATATAATTATTAATTTATTAATATATAAATTATTAATTTGGCTGTATTGCCCTTTCTTCTTTTATACTATAATTACGAACAGTGATGGCAATAAACAGGTTGGTTGCTATAGCAGGGTTGCCATTGGCAACACTACAAATTTCAAAGAGGTTATCATTCTTTATATGTGTTCTCAACTCTCGGGTCTGGGAATAGGATTCTGTGCAGCATTTTTGTCTGTTATTATTTTCCTCTGTTCCAAGATAATCCCATACAATTTTATCGTACTTCAAAGGATTGGTGGCAGATGTTGATTATCTAGCAAATTAATGAAAATTTTTCTGCATGCATAGGTGAAACCACAGCCTCATGGCATCTTGTAGTGCCAAAAATATGAATTACATCTGGCCACTTCGGCTGAAAATGTTTGTTTACATTTTTATAATTTCTCAATCATTCTACTCAATTGTTTCTACCAAAATAACAAGGTTCATTTTGATGACATTCTTAGTGTAGAGAACTTTGCCAGCTTTAATTCAAAATTGATCAGGTTTCAAGGATTAATCAACAAGGTGATTATGATGGCCTAAGGATTATTCCACAAGAAGATTACAATAGCCTAAGTACAGCTATTGCATTTGCCTAGATGACATCACAGACCTCTACTATGAACCAGTAATAGGAAGGTTTAGCCTTATAATATATACATATAATATATATTATATATATTATTTATGTCATATATTATATAAATTTAACCTCAAAATAGGTTATATTCAAACGACCGTAACTTGATTTAGCCGCCAGATATTGAGATGGGGGTATTTCAACTAGCAGTGTGGATTAGTTTACTCTTCGATATAAGTTTCACATTGTTTGTCACCAGAAAAATCCTTCTCAGACTTGAATGACTGTCCATGTCCATACCCCGTCTGGTCACTGTTTCTAAATATTTGATACTTTCTAGTTTTATAACATGAAGGATGACTTTATAATACACACCTTAATAAAGTAATAGCAACCAATCAACAGTATAGACATATCTTCAACCAACTTTGCTTTGACCTTTGAATGAGCGTTCCGATAGATTTAACCCTGCGTGTTTAGTGCTTATGGATGCTTTTGCTTTTATTTTCATTCATGTTCTTCTTGCCACACAGGAAGGAGACATGCCCAATTCTTATCAATTAGTCTGCGTGGTGAGTCACATCGGCAGCTCGTTAACGATGGGCCATTACGTCAGCGACGTATTTAACAGCAAATCCGAGTCGTGGCTAAGCTACGACGATTCAAACGTTTCGGTCATCTCAGGGAATCAGGTCCGCGAAGAAAGGAAACGAACGGGCTATATTTTCTTCTATGAAAAAATATGAATGAGGAAAGGGAGAGACCTTGACTAGACTGAAGGAGACCAGTGTGTGATCAATTATTGTTTTATAAAACAAGGAAAAAATTATCTCTGGGATATTTTTGCCAAAGGGTGTCAACACTACCTCCTCTTGCACCCCTACTGTCCTCCTTCTGGTCTCCTTTCCCCCTCCCCGGTTATTTTTTGCTCTCCAAAAAGTAGACGATGGTGACATAACCAATATGAAAGGAGTTAAGGAGGACAAAACTGACTTCATTTTCCAGTTTTCTCGAAAAAACAATCTTGACTTTTTCATTTTTTTTGAAAATGCATCAGAACAGGGTTCCTGCAAACTTATTGATTTTGAGATCATCTAGCATTATTATATATCGTTTCACCCGATGCAAATAATTTGGCATTTGGCTGCGGCTCGTGAAATCGTTGCACAGATATTAAAAGTAGTACTAGTGTTACACCGAAAATACAGTTTAGTCTTGGTTATCAAGAAACATCTGGACCACATACGAGAGAAGCCTGTATGATAAGATTCCTAGTATCGTTTGCCCATGTTTTTTTTCATCTATACATTGTATAATGTTGAATAATAATTTATCTGGTATTACTTGAGAAAAATGCTTTGTAAATTGTTTTAAATTGGAATAACAGATGCAAAGATGTATAGCAGTCTTTGTAGACAAAATTCAGAGCATTTATGACTGCAACACATAATTTCGAAGACTCAATTATTATGATGATTATATTTTTTCGTAATGGGAAAAACAGTACTGGAAAACAGTGCACAGAATGTTCTGTGTATGCACAGTACTATGGCATTTTAAAGAGAAGAAATTGTTGGCTCATAACCCAGCATCATATGGATTAAAGGCATTGAAGACTCGCCCCAAACCTTGTGGGGCCATCTGAAAAAAAGTTAACTTTCTGTTGCTTGCAAGTGACGTTTTGTTGGTGTCGCTACAAAATGCAGACAGTTATGAAACTTGATACCTTAATTGTTATCTTTTGCTGGACCTGAGATGTCCATCGCTGTATCGTCTGTATAGTGTGCTGTGGGTATTGACCGTCGCTGTATGTACTGACTGCACACTAGTGTCTAATTACCGAGGGTTGCAAGCTGTGTGTGTATTTTCTGGGATCGATGGTGGTGTCTAACACTTCTGTTATCATTCGAAACTAGGTCAGATTACCGGCATTAGACGTTCCTTTTTGCGCGAGTCTTCACACCCTTTAATGAGATGTAGATAATCCAGGTGTGTGTTAGTGTAATAACATATGTTTATATATATATATATATATATATATATATATATATATATATATATATATATATATATATATATACACATATATATATATATATATATATATACAAACACACATACACACACACACACATATATATATATATATACATATCTATATACCATCGTCTACTTCCTGTCTGGTGTGGTCTTGTTCCATATTCCATATCAAACGTGGCTTCCTGTCAACGGAGAAGATAGCTGTTTACTGACATTGCTAGTTGATGACTTTACCTACTTTAACATCATTCTTGGGGTGTAGTCCAGGTGTAAAGGTTGTTGTACATCAGTAGGCTAATGAATTCATCAGTAGCAGACATTCTTTATACATTCCACATAGTTTAACTTGTTAACACTAATACAAGTCCCTATAACGGTAGTGTGATTTCAAGATGCATTATGTTGCGATGTTGCCGTTGTGGAAGTACCATAAGTTTCGTGAAGACTGAATTATTGGAGAGACACAACAATAGACAAAATCATGCAATCCCTGTAGGGTGAACTTGGTTTATTTCTATGACACAATAACAAAATAAAATTTGTTGATAAAAAATATTGGCTGCAACTGTTGATTATGATGTTGTAACTCTGTACGTGCCCTCCTTCTAGGAATCAAAGGCAGGGGGAGGGTGAGGGGCAAGGGGAGGGGCAAGGGGGAGGGGGGTGGACAAAGGGAGAAACATATCAATGCAAACCTTCAAAGGTAATCTTGGTTTGTGTCGATATGATAAGGCTTTAAAAGATGAAATCAATTATGAATCTGGCTAGAAAGACAACAATATTGTATTAAAGTACTGAACTTTCCATATGCATATGAAGGGAGTGGGGCAGTTTGGCGGGGAGGGGGGAGGGGGAGGGAAGACGAGAGTAGATAATGATATGGGTGAGTCAACCTTTATGTTTGGAAATTATTCATTTTGTGATGGGAAGATGAACAGACAGTAAAATTTAGAATAGAAATAATTGTTTTTAGTATTATTCAGTTCATGCTGAACTGTTGATTCCAATCCCAGCAAATATAACAAACTATCCAGCAGTCTGAGCTCCTTTGAGACAGCAAACTTTAGTCTGATGTCGATTATTTATTAACCTGCAGATTCTTCGAGTAAACTCGACTTTAATAGCTAAATAAAAACATCATTGAAACTTATTTTAGTGACTTTTTAACTAGCGTTTACACTGTGAAACCGAAACAGACAGTAAAATTTGGCTGTCAAATGAGAGAAGACAATATAAGCATTGGGTTTAGTTAAGAATCAGCAATTCTGATTGTATTTAGACAAGAAGGAGATGAAAGAGGGAGGGGTTAGTATTCATGTATAGTTAGGCGAATGTTATGAGATGCTCTCATACGTTGAAATATTTACAGCGATCGTGCTTATCGGTGGTTAAAACAGTGGCGTAGGAAGGTACTTTTGAGGGGGGGGGGCTGAAGACTGATGGCCAGCCTGGGGGAGGGGTCTAAGGGGAGGGGGTGTCCCCCTCCCCTTTGGAATTTTTTGCATTTCCAGGTGGCCTCAGATGCAATTTGGTGCAATATAGCACACTTCAACACCCACTCCATTTTGTAAACTTAATTTTGTATTTTCACCTGGCCTTAGATGCAATTTGGTGCTCCAAATGAGATTTTTTTTTCTCATTTGGAAATGAAAAAGGGGTTTTCTGACTTGCGAACCGGGGGGGCGGAATGATACTTCCGCCCCTCCACATTTTTCACTGGGGGGGGGCTGGCGCCCCCCAGCCCCCCGGTTCCTACGCCCTTGGGTTAAAATAAAACTTCAAGAGCACTTCAGTTGTTTGAACTGTTCTAGTCTTGACTATTACCCCGGATATGTCACACCGACGGTGTTCTGATAGCCAAGTCAGTCTTGTGGTAAGAGTATGAGTACACCGTGCGAGAACTGGAACAAGGAATAATCTATCCGTTATCGCATCGCAAAGTGCTATGTAAAATGGGTTGTTATACGAAAGCGTGGTGGCCAATTGGCTAAGGCGTCGGACTCGTGATCCAACGATTGCTGGTTCAATTCATGCCTAGTTCATTACGTTGTGTCCTTGGGCAAGATGCTTTTATCTCACTTGCCTCTCTCCACTCAGGGGTTAAATGGGCAGCTGTGAGGTAACTTGCCATTGGGCGCAGTATATAACTGCTGCCGACTGGAGGGATTGTCTCTGGGACAGGTTATCATTGACCAGGGGTAATATAACGTCTGTAAAGCGCTTTGAGACCTATCGCTAGTATAAAGCGCTATATGAAAATCAAATATTATTATGATTATACAAGTGCCAAGAGGAAAGATAGTATTCTGTGGAGGAACATTGAGCGCTTTGGAATCCTGCTATACAAAATGTGAGCACTAAGTTATTGCCTGCATTCCTTAACCTCACTTCCTGAAACCCCCCCCCCCCAGTCAAGATGACCCCAGGAGATTGATTTCAGGTAACTATGCTAGAATACAAGTTATTTATTTGAAAGAAACATTAATATGAAATTATGAACACCCCCCCCGAAAAAAAAAATATATGCTATTATCTAAATCGACACTCGACAATTTCAACACGACTGGACACAGGTTTGACTTGTGGTCACCGATATCAAACCTGTGTTACGCGCCGTGTAAATATGCATGTGATTGAATTATTACGATTTAGTTCGAACTTACTTGCCTTAGAGATTGCGTCAGGATAATATAATCGTTTCAATCTCGCTTTGTTTCTAATGATCCGATAAAAGTATCAAATTCCAGCTGAAACTTTGGTTAAAGGTAAAATTGAGTTAATTCGGGTTTTTGATTACATTAATGCATTTTATCTTTGAAGAATAAAACCAAATTAAATTATAAATATTGAGTACAAAATATCCTTACAGGGTGCCGATATTCATAGGATTGTAGGAGTTAATAATATCTATTTTTAGATCGATGTGTCTCATAATGTTACAATATATATCTATATCGTATATTGTAATATTAACGATAAACTTATAAATCTTTGTCGTAAGGGTTTTGCGTTTAAGAAAAATCACACTATAGGAACATACAGAATTAAAGCTTTCGAAAACATACATTCTTTTATGATTTCAATTGACATGAAGTTCAAATAAAGTGAAACGCTCAAAAGTTAACGAACATCTGTTGTTATTGAAGTTTTATTTTTTTATTTATTTTTTTTCTCGATTAGAGAGTGAGGGTAGGTGTGAATATGACTTTGACAGCAAAAATGTTTCTATCACGGAAGGATTTGTTTTCCTCAATTGATGTGAAATGCTCAACAGTTTACGAACGTCTGTTGTTTTTCTTTTTTAATATTTTTTTTTTAAATATTTTTTTAGAGGGTGGGGGTAGAGGGCGAGTATCAGTTTTACAGAAAAAAATGTTTCTTTTGGTCAGACGTTTATTTAGCCAAGACGCTGTGAAATATCCCTGATTAAAGTGGAGAAAGAAAATTGTCGTGTGGTTACGGGTAAATACATAAGCAGTGGCGTATCCAGGATTTTCTGACCCGGGGGGCGTGAATTACTATCTAAGCGGAGCGCCACCATCGGTTGGCGCGCAGCGTACAAGAAAATTTCTAGTTTTGGTACCCCCAGATCACCGGAAATGGTACTTCTCGAGCTTGAAACTGACCAACCAGATGTACACTTTTGCCTGAGAACCAAGTATTTCCAAATGGTTTTTTTTTTCCATCTATAACCTTTTTGAAGATTGTCATCAGTCACACATCATGTTCGACCTCATCACATCTCCTGCGGATCATTGCTTTTGTAGGTGGTTCTAAGTCGCGGCCCACTATAACCGTCAGCTCCACTTTTCAAGGTTTTAAGCCCATTATTTGTTCAGAATTTGAAAATTCACGATAAATTCACTTCAAAACATACCCATAATGCAATGTTGCACAAAATTTCATCTATGGACAATCAATACAGAAAAACCTACTTCAACCCCAAACAGACTAGTCAAATTTGCACGAGTAGAGGGAAGTATGATGAAGAATGTTGGTCAGGGAATTTTCGAAAATTCCGACACAGTTAATTTATTGGTGTACAAATAATAAAACCTCTTTAAGGAAATAGATATTTTCGAAACCGAACACTACACACATCGACAGTTTTGAACATGGGCGCAGATCAGTCTTAGATAATGGTATGAACGCGAGTCTGTTCTCTGACACTATCTAAGCGGAGCGCGACCATGGGTTCGCGCGTAGCGATTTTTTGGGTCAAATATAGCCTCCCAGATCGCTGGAAATAACACTTCCCAGACCTAATGATGCTCCCAAACCTCCTTAAGTTTGAGATTCCATGGTTTAGAAATTTAGTTTGGGGAAATACATGCATGGGCGTCTGCAGAAAAAAATCAGGGGAAAAATAATCCAAGTAGACTTTTGTATACGATGGGTCTGGTGTCCTCTCCCAGAAAACAATTATAGACTGCCGCAAATGCGATTTCCGTCCTATATTTAACAACTGTGGATAAATATAATAAAATGAGAACTGTTGCATGTGATTTGCACAATGCTGGATCAAACTTCGCCAAAGTTCAATACAGGGGAACTTGAAATGCAGCTATTGTTCAAGACAAATTGGTGGGGACACGGTATATCATGTCCCCACTGCTGAAAAGGTTAGTGGGGACGCGTCCCGCTGTCCCCACCAGGATCTGCGCCCATGGTTTGGAGGCTGTTCATTCTGGAACGCCATTTTCATGCTCACTGATATGGAGTGATATCTGCTGTTTGCTTTACAAATTCGAATAATTCGAATATTGTTAGATGCATGTCCATTCAGTCCAGTGTCCTTGGGATTTCTTGGGATTTTACGGGGCCTGATCTTAGGAAATCGGGAGTGGTCACACTCCATTTAGGTAAGTGCACGACCACAAGACGTCACTTATACACAACCCGATCACTAGTCTTGTTATCGATGAAGTGGTGTGTTGCCGGATTTTGTGAAGGTCTTGGTACTATACGGGCGAAGGTCGAGAGGGGTGGGGCGTAGGGGTTGTGGGGCGCGCGTTTTCATGCAGATGAGGACAATCTCAAGAAGTGATGGGTGTGTGTATATGTAAATATATATATAAATATATATATATATATATATATATATATATATTAACAATACAAGGTCAAGTATACTTAAGGGAAAGTTCATGCACTTTGTGTAAGCTGCGGTATGCATCTATTTCATTGCATATAGTTCTATAACGATTCATGAAGCTGTAGGCCTGCCTGTACTAAATGTCAACTTTTATCATCAACCCCTCTGTGTCCACATGCACTTTGTATACATATCGCAGGTCCGGATATTTCCCACAAATAAAGCCTAAACTCGAGACCATTTGACGTATTTCCTGAATTAGTTAGAAATTTCTAGTTAAGTTTGTGGTTTGCGATCTACAGACCATGAACTTTAAGATCCTGGGAATTCCAACGCATACATTGTTCCTCCCAATAGTTTCCTGTATTACTCATTTCTTAAAGAGCTTAAGTTGAAATTTTACTAATCCGAGGTGGGTTATTGCACTTTTTACGAGGAGCCGTACAGCCTCCTTGTTTTGGTATGTATTTAAGCCATTTTTTTAATTAAATAATTTTTAAACTTTTCTCAAGCGTAATTTATACATATAATTACGCATACAGTGGAATTTCGACCTTCCTTACCGGTTCGAACCTCTGGATATACAATCGACGTCCATAGCCTAGTGGTTAGGGTGTCCGCATATAAAGCGGGAGGCCCGGGTTCGAATCCCGGTGGAGGCTGGAAGTTTTTTAAATGTTCTGGATTTTCCAACTCACTGCAATTTCAATTATATATATATAGATATATATATATATAATTGACTTAAGACTTGTAATTATTTATCAAACGTTTACTAGTTATATGTCAAGGTGGACTAATCTAGACTAATCACCACCACCACCACCACCACCACCACCACCACCACCACCATCATCATCATCATCATCATCATCATCATCATCATCATCATCATCATCATCATCATCATCATCATCATCATCATCATCATCATCATCATCATCATCATCATCATCATCATCATCATCATCATCATCATCATCATTATAGAAGTTAAATCATGAATAAACATACACTTTACCAGGACTGTCAGCCAAACAGAGTATACCGAAACTTATTGGTATATTAGCCCAATGAAAGGAACATAGAATTGCTCCCATTTAAAAGACACATTGCATACATAATTCGTTGACACCAGTTCGAATCTCACCGCTGTCTTCAATATATAAGCCTGCATGGTGGGATGTGTGACATAAATACAAAAAAATACAACACACGAAAACGTGGCAGACGTTTTGAGAGTTTTAACAAATCAAAATGTATCAACCATAAATTGTTCCAGTGGATAATAACTAAAACTCATTACGATTTTCATTTATATATATTCATTTGCCTTTGTCGTTTACCTCCATTGCATTAACATAAAGTCTGTTCAAAGTATCTCTTTCGAGATACGGCTTTAGGAATCACAAATGATTTCGAGTTGGTTAGCATCCTGTTTGATCTCTAGAGTAAGGCAAAATATGTCACCAAAAACAGAACTAGTATTGTTCGATACAGGTGACAAACGCCTACAGTGGAATTACGACCTTCCTTACCGGTTTCGAACCTCTGGACATACAATCAGCGTCCATAGCCTAGTGGTTAGGGTGTCCGCGTACAGAGCGGAAGGCCCGGGTTCGAATCCCCGTGGAGGCTGGAAGTTTTTTTTCACTGTTCTTGATTTTCCAACTCATTACGATTTTCATTTATATATATATATATATAAATATATATATATATATATATATATATATATATATATATATATATATTATATACATTAGTGAGAGAGGAAATATGGAAACTTCAAAATGGGATTGTCGGTGTAATGGGTAGGGTGAGGCGCACGCCCTGCCGAAATCATCGTATATAATAGGGATCAGCGCTGTAATTATGTCACTGTTCCTCTTTCTCTTCCCGGTTTCTTGCCGTTTTTTCTACTCCTTCCTTTTCTCCTTTTTCTCTCTTTCTTCTTTTTCTTTTCCCTTCCTTCCTCCCCTTCTTTCCCCTCTTTTTTCCCTTTTTCCTTCTCTCTTTTTTCTCTCCTCTTTTCCTTACCCGGGGGGCGCGCGCCCCCAACGCCCCCCCTGGGTACGCGCCTGATGAGCGCTTTTATCTGAAGTAGGCCTAATGTCAAAACCCTTGAATTTACACATATCGCCACGCGTATATAGTTACATAGTAGGCCAGCTGTCAGTAGGCCTATGGAACTATTTCTAAGATTGTCGATGATTGCATATATAGGTATGCACAAGGCAAGAAAACTTCACATCAGAACCTTGTCGATATTTAATGCAACAGTTATTCAAATCTGTCCGTCCAACGAGGGGCGGATCATTTACAGGCTCGGAAGCGGTGCGCCGCCGTATCCGCGGCAACGTCGATGTTCTGAAGACGCCGTTTGCCACTTAATCGCGAAATATCGCCAGATGCGCCGCCTGTTTCAGTGTCACAGCGTCGTCGGTTAGATCGCTGCGTCGGGCAGCAATGCATGCCCCAGTCTGCCCTGCTTATAATCAGGGCCGAAGCCTGTGGAGGGGAGGGGGGAGGCTGCCCCCTCCGAGATCTTCATTTCCTAAATGAAAGTAATAGTCTTATATGATAGTGTGATTGCCTGGACAGTATCCGCTATTTCAGTTAGTTTAGCGAAATGTTCATATATTTTTTTTTCATGTCATTAATTGTATAGTGTGAAACCTCAAGATTCTAGGCACGTTTTATACGAATGGCGTTCGAAAAGAACACAAGGTTTATTTTAACCGTTCATCACGTATATATATGGACGATCGCTGATGCAATGACCGCGCGTTCATTTTGGTTTCCATGAGTTTTGTTTGAATAACAATAATGTAGAGAGCTCCTCAGATTTAACCTGCGTGAACAGTATAGTAGTTCAATGGGAATTCTAAGGTCCATTAATACAATTATCACGACCATGTGTTTTTACCTATAGGCCTATCAGTTTTATGTTAGCCCTATATCAGTGCCCCAATGTTTTCACTTAGAATATTCGCTTCTCGGCCTTTTGGCTAAGATCATGTGTAGTATATGTTCCCTTTCGAGGAGAATGGTTATACACACACCGACGATGATCACACAGTCACAGTCTCGATGCAAGGGGACTGATGTTGAGAGCGGATCAGTCGTTCGGTAGTTTGGTTTTCGTGCCCAGGTTCTTTTCCTGGGCGACTTTTTCTTAAAAAGTATGTTTTAATATTAAGGCACTGTGCAAGACTATACCAGGGCCGCTTTTAACATACTAACTAGACGGGCCCCTACACTACCCACACACTCAGCTCACCACCCCCCCCCCCTGTGGGTCCCTTTTGGGCATATAAAACAAATACTGATAACACAAACCTAACAGTACATCTAAATTCTCCATATGGCTTCCCCTCAGCATATATGCTACGGCTATCATCAGAATGCCCTCATTGTGTGCTTCTAACTTCAGTTATACTTGTGTAAAACAGTGAATAAAGCAGAGCTTATAAAGTAACGTAAAGTTCTATTTTCCTCCTACAAAGTGATTTTACCGAATAAAAGTTTCTTTAATTAACCTCTTTTTTTATGGGAAGTGTAAATTTCTAAAACATGAGATCTCAAACTAAAGAATGTTTAGATGCAACTTACAAGGCATGGGAAGTGCCATTTCTGGCCATCTGGAGGCAAATATTTCTAGGCGCTCCGCTTAAATAGTTTCATGATGGTCCCATTGGGAAATGGAGCACCCACTAAACATTTCTTTTAAAAGGCCCTGGTATATATGCACATTAAAAGCATCGCTTTGTAACATTTGGGCGATACATATTACATAATACAGGGTTCTGCCCAGGGTGGATTGAGTGCCGGCAGGACTATCTAAGCGGAGAGCCACCATCGGTTGGCGCGGAGCGTACAAGAAAATTTTGGGTTTTGGAAACCTCCCAGATGGCCGGAAACGGCCCTTCCCGTGTATTCTGAGCCACATGTAGACAGCTTTGAAATGAGATCTCACGTCTGGAATTTTTCATAATTAATGAAAAAAGTTAGGACAAATATCTGGAGCACCAGAGTACAGACCAGCCGGTGGTGCCTATTAAATAAATCATTCAGGCTGAGATGATAATTTTAGATGGACAGTGAGTGAGAGTCCACTCCCAAATAAAGACGAATCATAATGAATTATGTATTCTCTCTCATTTATTCAACATCGGGCTTATGATATCGGTCCATTGAAAGGATATCACATAATTACAGCAGTAATTACTGAGTAGAGGAACTCAGAAAAAATGGTTGTCTTCTTTTTATCTCTTCTCGCCGGAACTGACTTAATTTACGACAGTTATGATATACACACTGAGCGACTAACGCTGCTTCTCATGTATCGAGTAGTGAATACAAAATCTGAGTGTAATTTCATGTACAAATAAACAGTAAACTAGTGAATAACTCCGATCAACTGCGCGATATCATGCAGTGAACCTTCGAACAGCGTTTATTACTGCAGTGTTTAACCCTACCCAACTACCACGGTACATGTGCTGCGAATTGACACTGTGATGTGTTGGATATTTTGAACAGTTATGAACTGGATTTCCCCTAGTCTCAAACAGATTGTTTCTGTACGGTCGACCCTCCGGATATGGAGCTGTTTTTTTGGAGTTCCTATCGAAAATAAGTGCCGGTCGGAAAAGTCACTCAGGCAGAATGTGGCGGTCGGTAATTCAGCGTGCTGGTCGGGCCCGACCGGCGCCGACCGGCAGCGGCAGAACCCTGATAATACTATATCCCTGATCACCTCGAAAAGTAGACTTCCTGTTTTCGCACATGTAAACTCAACATTGGAAATCATTCACTGCCCTATTGCTTCCTCTACAAGTTTGGATTCGAAGTCTCTAACTCTTAACAAGCGTCGAGAGCCGTCAAGCCTCGGGGAAAATATGTCACCGGGTGCCCTTCTCGAAGTCTTCATTTTTCCTTGCATAAATATCATCAAAATGAGAATGATCTATAATTTATGCCATTTTCAGCTGCCCCTAACCCCCTGCCTTCCCGTAATACATGTCTCTATGAGTGTCTCCCGTAGGTCTCTGCAGATCTGCACTGTGCATATAGTTGTAGACTCTTGTTATTGTTGACTTTACTTAATAACCGCGTGTACAGTCACTCGCCTCATTCAAAGTGTCAAGTATTTCCTGTTAAGGATGAAAGTACTTTACATGTAATTTGGTTGGGCGCGGTTCCGATTTGAAAACATGAACGGTCAATTACCGGGAAGGTTTTCCGTTGTCAAGGTATTATGTCAGACAACTATACAGTATAACATACTATATGAATTTTCGCTATAGGCGTAATAATATCTACATATAGGGCCTATATATGTCTGTGTATATTGTAGGTCTGATGTATATAAATCAATTAGCGACAGGGTTGGTTAACGTAGAGTGGACTAATTCATACATGGTCTTCGAAAACGAACACATTATTCCGCTATTGTTGGGTTTAAAGAAGAAATATAACGGGAAAGGAAATTTCTGCCATCTTTGCTTTGTTGTAGTTTTACGTACCGCGCACAGCCAGAGCAACAACAGCCGCGGTTGAATCTTCGACATCTTATGAGATATCTAGCTATTTGACAGTCTTCGACATCTACGTATCATCATATAGGATTTCTTTGGAGTTCTAACAATCAGATCGAGACATGCAACTTCAATCGTCATGATAACATCTCACCGTGGTTAAGAACACGAAGTCATTTTAGGAATTAATTCAGAAACCATCCGTTTCAAATGACTATATATAGATACGACTATATATCGACCTGTTCAAACGGCATGTGAACTGTTAGAACGTATGTAGGCCTATACTAATGTGCTTGTCTTCCGACAGTTTGCATATATTAACAGTATAGCCTACGTTTGATTCCTTCTCCACAGCTAGGCCTTGTTAGCCTTATAGGGAAGTTATTCACCATCGGAAAAGCCTACGGGCAACAGTCGCAAAATAGTGTGTGCCCATATATGCACCGAAGCTGGATGTAGGAAACAAAACAGGCCTGGTCTAGTTATTGGGTAGCCTACGTTTATACGATGTAGGGAAACGGCTTTCTTATCTCTCAATTTCACATTTTAATTGCCGCATTGAAACAAATCAAAGTCTGTCAACTTTGGCAAGTTCCGGTCTCTGTCACTTCACTTTTGTACTTAGACCTATAGAAAAATTTTCCTTTCACTGAAACTTATCGCAAACATTGAAAAGTTGTAGCGTGAATATCGCCAATAGGCCTGTCAGTTTCGGTCTAGATTAACTATAGCCTACCCCGATTGAGTGAACCAGCCTTTTATTTATTACATGAGAATATTAATATATAGCTAGCCATGAAAGAAAAGAGTTTACACTATCAGCTATCTTTATAACGGATTTTAACGTATTGTAAAAATGGCTTTTTTTGTCGCGTTAAATAGGTACTTATCAAAAATGAAACGAAAACGAAACTATCATATATGGCAGGCTTAGCAGCTGTACAGTTGTATAACCGTTATTGAAAAGACTGAGCACTTTACTTTCAAAATCACTGTGAAGGTTTATACATTGATTAAATGGCTCAGTCCTTTCACTGAAGGAGACATTATTTGAAAGTGCTCGAACAAAAGATATCGGAAGATGGTTTATACAAGTAAATGGGTAATGAAGGTCTAACATTATTCAT
Organism: Apostichopus japonicus; assembly: GCF_037975245.1. NCBI lineage: Eukaryota > Metazoa > Echinodermata > Holothuroidea > Aspidochirotida > Stichopodidae > Apostichopus > Apostichopus japonicus. The sequence continues at coordinate 8,805,341 of NC_092583.1, forward strand.
TTTATCACTCAAGCCTCTGGACGTCTCACAAGCAACCAAACGAAACAGCAGTAATCGTAATTCATATCCGATAGACTGGCTATTGAAAAGTACGTGAAGCCTAGCCTACGGTATATAGGCTACTCTCGTCTATAGACTATGCTAATATATACTGGCTATCTACATCAGTGGAAATAATGTGAATATTTAAGTTGAGCATACCGTGCATTTGCTATTATGGACATTTCTTTGATATTTCTCAGTGCAGCAAGTCTAATAATCTTCATCGTTGGAATTACGCTATGTGTTAAAAGCAAATATTGGTCAAAGAAACCCGAAGTTGAAATTTATAATCCACCGAGTCTTCTAGAGACTTTAGCTAACAAGACCGACCGCGACCTGACGGCTACTACTAGCCGTCAATACAATCGAAGTGGGACTTCGAAATTCAGTGAGCAGTATTGTAACGTGTCTACCTTTGATATGGTTAAGTCACCGTTAAGGAAATCCATCTCCGAGGGCGATTTGTTAAACTGGGATGAGGACAAATCGTCGAGCGGTAGCAGTGAATCTCTTGAAGAGAGAGGGATCGGTAAACAGATCCATTTTATCCGAAGGATTCCACCTCCTGCTCACAATTTGGTGACCAGATCGTGTGAAATGTTATCCGCCACCGGACTGTACGAGTATGTGGAAGCGGATATACACATGCCGCCAAAACGTTCGACTAAACGTAAGTTCCGTGCTTCTAGGCCTTTACCAAATTTACCAAACGAGCGGAGCAGACGGTCAGCAGGATTATCAATGTCATATTCAGATATCCCGCCATTTGTGAATGTGACTCAGCAATCATCATGTAGACTTACTTCATCAGCCGTTACAGACATTCATCAATCAGTACCACTGCCGCCATTTATTGGCGACGATATATCAAGATCTTGCATTGATCTCCGCATGACCATACATCCATCTCGTGTTAGTATCCACGCTCGTATTGTACCGAATCAATCGATCGAATCCGTTCTTAAAAGTCCCTCTGAGAGTACAATGTTAGATCAAGTACAACGCCATCACATTGCGCAGACGGCAGCAACACCAGAAGACAATTACGAGATTCAACACTCGTACGACTACGATTCCGTAGAATATGTTCGATCATTAATGCCGTATGCTATTGATCCTCACAACGATTATTTCTAACCGGAAGTGTAACTATTTGTTATTCTTATGTCCATGTCCATTTTCTTACCGAGTCTAGTTCGTCGGAGAATAGACTGGATTGAATACAACGCCACTCTGGGCGAAGACAACGCTAACAGAAGATGGTCACGAAATTCCAAAATCAACGCTCATGCGATTACGATTACGCAGAATATTTTCGGTCATTGATGTCGTACGCGATTTATCCTCAACATTGATTATTTCTAAGCGGAAGTGCTATTGTTTACTTCATCGTTAATGTTATATCCATTCCCGTTAGGCTCACGGAGTCTCGGCTCTTGAGAAGTTCTTCGGAGGATAGACTATAGATTTAATCACTAAATGCCGGGCAGACGACAGCAATAGAAGACAATGACTACGGATATTCAATATTCGTACGAGTTTCGTTTCAGCATATAGCATGTTTGATCACTAATTCTATACACCATTAATCATGGTAATGCAAAGATTATTTCTGACCGGAAGTATACATGTTTGTAATACTTATGAGGGGTGGATCTATAGCATTAAAAAGGAGAGAGTGTGGCTATATATGTAGTCATTGAAGTGGTCACCCATTTAGGGGGTCTGAAAGTCCTCCCCTAGACAAAAGCTGAAACTTTAGACTCGAAATGGTGCATATTCCTGTATTTACATTCAAGACTGTGCTAATTACATTCAATTTGTGTATGTGTATGTGTGATTGAAAGGGGGGGGTAGGGGTTGGATGAGGTATGGAGGGGGGGTTCTCAAGAAAGTAATTCAACATTATTATATACGACTGTACTTGTTTACAGAATATTTCCGATCATTAAAGGCATTGAAGACTCGCCCCAAACCGCGTGTCGCCCTCTGAAAAGTTAACTTTCCGTTGCTTGCAAGTGAAGTTTTTTTCTTGTCGCTACAAAATGCAGACAGCAATGAAACATGATACCTTGTTATCTTTTATTTAGACCTGAGATGTCCATCGCTGCTATGTACATTGTGTGTATTGACTGTACACTAGTGTCTAATTACCGACGGGTAGCAAGCTGTGTGTGTATTTTCTGGGATCGATGGTGGTGTCTAACACTTCTGTTACACCTCATTCGAAACTAGGTCAGATTACCGGCATCAGACATTTCTTTGTGCGCGAGTCTTCAATGCCTTTGATGAGTTTTTTTTATAGTCGGGTATTTGTTTGTCATTATTCTTGTAGAATCTATAATGTTTTCGTTTTGGTTGTCAAATCGTAAATAAATCGTATTACATCTATGCGAGAGTCAGGATTCAGGAATACCTCGACGGCGAGGACCTCAGGGAGAGAACTGAAGGCACGGTAGGGTATCATATGCAAAATATTGTTACGTTTTGCGTTAAGGTGGAGTGGAATTAAGGGGGTGGTCTAGACCGTGGAGAAGGCGTGGCCTAGATGGGAGATGGGGCGTGACCACTAGGCTGCACTATACTGTTAACGTTGCTCGTGTAACGCAAGCAAGTTCGGCGGAAGCACTTTTAATCTGGGGGGGGGGGGGCACCGACGTCGAAGGGCACTTTGCAGAAATTCGATTTGACTGATGCCGCCTGATATTTAGTACCCTTTATTACTCTTATTGTATTATCTTATTTGCGTATACACATCACTCCATCAATGCCGCCCCCCCCCCCTCAATCTATGTTTACAAGTTGATGTTTGATTGGCGTAACCATTCAGGTTCTTATACAAAATGCTAATTGCTAAAGTAGGAATCTGCCGAATTAGAGTTTATTTCTTGTTAAGAGCTTAACAACTTTTTCCATTCGAAACAGCTTTGAGTTTGACCCATAGAAATTCATTAATAGTTCTAAATTAGGATTAGATCTCATACTGAAATATCGCTGACTTAATCAGGTGATTAAGAGTACAATTTTTATGTAGAAAAAGGGAACATTTTTAACCTGAGGAAAAGTGGGGGGGGGGGGCATGTGCCCCTGTTCCCCCGGTTCCGCCGCTCTTGAACGCAAGGTTCTTCGGCATCTACTTATGCGGCCATGTAGTAAATATTGGACAAATACCTATATGTACAGAAATTAAACTGTTATATTTTGATAGAAAATTACAAATTATAAGCATAAAAATGTTTTAAGTCATTTTTTCGCATTTTCAATCTTGCTGATGAGTAATACATGTAATGTAATATTGGGGAATCGAGATTTACGAATTAGCCTACGTACGTGTGCATAGTCACTTTCGTTTTTTTTATGCAGAGGTTTGCATGTTAAAACAACATGCAATTCATGTGTCATTTTAACTAATACGAAAGTGTAACTCAAATGAACTCATATAAGGGTGTGGACGGATGTTAAAACTTTAGAGCACAATTAATATCTGGCAAAAAAGTAATACCGCTTGAAGTAGAATCTCAAGAATGATCATACAATAGAAACTAAAAAGGTATCATGACATCACGGAGTTTACAAATGCATGGCAACCCCCCCCCCCCTCACCCCTTCAGACAGCACTTTTAAAGTAAGATGTTTTTCAACGGAGCGGGTTTATTTCGAGCTATCCGGCTTGTGAGAGTTGTTCATCATATAAAGATCTCTGTCATAATAGATAAAGTTAGGATTTGTGTTTCCTTCATCGATATAATACACTAACCCTAATTTGAGTTACATTTCGTTAAATATATATATATAAATATATAAGTATAAGTATATAAGTAACTCTGGTTTTATCGTGATTTTTTTTCATAAGCTACAATGTTCAATTGATTGAATTAGTACGGATTAACGGTTCCTCGTAACAGTGCTGTTATAAATTATTCTGAGAGGGCTCAGAATTGTTGGTTAAAATTAGAAAGTAGGTGTGGGCAAAAATATAGCCTGTGGAAACATGTTTATGGACCACTATAGAGCCTTTTCGGCAAAAAAATTAAAGCGGTCCGTGAAATGTGTATACTTTCAAGGTTGCACATATTGTTGACTTGCGATGGGATATTTCAGTAGTAGAGATGGAAAATGCAAATGAAAACTTTCTGACCCCCCCTAATATACATTAATATATCCATTATTTAGTTATAGGCCTATTTAAGAATTTCGACCGTGGACTATGGGTACATAACTTTACTGTTGCCGGTCGGATCAATATTAAATGCCTAACCTTGCCTTAGAGCAGTGAGGAAGAAAGATCAGCTTCCGTTTTGACAACTTATTAAAGACATTGAAGACTCGCCCAAAACCATATGGCAAGCCGTTTTTACATTTAAATCGCAGTTAGACTTAAGTCGAATACATTTCACTTAAGTGGAATACATTCTACTTAAGTGAAATGTTATTCCACTTAAGTAAAATGTATTCCACTTAAGTGGAATTCAATGTCACTTAAGTAGAATTCAATTTCACTCCAGTGGAAATGTACATTTCTATTTCACTTAAGTGGAAATGCATTTCACTTAAGTGGAATTGTATTTCACTTAAGTGGAATAGCATTTTACTTAAATGGAATAACATTTCACTTAAGCTAAATAACCCACCTATTTCACTTAAGTGAAATGCATTTCCACTTAAGTGAAATACAATTCCACTTAAGTGGAATGCATTCCCACTTAAGTGAAATTGTATTCCACTTAAGTAGAAAACAATTTCACTTAAGTGGAATAATATCTTTTGGGCGTCAATTTCACTTAAGTGGAATTCTATTCTGCTTAAGTAAAATACAATTCCACTTAAGTGGAAATGTTGATATGTGGCATATATAAATACAATTTAGGGTAATGTTCGTCGTAACGCATTCAATTGCTCATCACATATGATGATGTAGTCGATACTCTGTGCACGTGCACATCATGGCTATAGCTAATCATTCACATCTAACATTGCTGGCATGCGATCAAATAATAGTTGTTGTTAGAGACACAATTCGAAATGTTGTTTCCTCACTTGCACAGGGAACAATCAGTATGATGCACAATAGAGGCCAAGGGCGGCGGAAGCACTTTTAATCTGGGGGGGGGGGACCGACGTCGAAGGGCACTTTGCAGAAATTCGATTGGACTGATGCAGCCTGATATTTAGTACCCTTTATAACTCTTATTGTATTATCTTATTTGCGTATACATAGGCGTACGAGGCGGGGGCAGGGGGGAGGCAGATTGCCCCCCAAACTTCCAGAGGACAAGAAATTCGGGCAAAAGTCCTGAAAAATTCGGGCAGCCTAAGAGGAGAAAAAAAAATATATATAAATATGTAGTAGCTTGTCCGAATCTTTTCCGTATTTTTGCCCGAAAATTCCGTGGAGAGCGTTCTGTGTTATTTGGTTTGTGACATTAATATTAATATAGGCCTAATGATTTTCTTAATTTAGCTTCATGATGCCCGAATTTTTCCGTGTAACACCACCGTAAGCGCATCTCATCTGGGATACCAAGCTTTTTGCACTATCGCCCAAAATTGTTAACAGGGAACGCCGCTCACAATCGTGGTGACAAGCATGCAAGGAGATTAGCAGTCTCTGAAATGAAAAAAACCCCGCAGTAAACATTTTTTTCCTTCTAACTAGTCAACTGTATATCTGGACATCCCAGACATGAGTGTATATAAGAAACATTTTCTTTTTCATGGATGGGGGGGGGGGGGGGGGAGTGCCTACAAGCCTAAAAGTACAGGTTTATCATATTCTTTGTTATTTTTTATACTTTTTTGTGAGACAAATTGCAGTCTCACCCGACACAGCGACATTTTTATCCCGCCTACGTGTTGTTGAACAATGTATGTTTTTTCTGGGGGTAGCTGAGTACTGTGTTAAAATAATAAATACCGTAACTAAATAGGAGTTGAAAAATATTCTAGTTTTCCCCGTCAAAGTGATGTTTACCATCTTTTCTCCTTCTAATTTACCAAATTTTTTGGGAGGTGTAAATTTCTAAAAGTGAGATTATAAAATATAGAATGTTTAGATGCAACTTGCAAGGCCTCAGAAGTGCCATTTCCGGCAATCTGAGAGGCATATTTTGCCAAAAAAATTCTTGTACGCTACGCGCCAACAGATGGTGGCGCTCCGCTTAAATAGTGTCACGGGAAATTTCGGGCTCAAAACTTTCTGCCCCCCCCAACCGAAATGGTCCCGTACGCCTATGTGCGTATACACATCACTCCATCAACGCCCCCCACCACCCTCAAGGAAAAAATGCATACTAGCACTGCAATATCCAATGTGCAAATTGGGAAACAAGGAACAAGTTTTCTTTCGAGACAAAATGAGGTGAAATCTTTATAAAGTCCCTGCACACGCGATCGATACATGCATGAAAGCAAATGAAATATGTCAAAATACGAAACAATGGGGTAGGTTATGGGATATTAAAACTATACTCATTATTCATAGTAGGCTATAAATGGCGTCTGTTTATTAAAAAGTCACAATGTAATATAGCAATGCATTGTTGGAAATGCATTAGAATTTTTTTTTTGAAATTGAATATGCATCATGGCACTCACCAGAATGTTAGAAGCAGTTGCGGAGCTAGGGGTATTGATTAGGGTGTCGAGAATGGTCTGCATGGGCGCTTTCGACACATATCTAAGCGGAGCGCCACCACAGGTTGGCGCGGAGCGTACAGACACTTTTTGAGTAAAGATACTCCCTAGATCGCCGGAAATGACCCTTTCCGGGCCTTGCTAATTTGCAGATAAACGAAGAATAAATAGGTGTCATCGCCATTTTGTCAGAAAATTACACCTACAAAACGTGACAAATGTCAATAGGTAGATGAGAGCGCAATAAAAAAGTCAATAATCGCGAATAAGTAAAAAGTGGCAAAAAGCCGAAAAGGGCACAAGCAGTCCATTTGAGTCCGTCAGGGGGGCACCCGCACCCCTGACTGTATGGACGCTCCGCCACTGGTTACAAGCCTTGTGGTAGTAAACATATAAAACTTCCCGAAATATTTCATTCGACGTGGGTTTCGCTTTGTAAACTCTTTAGCGATGTCCCGTATAACTAATCCGTCCGTTCTTACTTTATGGACATCAAGCATTAGCATATTATTATACCGTTTTTCACCAATTGTGCTTCGCAAGTATGTCTTTGTCCGGCGTTGTACGGAGAAGGATCTCACTCCGGAGGCTGCGCTCATTGGTGCCAGTAGGTATACGTGTATTATGCAGAGAACATTCGGAAATGCCAGGCGAATGTCATTGTGGTCAGACAGGAGAGATACTTACAATTTTTTCCAATCGAAATAGCTTTGAGTTTGACCCACAGTAATTCATTAATAGTTCTAAATTAGGATTAGATCGCTGACCTAATAAGGTGATCAAGATTACAATTTTTATGTAGAAAAATGGGCACATTTTTTAACCTGAGGAAAAGTGGGGGGGGGGGGGGGGCACGTGCCCCCTGTGCCCCCCGGTTTCGCCGCCCTTGATAGAGGTGACTTACATTTTGTTTAAGTAACATAGGCAGAATTCGTAACTTTTTAGATAGTGAAACTTTTCACGAAATAAAATATTCCATCCATCTGCTTGTGGATGGAATATTAAGACCTAGACGCTGCGGAGAAGTAATACGTTCTCTTGCCCTTGTCAATGCGTTTTCGGCTGTAGCTCCAACCACTTGTAGTGTATTTGCCATGGCTTTATTTTGGTAATGGTATTCGCAGTTGCGTAGGAAGGTACTTTTGAGTGGGGGGGGGGGGGGCTGAAGACTGATGGCCGGCCTGGGGAGGGGGTGTCCCCCTCCCCTTTGGAATTTTTTTGCATTTCCAGGTGGCCTCAGATGCAATTTGGTGCAATATAGCACACTTCAACTCCCACTCCATTTTGTAAAGAATTTTGCATTTTCACCTGGCCTTAAATGCAATTTGGTGCTCCAAATGAGATTTTTTTCTCATTTGGAAATGAAAAAGGGGTTTTCTGACTTGCGGAGCGGGGGGGGGGGGGGGCGGAATGATACTTCCGCCCCCCATATTTTTCACTGGGGGGCGGAAGCCCTCCGGTTCCTACGCCCTTGGGTATTCGTCAGGTACAGGTCAGGTACGTACGTACACACCTTGCACGGATGTTAAGTGCTAGCTGGATCCCGATGGACATCCGATATTCATTGTGCATATATCGACACCACGTACGTACGTACACGTATCGCGGTAAGCTGTTTGTAATGGCGCGCAAAGGCATGGGCAAAGTTTGACGTTAAAGGTACTAGCCAATCACGTTCCACTTAAGTGGAATAGACTAGCCAATCACATTCCACTTAAGTGAAATAGACTATCCAATCACATTTCACTGAAGTGAAATAGAATTCTACTTAAGTGAAATACAATTTCACTTAAGTGAAATAGACAGGACATTCCACTTAAGTGGAATTGTATAGAATGCAATTCAACTTAAGTGAAATAGAATTTAGCTTAAGTAAAATGCAGTGACAAGTTGATGAATTCAGCTTAAGTAAAATACAATTAAGCTTAAGTGGAATGGTATTCCACTTAAGTGAAATAGAATTCCACTTAAGTTAAATAGTATTCTGCTTGAGTGAAATTGAATGCCACTTAAGTGAAATGTATTCGACTTAAGTCGAATTGCGAGGTAAATGTTAAAACGGCTTGCCATAAAACCGCGTGCGGCCACCTGAAAAAGTTAACTTTCTGTTGCTTGCAAGTGACGTTTTGTTCGTGTCGCTACAAAATTCAGACAGTAATGAAACTTGATACCTTGTTATCTTTAGCTGGACCTGAGATGTCCATCGCTGTATCGTTTGTATACTGTGCTGTGGGTATTGACCCAGGCGCGGCGGAACGGAAAAATTATTGGGGGGGGGGGGCTAATGTGTGGAGACTATCTAAGCGGAGCGCCACCATCGGTTGGCGCGGAGCGTACAAGAAAATTTTGGGTTTTTTCAAACCCCCAGATGGCCGGAAACGGCACTTCCCGAGTGTTTTATGCTGCGAATACCTGGCCCTAAAATATGTGTCTCAAGTCTGCAATTTCTCAGATTGCACGTTAAGTCTGTAAAAACATTGTAATTTGTATATTCGATGGTGTTTTAAGAGAGTTGCTATTACTTTTAGTGTACTCGCAAAGACGTTTTTGAGTGTAGTAAGGGCAGTGGCGGGGCTAGGGGTATTGGTCGGGGGGGGGGGGCAAGAATGGTCTGTAGGGGCGCTTTCGACACTATCTAAGCGGAGCGCCACCACAGGTTGGCGCGGAGCGTACAGAAAACTTTTGAGTAAAGATACTCCCGAGATTGCAGGAAATGACCCTTTCCGGGGCCTTGCTAATTTGCAGATAAACGGAGAATAAATAGGTGTCGTCGCCATTTTGTCGGAAAATACACCGACAGAATATGACAAATGTCAATAGGTATATGAGAGCGCAATAAAATAGTCAAAAATCGCGAATAAGTAAAAAGTAGTGAAAAGCTGAAAAGGGCGCCAGCAGTCCATTTGAGTCCGTCAGGGGGGGGGGGGGCATCCGCCCCTGACTGTATATATGGACGCTCGATCCGCCACTAAGTAAGGGGATGTTGGAGAACTGGCTGAAATGAGGCAAGTCATTGGCCTAAGACGAAGTTGTGTTACGCTCACCGGTACTCACACTCACTGCTTCCACTTTTCACGGGGCGTGAAGACGCGGTTGGGGTGACAATGTGGTCTATAGCCAAGGGACGGGCCGAGGGTCCCCCAGCAATTACTTAAATTATTACACCTATAGAGTATACGTGTGCATCGGACAGATCGACAAGTATGCATTGAAAAATGGGCAGATGTACGTTTCGGAGCCTTGGTAAATATTGGGGGGCTTATCATGCATTTGCCCCCTCAACTTTTTTATTGGGGGGCTGAGCCCCCCAAGCCCCCCCGGTTCCGCCGCCACTGTATTGACCGCAGCTGTATGTACTGACTGTACACTAGTGTATAATTACCGAGGGTAGCAAGCTGTGTGTGTATTTTCTGGGATCGATGGTGGTGTTTAACACTTCTGTTACACCTTATTCGAAACTAGGTCAAATTTACCGGCATTAGACGTTTCTTTTTGCGCGAGTCTTCACATCCTTTAAATTAAAGACGATCAGTAAACGTTTAGACCTAAGCCTACTTCCCAGGAGCTTGCTTGAGAGCTGAGCCACGACCCACCACAATCGATGCTCACTTGATATGAACATTTAGCATAAAATCCAGTAATATAATACTGCTTGTTTTCTACTATTCTTACTGATTACAAGCGTAATATACAGCAAAAAAAATCCGCGTGGTACACTGTGTGCAATAGGTTAGAAAGGATCAATGAAACCCATCGAAAAATATTTGCGTCCAAAGTTTGGGTCGCACGTCATAGTTGAGGAATACAGTTATTATAAATTAGGTTGCGCCCTCTACGTTGTAACGGCGTGAGTGCGTGTCACTTCGTTCTATCCATTTTCAAAACATGACATTTGGATTGTCAAACGTACAGCTACAGCTGTATAAACACTCTGTGAGCAACAACCGGCAAGCGGCGGACTCTGCGGTATTCAAATTTCATCGAATTTCAAAATGAGTGAAGAACATGTACGAGGTTTTGCTTTAATTTAACTTATGACTCATTTATTTTACCTGACGTAACACTGTATAAGGTTGTTAAGCTGTAATTATTTAGAAATATGTAAGCTAATATCAATCCTTGATCTAGTTTGTTGTCTACCTTAGGCCAAGTTGAGATCCATAAGTACACACATTGAACATATGTTACATGTTAGGCAATTCGTTGTAGGTGTAACAGTAGCAGTAGCACTATAAACTACTAGAGGTGGCCCCTGGACAATTATCTTGCAGGATTATGATTAGGCTACAACTTAATAATATCATGTTTACTCTGGAAGTATATGAAGCCCTGCAAATTTCAACTGGAAGTGAAAATTATATCATGAAATGGGTCTTTCTGCCTGAAAGTGCTGTAAATTTCCTTGAACATGAAGAAACTGAACTTTTTATGCCAAGTACAAAGTGCAATACATTGATAGTATATAAGTGAAATATTCAGTGTTGTTTTATTCTCAGACTTCCCTGGTTACAGCAACCTTACACTTGGCACTGCACAGTTGTTTAATTTGTTTCCAAATTTGTATATGAGAAATGCCTACAGGTCAAACATGTGTCCATGCTGAGTGGATGTATTAATGCCCTACAGTGTGAAAGGAGATTTGCTGTCAAAATGGGTGTTACCTTGCACAGAAAATTGTAGGGCAAATGTTGGATATAAATTGGAATCTCACGATGCAGTTAGCATCTTATGTGCAGAGGTTTGTTTTCCTCCCAAACAAGATGGCACACATTGTTCAAGATGTAACATCGAGAGGCTGTATCATGTGGTTTTGTCTTTTTGAAAGATCATATAAGCCACGTTATGCTTAGAAATTACCATGAAATCAATATTTTAGAGGAAGATGGTGCATTGCTTTTAAAGGTCTGTACTGTATCAGAAATGAAACATGAAAAATTGGTTATAATTCCAATTTCACAAATTTCCCTTTTTATTGTTGACTAAAGTTTGTATGAAAGGTCCAAACTGTACCATTATAATACTGTCATTTTCCTTTCACTTCCAACAGACACTTTACATCTCAGAAGAGAGTTTACTAGGGAGGTTTAAAACAGATGAACCAGTGTGCAATAATAGAAGGGTAGGATGTGATCTTTTCATTTATACTTTCAAGGAAATTATAATTTCATTTGAAATAAGTATTGTAAACGTCAGAATTTAAGCCAAAAATTTATCAATATGAAGAACGGAGTGTAACGATCATGCTAATGAGCATTGTAACAAGATTGTGCAACATTTTCTTGTGTGGGGAGGGGTCTTAACGACTAGAATAAAATCAGTGGGGATTAACACCCCCTGCCCCCCAAAATGATATGTGAACAGTACATACATGTATAACGTGTTTGTGCGGCACAACCTTAACAGTCGAAAGTTCAACATTGTTTCGAAAGTTGCAAAATGTAGAATCCTTTTGCATCAAAGCACCCACCCATTTTACCCAAGAAAGACAAAGAATTGCAGTCATATTGCCATAAAATGACCGTGTAAAAAAAAAGGAACATTCTTCAACCTGTCATTTCTGTGGAATCATGTGTCATACAATCATGACCAGTCATAACTGATTTTTTTTCTCTGTATGTCTCCCTGTAGATTTATTCTGTTTCCAAAGCAATAGAACGTGAGGAGAATGATTCTGTGTCCATCACATTTGAAATAACTGCCAATGGCACGGTCCGCTGCAGCTTCAGGGGGACGCTATCGAGGATAAACCGAGCAAGATCACTAATGGAGTATCGACTAACTGGGGTAAGCTTTCTGTCAGAAGAGTTACACGACAAAATGCAGATCATATGGCAACGATAGCGTCAGCGTAGACTCTCGTATGATGCAAGTACAGGGAGTAACTTACCCAGTATTAAATGTTTAGAGAATACTGTATGTACAGAGAGTAACTTGCCTAGTATTAAATGTATAGAGAATGTGTACAGAGAGTAACTTACCCCAGTATTAAATGTATCTAGAGAATATGTACAGAGAGTAACTTACCCCAGTATTAGATGTATCTAGAGAATATGGCAATTTGCTATGTAAGTGAATAGACAGTTGAATTTTTGTACTTACTCATGGACAATGTAGTATATTATAATGAGCCAAGATTCAGAGCCTATCAAACTGGTATATTTATCAACATTTAAACTCTAAAATTACTCCATGAGGTACAGTATATGGTGGCCAATACAAATGTTGCAATGAACAGACTGCAGGTGCTATCGATATTTCTAACAGGTTTTCAAAAGGATTTTTAAATTCTGTTTTGACGTTGAGAAGACAGTATTAGAAGAATAGACAATACAAGACAATAGACAATACAGAAGACAATACAAGAAGACAACAGACAATAGACAATACAGAAGAATAGACAATACAAAAAGACAATACAAGACAATAGACAATACAGAAGAATAGACAATACAAGTTAAGACAAGACAATGTATCTATTGTTGAGCGTGTGAGGCAATATTTCATGGCAAGAAGAGATTATCGCCACAACTGTGACCAGCTGCTCTAATGTTTGTTTCCAGTCATCAAAGCAATTCCACTCTAAATGATTAATGACTTTATTTGTAATGTTTACTTCAGCACATTATTAACTTGTTGCATAATACTCTACTCTTTACAGAAATGACATATGATTTTAACATAGTTTCTATAATCTGGCCTTAAAAACTGAAAATATATCAATTTTGTGTCATTCCTAGACGTTGAATCGTTACCTGTTGGTTGTATTATCTTTTCAGTTTTTGTATCGGTGTTTAGATAGTGATGGTAGTTCCTTGGAATGCCATCACAAATGAAATATAATAAATATCCTGGCTCTTTATGTTAGCAAACAGTTCAGTCAGTTCTGTTCTCAAACCCTGTTGTTGCTTCAGTGCCTTATGTATGTATGTATTTTAGATCTTCCTGCAAGCAGGTACTCGCGAAGAAGCCTCATTGGCTTATCAAAGCCGCAAGCTGACCGAAGTCAGTCTCTTACATTCATATTTAATGTCCATGATTATGAATTGTCAATTTTCAACAACTCTGTAACTGGACGACATACATTAATCTTGGGGTGACTCAAACTCGGGACCTTATGATTGGAAGGCACCGGCATTAACCACTGAGCTAACACTCAACTAAAATTGTTTGTAACTATTAAAATTGCTTTAGGAAATGTTTATCTAATTGACTGTCAGAACACCATCCACTGAAATACTCAACAAAACTGCTCTTAACCTTTCTCTAAATGGAAGAAATTTCAGTATTTTTTCTCTGGTCGTAAAACTCTCTCTTGCAGGGACAGCAAGCAGATGCAGAACCCATCGATGGTGTCACTCCGCTCACCTTGGAGAACTTGACCAGATTTAATGCATCCCTCACGGAAACCAGGCAGTTTGGGTGCAGCAAGTGTAAACACGTGTGGTGGCGCAAAGTATTTACATACAAGCCTGTTAGTCAGTGAGTATGATAGGCATCATAAGCATCATCAGTTTGCTTTTGTTTTAAAAGTTACAATAATTTTGTATCAGTTTCTTTTATCAGTCACCTTCTAACTATGTGCCATGTTTTATTGCAGACCTCTAGGCTCTAGGTTGGGTTTATTGACATAACACTTGTGATGAAATATTTTTTATTCCAGTTACTTTTTGTATGCGAGACACAGCTCAAAAAGTAATACTGGGCTCTGATTGGCTGATAATATTTTAGTTTTGCTTTTGAGTTTTGTTCTCTTAAGAGTTAACAACAGTTTATTGTTTGTGTTGAACAATAGAAAACAAAACAAATTATTAAACACCACAAAGGGTCGTTTAAAGCTGGCCACTCTCTGCCAGACCGAACGTAACCCCGAATAAACTCAACCATATTGACAGTTTATTTCCTTTTCTATTTTCAGCTGCCCTAAGTGCAATGTTTGCTATAATCCCATTCCATTAGATCAGATGTTCGGCTGGGGTAAATTTGTTTGCCCTTGCGGTAACGTCTTTTACGGTCGTGCACAGTCAACCAGGTTCTCACCTTGCTATTCCTGCGGTGAAATGGTGAGTTGATATCTGTGGACATCAGTTTTGGTAAAAGTTGTCCGGTTTTTTCTTTTAAGAAATACAGTAGTCCAGTGGTAGAATATTTCAGGTTTATCTTTTAAGAAATAGTCCAGTGGCAGAATATTTGACACCTATTGAGTGGTCATCATCTCCTGTTATGCTATGTTTTTTACACACAGGCTGGTTATTTGAAACAATTTGAACCACTGGTGCCCTTTAGCTTATACCGGAAACAGCAGTGGGTATTGATTTTAACCACATTCCAAAACTGAGTTGAAAATTATGAAATTTTTAAATTTCATTTTATCATTTGAAATAAAAAGTAACTACTTTGTTTGTTTCGGGATTCATGAGATATCCGGTGGCAGACAAATAAACACTTTCATGGAAAAAGGAAAAAAAATTGACACTGTTAGTTGAAAAAACCCTTTCTCAACATCTTTTTCCTAACTCAAGTTATGGTTGATTGAATGGAACCTACCTACATTGGTTGGCAAAACCTTCAATTTTTCCCTGGAGTAGATAACAGTAGGTGGTCTGTGACGTCATAATGGTATTTCAAATGTTGATCGAAACCTTTACTCGTCCTGTTTTACTTTATTCCTGTTGTAAATTTCTTCTTGATTAATCCTTGAAACCTGATGCATTTGGGAATGCTGACTTAGCTGTCAAGGTTCTCTGTGTTTAGAATTTCATCAAAATGCAACTTTTTCGTTCAAATAATACTTTCCTCTGTGGGTTTATGAGTTAATCATTATAATGAGAAATGAAAATAAAAACTAATGAGAAAAAAAAAAAATATATATAAAATAATGAGAAATGATTTTTTTTAAAGCTAAACTGCCCTAATGACATGCATTCATTTTGCTGTTGCCAGATGCAATCACAAAATACCACCAAAATTTGAAAAATTCCCATCTTCGTCATACAAAAAAACGATATGAAGAGATACCACAAAATTTGAAAAATTCCTATCTTTGTCATACGAAACGATATGAAGATCTGATGCTTAATGTACAGATTGAGATAGTTTCCTGCACTTTTATCAAGCAATCAACCTCAGCCTCTGGAATATCCTTTCAAGTCCTTGTAGACTCTTATACATTCCAACCAAGGCTTTCTCAACTCTTCTCATCTGCCTCGATAACATCACTACTTGTAACCTTGGTTTTTGCCAGATGCAATCGTTAACTCGTTAACCAAACGTGCATTTTGATTCTTGATAGATGTTTTGTTTATATGTAGATGTTTCTGTTCTTTTTACAAGACTACCCGAACATTTAAGAGTTTGTCATTGACTTTTTGGCCTTCCATAGCCTAGCTAATGAATATTCAACTATTGAAAGTCCCTGATGTACATGCAGAATATGTTGCAAATCATCCTTCAGTGAAAAAGAAAGTAATTAAACTACACATAAAGTATCTTAATGTCGGCGTGTCCTTTTGATTAAAACTTCACGCTGAGGAAAGTAGTTACAAAGAAGAGGACTTTGGAACTCAACTATCAGCCAGATGTATAAAATTCAGGGGCTGTTTACGATTGCATTCAATGTCATTTAAAAGTGCGCCGACCTTTGGTCGATATGTTTTTGTTCCGCCAGGTGAGACCTAGTGTGGTAGGGCCAATGCCGACTAGTCGCCCTCAGCGTACCCCTGGACAATCCTTCAGTGGACGCCGACACGCCTGCGAAGCGTGTCACAGCGGCACCATAAGACCTTGTCCGTCATATAACATCATGGCCTCATACAGTACCCCGCACGACTGCACTGGTTCTACAGTGTCCACATTTCTAACACAAGCCTCAACTGTTCCAAGTGAATTTGGTTCTGAGATGATGTAGTAAGTATATCTCTGTTAGTATATAACCTCTTCCAAAAAAATAACAGAAAAACGGTCTCAGTTTTTGGAGCTTTCATTGCTAACAATACTTGACCTTGACCTATGTATCTCGGGAGAGTCACTCAAGTCAGTGTGAGCTCTGATGCTATGATATATTTTTGTTACATTTATAAAAAATAAAATAAAAAATAAACAAATTCACTATCAGTCTCACAGTCTTGTTTAGGCGTAGGATGACATGCCATCGCACTGGCATGCCTCAGATATCAAGTTCTGTTAATTTGATTAGATTGTCTCGGAGGGTTTGTTAGAATCTGTTAACTGCAATAAACAATAGAGCTCTGTGCTTAAGTCTCTATGTGTGATGACTGATGAGAAAAGTTTACTCACAAATGTTTCTTGACCTACTTTAGAGTAAGATTTTCGTATTTAGGGATATCCCTTTGAATACGGAACCTCATTTCTTCCACAAGGAATTAATTACAAAGGGTAGTTTAGAAAATATCTCAAAAAACAAATTTTATATAAAATTCTGAAAATGTTTCAATCTGATCATTTAATTTAGGTTGGTACAATTTTACAATCTTTAGAGTGATAAAGATCATCTAGTGAGCAAGTTTTTTGACACTAAAAGACTGAGTCACCAAATATCAGACCGGATGTATTCAGTTCATAGTGAGTCATCTACAACGACTTTCAGCTCTTTCATTATCAGATATATGGTCAATAGTTTTGTCCACATTTTATTTCAGACTCAATACACTTTCTCTTTCTTTGTTTTATTAAGTGTAAAGATGAACTGGTTATAAATTAGTTAAGAATTTAGACATGCAAAATGAAAAAAAAATCTTCCAATTAAAAGTCAATAATCTGCTTTGAAAGACCTTAATGATTTAATGAGCTATAGACAGGAAATTGTCACCTTTCATTTCACACACAACCATCATGTGGACTAGTCTGTTACTCCATACGGTGAGAACTTCAACAGCTGAGAAGGCAGTCAGAGATAAAGTCAGGGCTAAGTGATATTGTATCGAGATAAAATGTATTTAAAATACTACCTAATCCTGTAGGCTGATGTAGTCTAGCCAGATGGAATGGCAAGGTTACTAATTTAACAAATCTGTGACAAACAATACTGATTGTGAGTTTGTGACTCAGAATTAGACTTCACTCTGTTGGCTTTTGTAGTTATTAGTTGCAGAAGATGGACTTGTTTTGTGCCATACAGATCTAATGTTGTGCAAATTAGTTACAATTTGTATAGTATAATAGAATAAGACTTTATAGTATATAATAGAATTAGAAATATTTTACACTCTAATAGAATTTGACTTCACTCTGTTGGCTTTGTAGCTATTAGTTGCAGATGATGGACTTGTTATGTGTCATACAGATCTAATGTTGCGCAAATTGGTTTCAATTTTTATAGTAGAGGTCAAAGAATGCTACAGTACCTGGCTGAATATTTTGTCATTTTTTAATTTTTTTTTTTTAGATTTACAAATGTTATGATACAGGTGATGTTGTGACTTGTCAGAAACAATTAAATCATGTTTTGAAGATTTAGGGGGTGCTATGTAGCAGGTGGTGTTTTGACATGTCATAGAGATCTAAAATGAACTATGTTTGATAACAGGCTGTTGGGATGAAAAAAAAGCTGTGTTTAATACAGGTGATGTTGTGATATGTTAGAAACAATTAAATCATGTTTTGAAGATTGAGGGGTGCTATGTAGTAGGTGGTGTTTGACATGTCATAGAGATCTAAAATGAACTATGTTTGATAACAGGCTGTTGGGATGAAAAAAAAGCTGTGTTTAATACAGGTGATGTTGTGACATATCAGAGATATTTAACAGGAAAGATGTTTTAAAATATATTATTAGATCAAAAGAATATACTATGCTTTCAGGGGACTCCATCTTGATTTAAGCATTTTAGATAGCTCTCAGCAGGTTCTGACAAATGTAACTGATTTGAGCAGAAAAATGCATCTTTATTCTTCTAAGAAGTGGTTTACTTTGAAAGGATGTTGTGTAAAGTACTTCTAGGGTTGTTTTCTCGGCCAAGATGCTTTATGAATTGGGTTAGCTATTTGTTAGTTTACAGGAATTCATGATACTACATGTATAATAATTCATGATGACTTATCAAATGTAAAAATGTAGTTCTGTGCATTCCTTTTCAATTAGATTTGAAATAAGTTTGTAGATATTGGCAGCCTCAAAGCAGAGATGAATTATGCACTAATCCAAACCACTTGAAAACATATAAATGCCGATCTTGTGGAAAGAATTTTCTCTTTCCTTGTCTGGAAAGAGCCATTTGTCAAACAGTTAAAGAAATATGGAGGATTGTTCAGCAAAAATACTTTGTGGTGGTTCTACTCATTTTGTCTGATGTTGCCAGGATTTTTTTTGGAAGTTACCACATTTTTTTTTTTAATGTGTGTATCATGGAGATAAACATGCTCTTATGATGTGGTTTTCACCTCCTGAAGCTGAACATTTGTATCAATTTCTTTGTAATATATAATTTTTTTTTTTTTTTTTTTAGAGATCTAGAAATCGTTTAATGTCAGTTCTCACTCTTATCTCTTTCAGATTCCTTCAGCCACTGTCATAGTACCTACAACGATCAACTTGCCATCACTGTAAATTCTAAAATTTTAATATCAATTTCTTGCCATATTGACAAAGATTAAATTATGACTGCATTTTTCTCTCTCCTTTTTTTTCTGCTGGGGGGGGGGTGGGAGGGGGAGGCTGACGAAATTTCTCAGTGTTTTAATTGTTTTAATTGTTGCCAGTCAAAATAAGTGAGCTTTGTGTGCCTTTTGGAAAGCGAACCACTGCCAAATGTGATCATAATTGTGAACTGCTTTTACGATGGAATCGCTCTGTCAAGATTTTTTGCAAGCTTTGAAGAAAGGAATGGCTGACAGGTTTCATCTCATATTTCAGACTTATAAGCATCTAAAAAAAGGCTTTATCGAGAATCCGTCTTTATACGGACATCGTTAGATGATTTCCACCGCATTTTAACAAGGTCACCCAAAGATTTGTTTTGTTGATTGACATCGAGCACGTAACATCCTTGATTTGGTAGAAAATGAAATTTGAAAGGAACTTGGAAGACATCGAAGCTGCCATTTCGTGTTTTCTTGTAAGATAGTTTGTGTCACAAAGATCTCAAAAGTGGTGTAGAAATTGCTTGTGGCTGATTTTGACGACCTTTCTCCTTAAAAAGCAGGATGGAAGTCAATATTTTTCAATACTCGTGGCTCTCTTAAGCAGCTGTCACAATTTTACATGACTGAAATATTTTGTCATCTCTCATGCTATTGTACAAAAATGAAAATTGTTTAAATAAACGTGGACGTCATGGAGGAGGAAGCCCAGTATAAAGTACTATATATCAGTTCCATATGCATCGAAGATTGTTGCTTTTGAAAGGTTAACTTTTGGAACCAAAACGCAGCGTGAAAAGACGGTGGAAAAAGAATAAAATAAAGAAAATAGAGTATATATGTATTAAATAAACAGAAGGAATGTAGCTTAACTTATTTCTCTCTAGTTTAATATTGGACAGATTATTCCCATAGTTATCAAAGATATGTTATTTTGAACACATTCACATGAAATTATTTGTACAGAATCCCATACGTGGCTGTTTGTGAGAAACGAGAAATGACGATATTGACAAAGAAAAATAAAATACAGTACTCTTTTCAAATTCTTTGTGTCTGTTTCCTCTTTGGAACGAATTACATATTTTCTGTTTAATAGATCACATTTTGGTAGTTACATTTCTGAAGTATTGTAAAGATTTCCACTCCTTATGTCTATTATGATGTTAAATGGTTTGAGGTACACAGAGTACAATGGTTTATTAGATGCAAATTCTGGCTTTAGCCTTCAAAACAATAACGTTGAAATCCCCACTAATGCTGATCATTTAAAGATTCCCCCAACATGGGAGTTGCAGCAAACTACCTGCTACAAGCAAAGCTAACGAGGGAAGTAAAGACATTCATTATTTACGTGTGAAATTATGCTGTGACCAGTGTTCGATTTTTCCGGTATCGCATCGCAAAATGCGATCCAAAACGACAAACTTGCGAGACGTTTCCAAATCAGCATCGCACATTGTGCCGATTTGTGCGATACAAATTCCTAGTCAGATTTGGGAGCAAACTCTCAAACCTTAACTTACGAACTGTCGATCACAATGTAGAAGTTGTAATTTATTGAGTTTATACTCAATGTACAACTTATTCACTTGACCGTATAGTGAAAAAAAAAAAACCTGAAAAAAAGGTGTTACACAGGGGATGAGCTCACAGTTGTTGGGAAGGTACCTGGGCAAATTCGCAGCACATGTACCGTGGTACAGTAGTTGGGTATAAGGTTAAACACTGCAGTTGTAAAAATGTACGCATAGTGCACGCTATTCATTGTTAGGCAGTCTAGAAACGGGGCTTTGCTGAACGTTGTTTGTTTCATAATATCGGTAGTATTGTAAGTTGCACTTTTTAAAGATTGAAAGACAGATTAAAGCTCTTTTCATTTTATAACATAATATAGCTACTTTAACATGTCATTTTAAAATTTTCATCAGTTTCGTGACAATTTAAATAAAAAAAGTTGTCGGTATTTTGCATCCTCAACTGCGAATTTTTTCATCGCCAGACATCGCAAAAAATGACAACAATTTTCGGGGGCTTTCGCCCCCAGGATCCCCACGAGGGGTTCTACCCCATGACCCCACCATAGCCCTAAGACGGGCCCCTGGACACCACGCTTTTATGCTCGCACGTTACGCGTGCTAGGCAGGCGAACACCGGCGGGAAATCGGCAGTGTGTTCGCGGGAAATTGAACAAGGTTTTCCAACACTGCTGAACTGTGCAGTTACTGTATGCATCATGTTCAAGGTTTTCACGGAGGCCTTTGAGGAAATGAATGGTTAGTACAGTGTATATATGCTGCACTAATGCTGTGTGTAGGCCAAGGTTCACGAAGGTCATTGGATATATTCGCGCGCCGTAGACGTGTTTTTAGATGTTACGGAGAGTCGGGTTTCCATGGATATTAATCGAAAATGAATCTGAGTTTAACTGACGCTAAAGAAATGGATCGTCTTGGGCAGATTAACAAATCATTGCAAGTATAAATAAGTACAGGTAGCTCTGCTGTTAAAAAGAAAAGTTCAATATCGGTTTGCTGTTATCGGCAATTAGGCAAAATTTTACCGATACCGATATGCTGCCGATATTGCAAATATCGGCCGATACCGATATTGAAAACTTTTATCGTAGCAACACTAGTATAAATAATAATAATAAACAAACATTTTCTAGTTAATACATTGATCGCCGACATTTGGTCCGTTTTGTGGTTATTTCAAAACTGCTATTCAATATTGGGGAACTGCTATGCAACAAAAATATTGTATAGCAATTGTCGAAATTTGTTGCTATGCAATGTTTTGGCCATAAGTCGAACACTGGCTGTGACCCTTGCTGAAGCGGCCTCTCCAAGTTTACACAGCAATACCGCGAAAAGCTGTCGAAAAACTCACGACCATCTAAATTATTAAATCTATGATGACGATGTTGAAGAGCGCCCCTATTTTAGACATGGCGACAGCTGATGCAGGCTACGCACTCCGACAATTGCGTGAAAATGACGTCAATACGTTTCTTTATGTCTCAGAAACACTCTTAAAGTACATTAATAATATCATACAGTAAGTGATCGTGCTTTTTGTGTGAATTTCAATCTTCAATAATGTGAACATTTTAATATTGCGAAAAGTAATCAACGTTAGGCTGTAGGTAATATTAAGCTCATAAGCTTTAGCACAGAGTTCCCAGTTCTGCGAGAGTGATAATCTGTTAACGAAGTGATTATTCGCAGGGCAGCCACGCGAATAACGTACACAGACACCTTATTCGCAGGGCTGTGACGATTTTGAAAATAGGTTTATTATTAGGTTTTGCTATTGATACCAGTCAGTTTATGGGCCTTGAAAAAGCCAACCTTTTGGGCCCAAATAGTCTTAGCCACTTCATAAGCTAATTTTTGGAACCCCAGCAATTCAATTTTAAAAGGTGTACAGTATGTGTCTGGCTATTCGCAGGGCAGCCCTGCAAATAAGATGCTTGTGTCTGGCTATTCACAGGGCTGCCCTGCGGATAAGGTGTATGTGTCTGGCTATTCGCAGGGCTGCCCTGTGAATAAGATACTTGTGTCCGGCTATTTGCAGGGCTGCCCTGTGAATAAGGTCTATGTGTCTGGCTATTCGCAGGGCTGCCCTGCGAATAAGCCCCACCATCTGTTAAACCCAGTACTGGCAGTAGCATGGTGGGCTCATAATTGAGGCAATTAAGGATTTGATTAACGATGTCTAACAACGAAAATACAAATCACTCAACTCTATGCGTTCTTCATATGTGTAGTCCCTCAGAAATGTAATGATCTCAAAATATTTATTATTCTGTGCCTACGCAATGTAAAAATGAGCAGAAATTGACCACAAATTTGAATTAAACTCATCAAATATGTAACTGCTTGACTGCAAATAGTTCAGGTTGCCTGCTGTATCGTTGCTAGTAATATTTGAAGGTGCGTCAATTACGAAGGTGCGTCAATAATGCAGCCTTTACTATACTACTACTACAGTAAGCTAGTACTGTAATGGAAGAGGCTAGTAGGCTATATACTAATTACTATGGACCAGGTATGCTAAATAGGCTTACTAGACACCCTAAGCAGGCCTAAGCTATTGTCATTTAATTGCAAACCAAGAGACAATAGTTCCTTCTAGTACTACTAGGCTAAGTAAGGGTAATATAGTCAAGGAAATATGACACATTTTGGAGAATTTTATGATTTTACCATTGCAAGTGAAGACTTTTTTTTATCTACAGTATCACTTTTCACTCCATTATGATGTCCAATCTACCCAATTGCAAGGAATTGTGAACCCATACAATTTCTACACATAAACTAAGTCAATTGTCATAAAACAACAGCAAATTTACACCTGAATAACCTGGATCCTTAAAACAACATTCAACTTAATTGCCAGAGAATATGCAATCTCACAAATACAAATGACTTTTACAACATGTTTAAAAATTGTGTAGGATTCATAAATCATTTAGCCTTTTACATTGTAAGGTTAGAAGTCTCAACAAAACCATGACAATCTCTCCGTATTACTTCGCATTCAAAACTTGCATTCAAAAAAGGGTGTGAAGACTTGCGCAAAAAGAAAGGTCTAATGCCGGTAATCTGACCTAGTTTCAAGTGAGGTGTAACAGAAGTGTTAGACACCACCATCGATCCAAAAATACGCACACAGGTTGCTACCGTTGGTAATTAGACACCAGTATACAGTCTGTTCATACAGCTGCGGTCAATACCCACAACACTGTAGTGTAAAAATGATACAGCGATGGACATGTCAGGTCCAGCTAAAGATAACAAGGTATCATATTTTGTAGCGACAAGCAGAAAACTTCACTTGCAAGCAACGGAAAGTTAACTTTTTCAGAGCCTGGCACGCGGTTTGGGGCGAGTCTTCAATGTCTTAAAATTTGATTGTATTGCTGTTTCCGAAACTTGGTTACGTGAACTCTTCACTTCCGATCTTTTCCAACTTGATAATTACAATTTCGTTCGTAGAGCTCGTACGCAAGGAAACGGTGGCGGTGTTGGTCTTTATATGAACATTAACCACCACAATCTAATTAATGATGAACTGACAATTTTTCGCGAAAATGTTTTCAAATCTCTTTTTGATATAACCAAACACAATCCCAAGGTAATTGTAGGCGTAATTCATCGCCCTCCATCATCTGACATAAATACTTTCTTAGAAACACTTGACATTTGCCAAAATTGGCAACAATTCATGTTTCATTCTTGGGGATTTTTACTTAACATTACTCAAAAAATTTCTCCAAACATGATCCGGCACTTTCAAAACTTAGCCTTCTCTTTGGATTCCAACCTCTAATTGATAAACCTACTAGGGTTACTCAACAGTCAACACATCAACATTATTGGAAAATAGTTTTACAATACAAATCATATTATTTCCTCTGGTGTTATTCTCGATGACCTTTCAGATCATTATCCGATTTTCTGCATTTCTGATTTTGTATTGCCTGAGTATGGCCGCAGCGGGAATGATGAACGAAATTGTAAACGCCAGGCTGGAATTGATCAATTTACCAAAGCTACAGTAATTCTCAAATTGACTGGACTGATGTCCTAGCGTGCACTGATACAAATTTGGCCTAAACAGTCTCTTTATCGAAATTGTTCATAAAAATTACATTAATTGTTTCCCCATCGTTACTGCAAACACTCACCAATCTAGGAAAGTTTGGTGTTCTAGAGCCAGGTTACTCAACCTGGGGTCCGCGGACCCCTTGGGGGTCCGTGAAATTTATTTGGGGGTCCGTGAGGGCAAAGGGGTCCGCAGGGGTCCGTGAAAAAATAAGGGTCCGTGAAAAAAATAAGGGTCCGCGAAGGCCGAAGAGGTTCGTGAAAAATGGAATGAGAGATATAGTCGAAGGAAGAAGTATGTATGCCTCTAGAAATCTAGGCTAGGCTAGCCGTCAATACGTCGGACCCTGATGATCAGACCATATCTTCAGTAGTCGATAAATGTTGAATCGTGCGTTCCCCAGATGAAAACAAGTAATATAGTTTCTCATTGATATATATAGGTATGGATAACATGCCACCCGAGTGTTGTGTACAACTTAACTGCACACTATACATCCTAATATGCAGAGCAATAACTATGATGCGTTGCTCATTGTTGACACAGCGAAGCGCGGTAGCAGTATAAGGCTTTGGTGGAGGAAAAGTTATAACTAACTTGGATTTGACAAAAAAAAAACGGTGCCATTTGCAGCTATCTCTGACAAAGAAAACCCATAATTCTCCTGACCTCATGCAGAATCAACCAGTTTGTGTCTGACAACTCATCGCTTCCAAATTAAAATTTAATTGGGAAATATATCATTTGAAAGTAAGAATTTTTGAAGTGGCCTATGCCTAGCAATACTTGCAGGTCTAGGAAAACTGCATTCCAGGCCCAGAAAAATGCATTTCTAAACATAAATTCTTGAACATAAATTTACTTAAAAAGTCACAAAATAATGCACCATTTCGCATCTAACCCTCAAATATTGAAAAAAAAATTCAAAAGGGGAGGGGGACATCCCCTCCCCTTATACCCCTCCCCCAGGGCGGCGGTCACTGTCCGGGGGTCCTCCAAACATTTCAGTGTATCTCAAGGGGTCCCTGGATAGAAAAAGGTTGACAACCTAGGTTCTAGAGGAACATTAAACTCTTGTCAATCAAAAAAAATAAGCTCATCCGAAAATAGGTCAAGCATCCTACTCCTGAGAACAAAGCTGCATATGACAGATTCAGAAACAAACTCAAAACTGTTATTCGTTTTGCTAAGTTTAATTACTATCACAAGGAATTTATTAATCAAAGTATAAAGGGAATCTGGATGCCATTAACACTGTCTTGCTTGGTAAGAGTAATTATAATAACAAACTTAATGAAAATGGTAGAGTATCTCTGATATCGATACTATTTGTAATATTTGCAATGAGATACTTTTGCTTCTTTACAGGCATCCAAGAGATACAAAGTATCGGTCAGTTCGCCTTGGTAACAAAGTCTTTCAAAAGAAAGTTTTGCCAGTGCTGGGAGGCATAGAGTGTCTTTTTGCCATTGGATTTGAGGAGGTACAGTACAGTAGGGTACATTATCATGACCCCATAGGACTATATTAATTACAGCTTTTAGGGCTGATGATTAATTTCAGTAAATAAATGTAGATTTATTTCTCCTTGGAATGATGTAGAATGGCTAGACGACATTTTAAAGAAAAAAACAAAAAAAAATAGTACAACTTGTAGAAAAACAGCAGAGGTGTTTATGCACATGAGAGCATAATTGAGTAATAGGCGATTGGATTCTCGTGTTAGCTAATAGTGTGCACTGTGAAGTGTGTTTAGGTATTGATGTTTGAAATTGTCAGGAAGATGGAACCCGGGTGCTTGTAAAATCCATCTTGTGTCCCGAGATGGGTTGTGAGAAATAACCTGGTTGTGATTTTCTTAAACAGCCAAGGGGGAGGGGTGGGGGTGTGGGGGGGCAGGGGATATTAGCAAGTATATCCATAAACCGTCTAAATTTTCCATTTACATGTTCCATTAAGGCAGTAAGTTAACATTCAATAATTGATTTTCCCATTGCATCTGTAGGCCCTTAGATCTCACAGGGTTATTTCTGACATGAACCAGTATTTTTGGTGTGTTTTACCAATTATAATCACTTATTTCTTGCTAGAATGATGAATGGCTTACATTGCCGAGCAGAAAAACACTGATCGGCCTCCATTACATGCAGAAGGAGTTGGCCAGTGAAAGATTAAAGCTTATCTCCACACAAGTCTGTATGCTGACCACAGCTCAGGTAATATTAAGATGTTGTTATTTATTATCAAGAGAATTCATTTTCTTTTTTCAATGGTTATAAGAGGAACTTGAATTTGCTGAGCTTGACAATTTTGCTAACACGTCTATAAACTCCGTATCCGGCATGTTAACCTTTAGGAATTTTAATCTATGTGAAGGGCAAGGGTTTCATAGGTTGATTTCTTAACAATCACTCCATTGTCTTTTTTTGTGAACAATGGACTGATTGTTAATCACTATAAAAGACATGTGTGCACCTATGTCATGGGTGGTCAAAAGGCCAATCTGTTTGACACAACTTGGGCATATACCATATACATCAGTGCAGTAAGTATGTGCCTAGTGGGTTCAACCTTGAGGGCTTTCTTATACTGTTTACCCCCCCCCCCCCCAAGTGGGGGTATTTACAAAGAAATACTACGTATATAGATGGACATTAGTTAAAGCTAATTGGTTGAAAATTTAATATTTCAAAAAGGTAGGATTCATAAAGCAGAAAAATGATATGTTGAAAGAAATACCATATGTCAACAACTTTATATTTGTTATTTGTAAATACCCCCAAATGGGGGTATTTATATTTCTTTGTAAATACCCCCAAATGGGGGTATTTACAAAGAAATACTACGTATATAGATGGACATTAGTTAAAGCTAATTGGTTGAAAATTTAATATTTCAAAAGGGTAGGATTCATAAAGCAGAAAAATGATATGTTGAAAGAAATACCATATGTCAACAACTTTATATTTGTTATTTGTAAATACCCCCAAATGGGGGTATTTATATTTCTTTGTAAATACCCCCAAATGGGGGTATTTACAAAGAAATACTACGTATATAGATGGACATTAGTTAAAGCTAATTGGTTGAAAATTTAATATTTCAAAAGGGTAGGATTCATAAAGCAGAAAAATGATATGTTGAAAGAAATACCATATGTCAACAACTTTATATATATATATAGTGAGTATATAGTAGTGATTTAGAAAATCCAGAACAGTGAAAAAACTTCCAGCCTCCACCAGGATTCGAACCCGGGCCTCTCGCTTTATATGCAGACACCCTAATATATATGGTATTGTGTGTTGGTGAGCCTTAGCTACATGGTAGCCGTTTTAATGTTAATTTCATTGTAGACATCAGAACAAGGTTTTCATCAGAGAATGAGAAGTTCGGCGGATCATGTTTACCACTACGAGGACCCATTGCTGCAGCAGAAAGCCAGAAATGTTATCCCATTGCAGGAGTTGAATAGTAAAGCCGCCTCTAGATTGAGCACTTTAGACCAAGAAGAAACTGGTAAGCTTCATATCCATCTTCTATTGTAAGTCATTGTCTGTTTTGTAACAAGATAAAGATACAGTATACAAATAATGAATGGTTATGAGTGCAATAGTGCAAATATTTCATGAGTTGAAAGATGTAATTTGTTCCATTCAACTCGGCTGCGCCTCGTTGAATGGAACAAATTACATCTTTCAACGAATGAAATATTTGCACTATTGCACGAATGGAAACCATTCATTATTTGTTTTATACAACACCTTCAAATTTGGATATAATTGGATGTAAAATGCACTGATGCAATAGATTGTTTTGAACAGACAGGTTTCTCTGCTCTCTTACCATTGAAAAAAGTGCTATCAAAAAAGTATAACGCATGGTTCTATCATCATAGCGTCCAATAGAGCGGATTTTGCATGCAATCGACGAGCAATTGACCAATCACATGGCCGGAATATAATTAGGTGTTGTATAATAGATGCTAACACATGGTTATCAAAACTTCAGTACTTGTGTGTTTATTTTGGACATATGAACCAACCACCACTGTGAGTAGCTCAATTGCTCTATATATGCGCAAGATTAGTAAAATAGGGACGTATTTGAAAAGCCACGTCCAAATGCAGAGGAACGCTAACAAACGCAGACTTTGTCAAGCTCCTTAGGTCTCTTGTGGTTCCACGATTAGACAACTGCGGTTTATTACTTAAGTAAAATCAACAATTGAGTTAGAAATGCTGTGAGATTCTGTCAAAGGGTCTCAGTGTCATGGAATAACATCCAAATACAGGAAATTAATTTGTGCTGTTTCTCAGAAGTTGCACAATAAGGTAGCAGCATTTACTTCTTTTAAGGAAAAGTCTCAAATATGTATGAGGTGGAACGTTATTTCCTGCTCTACAGACGAGAATCTGTTAGATGTGAGAGACTTTCTCCTTCTCGAGCTGCTGAAGTGGTTCAAACTCCGATTTTTCAAGTGGACCGACAGTCCTAGGTGTGATACCTGTGGGGGGACTACTAGGAGTAACGGAATGGTGGAACCAACAGCGGAAGATAGAAGATGGGAGGCAGGAAGGGTGGAGCTCTACTCATGTACCCAGTGCAATAGAAATGTCAGGTTTCCAAGGTATGTGTTACATATTTCATTTCATTTATTTTTGTTCTATCATAACATAAGTATGACATATAACATAGTTAAGGATATAAGAAACAAAACTTGTCAAAGGAAGTGTACTAAAAAACCCTATAGAGCTTGTCGGTTAGTGACATTCTCTGCAAAAATACAGAACTTTACAATTAGAAACCTCCTATTTTTCTGTATTTTAGTTTTAAGTATACAGTGACAGTTTAAAAATGTTCATTCAAATAAAGCCAATATTTAGTTACGTGTGATACAATGATACATTAAACTTACTGCTCTAGTGATGGAGAAGTACATGAAATGTTAGGTTAACCCTGACTGAATGCTTACAATTTGCTCATAATGATCTGTGACACTGAGGCCCTCAGACATTAAACTTACTGCTCTAGACACGGAGAAGTACATGAAATGTTAGGTTAACCCTGACTGAATGCTTACAATTTGCTTATAATGGCCTGTGACACTGAGGCCCTCAGACATTAAACTATCTGCTTCTGATTTGGAGAAGTACATGGAATGTTAGGGTTAACCCTGACTGAATACTTACCCATGCTTTTTGTTTTAGATACAACCACCCTGGGAAACTGTTGGATACAAGGACCGGTAGATGTGGCGAATGGGCCAACTGCTTCACCCTCTGCTGTAGAGCTGTTGGATTTGAAGCCAGACATGTAGTGGATTGGACAGGTAGATAGATTCCTTAAAAAAGTCAATACGACCACAAGATGTGCTAGGAATACAAAACACAGCCACTTGTAGTCTATTTGTTACATATTAGTTCACTGCCACCTTGAGGGAAAAACTCTTAACTGCAGAAATTGCTTATTTATTTGACATTTCTCAATTTCTGGGCATAATTTGGAGAGTTAGCTCTTTTAGAGGGGGAACAAAGTTTTTCCCCTATTGGGGGGGGGGGGGTGGGAGGGAGTTTGGGATTCTGAATAAGAGATATGCACTGATTACTTGTAAATAATGAAACTTGTGTTCAGTCTGAAGATATCCAAGTATTTAAGTCATGTCAGATGAGAAGTAAAACTCTTCTTCAAGTTTCTTTAAACTTTTTTTTTTATCATTTGTATCTTGATTCTGAGGGTAAACATTGCCGTTACTAAAATTAGTGACAGTATTAGCTTAGTATTCAGAATGTTTGCATAAACAACTTCTATTCAGAGAGTAACATTTAGACAAAAAAGAAAGAAAAAGGGAGCCATTCAAACAGATATAGGGGTAAGCCAAGGTATCACTGTTAAACCCGTAGGACAGTGCCAAGCTGAGCACAAACTCACGTCAACTCCACTGCATTGTCCCAATCTCCATTATCATGAAGACCGGGGGTACCTTCAACTGACCCATCAGCACGTAAAATGACGCTTTGCTGCTAACGACCACAGCTTGTTTAGGTCACATGCAAATATGTTAGCCCCTAATTTGTTACATTTGTTTAAAGATGTGTAGTTTTAGCAGTGAGCCCTCAGCACACTGCTGACTGCCAAACGGTACACGTTCAGTTATCCGTTGTGACTTAATAGCTGGCAATCTCGATCAGTCGTAGTTTTACGAACAGGCAAGCTACCGACTAGCTGTGATTTGCCTACGTACCAATGATGGCATCAGTGATCAGTCGGGCAGTATGCAACAGGCTTGAGGGAGGCTATGTCGATGTTCACAAAAGATAATCATCAGTGATTGGTTAAGAATCCTCTGTCACAGTAAGGCCTGGGATTGATCGATCACTCAAAATCAAGTAATTCGAATAAATGTAATAGATTAGTCGATCAATGGCAGGATAACATAACGTTACTTATCGTGTTATCATTGTTAGATCATGTCTGGACGGAGGTATACTCCAAGTCGCAAGAGAGATGGTTTCACTGCGATCCGTGTGAGAATATATGTGACCGCCCTCTATTGTACGAGCATGGCTGGGCGAAGAAGCTGTCTTATGTCATAGGGTTCTCCCACGAAGAGGTAAAACTGATTTGTACTGTGAAATGAAAAATAAAAAAATTAATATAGGAAATTTAATTTTTCAAAATATCTCTCACAGTTTGGTACATCCCTTGTTTGTTGTGAAATATGTTCTTATGACCAGCAACATGGAGGCTGTTATTATTTACTAGAGGAGCAAGTTTGTAAAATATCCCACCCTTACCCACCTTCTCCCAACCCCAATCCCATACCACTGTCTCACCCCCCTCCCCCCAAGTCCCAACATACACATACAATTTGGTAATATTCTCCATCTAGCTGTAGTTTATATTAAGAATAAAACGACAAATCCAAATCCTATACAGGTTGTTGATGTCACCTGGAGGTACACGGCCAACCCTCAAGACACGATTTCCAGAAGGACAGAATGTCGTGAAGATTGGCTAATGGATCTTATCGGTCGCCTTAATAAAGAGGTGAGTTTGCAAATTCTTGTTGGGTAACATGTGCATTTTTTGTGAACCGGTGCTGTGATCGAGTGGATAAAGGCGGTGGCATTTGAGGCAATGAGGCTTAGCAATCGCAGGTTCCAGGCTCGATACCCGACCGGGTCATAGTAAGGTGGGTTTTTCATCCAAGAGCAATCTACGGTTTTCCCATCCGAAATGACTTTCACAATTGAAAAGATTCCACATTTGAGTTAAAATGTTGAATTGGAAGCCACCCGACCAGTAAGTTGTAATCCATAAACTCTTTTTGTGGTCACTTAATCGTCGTAAAAATAACCACTGATTATTATGATTTTTCTTTGAAAGGAGAGCATCTAAATACTGTAAAAAGTCATATTGCTTTTTAAAGAGCAAAACTACCGATTCAATTTAAGTGATAAATACGAATAATGCTATTGAAAGGTCAAAATATAAAATAACAACAGAAACTTAAATTAACCTTGATAGCCTCTTATATCGTTGCAGACTTCTGCCAAAAGTGAATAAGCTTAGAGGGACATGGAGGAATGTAATTTCTGGGTTAAAAATATTATACTTGTGCTTGTTTTAATTTTGTCTTAACTACTATTAATTCACAAATTTAAAATATTTGTTTCTCATTTTCTTCCTCTGTTGTCGCTAATTGATTTCTAAAGGCTTTTTTGATTTGTCTCTATGAATCTAGAAGCAAAACTTAAGTTGGATGCAACTTGAAGTAGCAGCCCTTTAATATTTCCAGAGCATCCAAGTAAAAAAATAATGTTTTTTCTCCTTAGACCAAGCCAAATTTAGTTTTCAGAACACTTATATGGAAAATGTTTGAAGTGTGATTTTAGTAAGATTGTAATATATAGTTTTTAAAAACATGCCATCAATTGTCAAAATAATAATTTTCCTTCTAATTTTTAGAAAAGACGACGTCTTTCATCAGAAAGAATCAGCGTTTTAGAGGAGAGGATACCAAGGGAACTAGCGGAATTTCTGTCCGTGAAGAAGATTCGGGAAGGAGAAGACCAAGGCAGACAATCGGGGTCCCTTGGATGGAGATTAAGTCGAAGAGAAACCACCACAACAGAAACTCAGCCCTCCTCTGCCAATGTAAGGGTGTAACAAATCCTTAAGAAATTTTTGTAATTTCGTTTTCAGTTTTATGAGTTTTTAAATTTTGGTGATAATTTTGTTATTGCACCTGGCAACAGCAGAGTCCTGAAATGATGTCATCTGGGCAATCCAGCTGAACCTGAAATTTTTTTTCTTATTTTATCTCTGTTCTTTATAACGTTGCAATTATTTATCCACAGAATTTTATTTTTTTCTACCAAAAGAGTTGTATTTTGATAAAATTGTAACTATAGACTAAATATTGGCAGCTAGGCGGTCATTCCGATTTTGAGAATACATCAACCTGAAGATTATGATAGCCTAAGTAAAGCTTCTGAAGAATAGTGATTCACTTTCCGGGTTTTGGCATGTCAAGATATGTTTCATGCAATCCATCATATCTCGAGTTTGGAGCAACGAT
The DNA here is from genome assembly GCF_037975245.1 of Apostichopus japonicus. Classification (NCBI taxonomy): domain Eukaryota; kingdom Metazoa; phylum Echinodermata; class Holothuroidea; order Aspidochirotida; family Stichopodidae; genus Apostichopus; species Apostichopus japonicus. Next base: position 8,838,807 of record NC_092583.1, read on the forward strand.
TTCGAGATGGGGGCTTTCAACTAACAGCGTGAAAAATGTTTCGTTTATATTCAATATCAGTGTTTACATTATCTGTCCCCAGAATATCCCCTATTATAAAATCTGGGTGTCATTGGCACAGTCTTGATACTAAACTAGTATAGGTCTGATGTGGGAGTCAGCTGAGCATGATGCCGTTGTGTTTACATTTCATACTGCAGAAGCTTTCTTGAATGATATTCCTCCAAAGCAAATAATCCTTTTTGTTCTCTTTCTTTTTTTCCTGCTAGCTGCAGATTTACAAATTTGAGCCCACCACAGAGGAGGTGAACTCCAAGCTTTTCCATCTCAAGTATTGCTGCGCCAGTGATAAGTACACAAGAATCTCCAATCGTAATGAAGTCAAAGAGGACTGGGAAAGCTGGATAAACCGACAAAGTAACTTATTTAGAAAAGAGGAATTTGATTGGAAAATGGTAAGATTTGACTTCAAATCCTTAATATTTCTTCTTTTAATTATGAGACAAAAAAACAAAAAAACATGTCCACTCTACTAGAGGGGGATGGGGGTGGGGGAGGAGAGGGTATTTGTCAAACTGAACAGCCTCCATGAATATATGTCATAGTAAAGCAAGGTATCAGCCATTTCTTGATATCCCGTTGAAACAAGCCGTTGCTTTGCAAGGTCTTGTATGTTCTGTATTCCTGAACACAAGCCGGTGGCTAAGGTAGATAAAATTGTTATTCTTAATGTTATATCCCTAATCTGATCTGGGAAACAGGAGAAAATAGAGAGAGCAGTGTTGTTTTCTTTTCTAATCTTGTCCCCTTTTCTAATCTTGTCCCCACACAGTTACCTTTATAGGGGGAAACTTCCCCCCCCCCAAAAAAAAAATTCTTTTCTTAAAACAAAACTATATTTAGCAGTACTTTTGAGAGCCCCTGCGACTGATGTCACACCTACAAACACAACATGTCTCTTTGTAAAACTGCAATATCTTTCCATGCTTCAGGTTTATCTAGCACGTGAGGAAGGATCACGAGAAGCCTCCGTTTCTTGGAAGTTTGACTGTTCCCAGACAGATGTCAAGGTTAATGATGTTACAGTAACAGCTGTAAGTTCAACGTTCCAATCGGGTAACATCGTCTGGTCTCTTACAGATGGGGAGAGATCGGTCAGGCTCTCTGGAGGTAGGGTTCAATATTTATGTCGTTTCATACTTGAAAATATTTTTTTTCCCCAAATTTTTTTGGGTTGGAAATTTGGAATTTGCATGGAAATAAATATGGTTTCTTTCTACAAACAGCTTATTGAGGTTTCTTCTTACAATAGGTAGATTCCACTTGTCACGTACGTTGGCAAATTAGCAGTAAAGATTTAAAGAAACCAAAGATCTGTGCGTTTGATATAGAAAACTTGCAGGCTGAAAACTTCGCCATTTCATTTTTCAATTTTGCTTTTATCAACAAGCTTACCCTCCCGCCATCCACCTATGGATGTAAAAATTTTATGCATAAAGTGACTTGAATATTATAATGACAGAAAAAAAAATCAGCTGAGTTTTGTGCTGATGACATCATTCACTATGCTGTTGCCAGAGACATTTAAAAAAAAATTTATCACCACATGAGAAGAAAAACAATCATATCTTTCTAAAAAATACAAAAATGAAAAAAATTTTGACCTGAAGATGTAGATAAATACCAGCATTATTTTAAGCAAATAAACTTCAGTCACTGGAAATATCCATTTAAAGATGAATGCATTGCAGACTTTTGCACAGAGCAACTAACTAAAACAAGAATTAAATAAAATTACAGTTTGACTTGAATAAACTTATGATTTTACTTGAAATAAATCATTGCCAATGAACTGTAGACATCAAAAAATGTGTTTTTGGATTTAAACAATTTCCACCCGTTTATATTCATAATATGAAAAAAAAACAAAAACAAACATGGAACGAAAAATAAAAGCAAATATCTACAACATGTAAGAAAGGTGACCATAACTGGATGATAACGTTTACAGCCTGACCCTCTGTTGAGTTGTTCATGGGCCTTGTCATCTTTTACCCAGTTGGGACAATTTTTTTTCTATACTGTAGTGTCATGGCCTGCTTCAGAGCACTGTCAGTACGAGCAGTATGAATATCATGTTGCTATCAGATCAAGGTTAGGAACTCTTTTTACTGTCAATAGCAGTGCTTTGAAGCATGATATTGGAGTACAGTTTGGAGAGGTATTAGCATTAGGATATTGTGACCAACTGGCTGCATCTTTGGTATACATCTCTTGTTTTAAAAATCTGTTGTTTTTTGCCAGCGTATATAATAAAGTTATCAATTCTTAGCGATTCTTTTATCACGATTAATATGAGCCCTGCTTTTTGTATTGTTCTCTAACTAAATATAGCCTGTTTTGTTGTTGCTTTTTTGTCTTTTTGGTAGGATCCAACTCTGAGACCTTTACAGACTTTAGAGGTTCTGCTACCTTAGAACTGACGGCCGAACTATCGGGAGGCGAGGGTGACGTCGCCTGGCAACATACACAGCTCTTTCGTATGAGTACGGATCAACTGGATACGTTTCCCTTTGAGTGGAGGATATCTTTACTTTAGAGATTAGCCGATATCCTAGCAGCTCAGATTGAGTAAAGAGTCTGTCTTAGTCGTTGGTATGATATCAGATCAACTGGTTGCATATATGTCTGTGGGTGGAGTATATCTTTTAATTTAAGCTGATAATACAGTGGCAGGGGAAATGGGGGTGGGGGGTAGGGGGGGCACAGCAAAATGGGAGTAGCACTTTGGCGTAGGCACAGCATGCAGGTACTGCAAGTTGGTGTTGTTGTGATATTGCTGTAGGGTTGGGGGTGGGTGTGGATGTGTGGGGGGGGGGAAGGGGCAGAGCAAAAGGAGAGTAGCATTTTGGCGTATGCACAGAATGCGGGTACTGCCAGTTGGTGCTGTAGTGATATTGGTGTAGTTTTGGGGGGTTGGGTAGGGGGTTGGGGGGATGTGGCAAAGCAAAAGGAGAGTAGCATTTTGGGGTAGGCACAGAATGCGGGTACTGCAAGTTGGTGCTGTAGTGATTTTTGTGTAGGTTTGGGGGTGGGGTAAGGGGTTGGGGGGGGAATGCGGCACAGCAAAAGGAGACTAGCATTTTGGCGTAGGCACAGAATGCGGGTACTGCCAGTTGGTGCTGTAGTGATATTGGGGTAGGTTTGGGGTGTTGGGTAGGGGGTTGGGGGGGATGTGGCAAAGCAAAACGAGAGTAGCATTTTGGGGTAGGCACAGAATGCGGGTACTGCAAGTTGGTGCTGTAGTGATATTGGTTTGGGTCAGAAATTGTTGAAGGATTGTTAAGTACTTTTGGCAATTTGCCTGTCTTCACTCAGATGAGAGTAACTAGATAGCCAGATCACATTCGAGTAAGAATTTTTCCACTGTGTTTGTTACAGTTTTGTCCGAGCTACTATTAAAATCCACACATATTTATTAAAAAATGTGAAATATCCACCAGGATGTCAGATAGATAAAAGAGGTAACTTTTTGGGTAAATCTGGATAAGTGGTAACCATAATCAAGAACAACCTCCTCGTATCATGAGAAAAGTCTTAAACAAGGTTGCTGGATAATTGCCATGTATCATGGCTGAATTCCAAGAAAGCAATTTCATATTTAAAATATTAATATTTCAGTCGTGCTTTTCTCGAAGACTCTTTCCCGCCAACTTTCCGTTGTAATGAGAGTAATGTGTTTGTGTGCGTGGGTGTTTGTGTGTGTGCGGATGTGTTTATGTTACTCCTTGGCATTTAAACATTGTAATTCAAAAGATACATCTGGGTTGAACTTCATACTCTTTATGCCAGCTTACTTTCAAATATTAATTTTTTTTTACTCCTTTAGTCATCTATTTTCATTGTTTCTCGATAGAAACCGAGGTGATCCATAAAAGCCTTGTTTTATTATTTTGTCGTTGACATATTTAAAAGTAAGTTGTATTAATTACACCTACCCGATGTTATTAACCAGATGTCATATTTTTGCATTTATTGTGAAAATTACTAGAAACTGCAGGTGTTGCCATGACCTTTATGTCACTAATCACCTGTAAACTCTGCCAGATGGCCTTTCGACTGTGAACTGGTAGAATATCCTGAAAAGTATTAAAAGTATAACAGAAGTACAATAGAATATAAAGAACATATCACATAATTAATTTTGTTTGTAAATTACTCCTTCAATAATGAATAGTGAGAAGTTAACTGAATTGTCTGTTTGTCATTTTTTGTTTTTGTTTGTTTGTTTACTTAGTTGTTCATATTTTCCAAAAGTTTTAATTTCGAGTAAATCCTTTGATTCGGCCCAAACACCATTAAAATAAAAAAAGGACAAAGATATAGATTTTGAACAAGAAGGTGATTGTTATAGTTGGTTTTCATGATTTCCAACTGATGTTTTGCTACAAAATTAGAGAAAATATCTTTTACTCCTAATATTTAAGGTCTGAAATGCTATGTACATTTAACCGGAGGATAAAGTCACTTCATTAAATGGTAGGTTGAATGTATGTATTTTCAAATGATGCCCCCGTGGAGACAGTGCATTCTATTTGCGAGGGCTGAAATCAATGGTAGAATTACACCCTCTGAAACCCAAATGCACTGTATGTACCCAACTCCACCCCTTTTTATTAAGTTTTACTGTTACAACCTGAAAATAGAAGGGTTAGTATGGCTTGCCTGGAAGGAATATAAAAAGCTTGCTGTGTATTTCACGTTAACGTCACACCCCCACTCCAACCTCTAGCTACCGCCCGAGTTAGTAAGAACAAAGCAGCCTAGAAAGACAATCAGCTAACGATGTTACATAGTCATTCACTGAATTCGTATATTGTTGAATGCCACCTACATTTAGTAATTAATCACTATAATCTTTATGGCCTCCGACCAGATGGCTTTGAAAACTAGTTATGTGTACCACATTTATCATTAACCACTAATGAGCAGATGCTTACAGCAGAAGAGGGAGAGGGAGAAAGGGGGGGGGGAGGTGGAGAGACAGGTGGAACGAGAGGTGGAGAGTGAAGGAGGGAGAGGGAGGTGGAGAGAGGGCGGGGGAGGGGGCAGGGAGAGAGAAAGATGGAATGTTACATCAACGAGCATCAGCGAGTAGTTATAAGCATAAGTTTCTTGTATATTAAATAAACCAAGAGACCTCGAAACCAAGGGCGTAGGAACCGGGGGGCTTGGGGGGCGCCAGCCCCCCAGTGAAAAATATGGGGGGGGGCGGAAGTATCGTTCCGCCCCCCCCCACTCCGCAAGTCAGAAAACCCCTTTTTCATTTCCAAATGAGAAAAAAATCTCATTTGAACCACCAAATTGCATCTAAGGCCAGGTGAAAATGCAAAATTCTTTACAAAATGGAGTGGGTGTTGAATTACTATATTGCACCAAATTGCATCTGAGGCCACCTGGAAATGCAAAAAAATTCCAAAGGGGAGGGGGACACCCCCTCCCCTTAGACCCCTCCCCCAGGCGGGCCATCAGTCTTCAGCCCCCCCACTCAAAACTACCTTCCTACGCCACTGCTCGAAACTATGCAAACGTTGTTTCTTTGGTACTTTGTACTCGGAATTTCAAGTACTCGATATAGGTACTTGGCTACAACACTGAATGACACCGGTAATTATCTGCTTTACGAAGATAAATAATAAATAAAGAACTACTGTTAATACTCTGCACTGTACTATGGAAAAAAACTACACACTGGTTCACACTTTCTATCAGACAGATGTTTTCAAAGCTTTTGACCAAACGTTACATTTTAAATTTCGGAGTATACATTGACAACTATAAGCGAACATTTCGGAAGCAAAATATTTGAAAGAAAAAAATCAACGACTACGTTATAAAAGGAAAATATTAGTCATGAAATAAAGAACCATCTGAAATCTAATTGCCTTGGTAATGGTTATTCACGAATAAAAAAATACTCAAGTCATTATAATATCGAACAACCACGTGGTTGGGGCGAAACTGTTGACATTACGAGTTGAACTAGTACTTTGTTAATATTTAACAACAAGGGACAATTTAGTAGAAAGATTTATTACGCATTAACGAATAAATAGGGAGACATAATTTCACCGAGTTCACTCATCGCTTGACGGCACAAAGCGAGCTGTCTACTATCTCTTAGAAAACTTCACGATGGCGCTTAAGTTACTCCTTATAGTCAACCTGCTGGTCGTGTTCTGTTCCGTGGGTGACGGATGTGACTGCCCCACGTTCTGGACTCCATGGGGGGACAATTGCTACAGGTTAGAATTTTTAAATCCATTTCTCAGTTTTCCATTCATGATTTCGTAGAGATTGTATATAAGCAAGGCTGCAACCACATATACCTGTGGTTTAGGGAGGGGTGTGGTGGGGAGGGGATTACCCCCAGAAAACAATCATCCCCTTATCCCCTTCCTCACCTACTGGCATACGGACCATTCAAAAAAAATACCATATAGCAGGGCGGATCCAGGGGGGGGGGCCGACCCGGCCCCGGCCCCCCCTTTTTGGAAATCAGTTGCGTTTTTTATGTGGGAGTATACTTCAAATTCCTAATAGGCATAACTTTGTGAAAGAAAAGCCTAATATATATCCAGCTGCTCTTCCCTGAGACGCGATCGTTTTTATTCCAAATTTGAAACTAAGGCAATTATCAGGCCTACGCGACATCACGTATTAATTAGATACGTCTCAGTACTATAGTGCTGACTATTACTGTCAGGGAAAATCAATGCACAGTTAGCAAGTATATCATAATTATCTGAATGAAAGGGGTGTAGGCGGTTTTACACTATCTAACGCAACGTAGTCGCCAAGAACCTGAAGTATTTTTAAGGGAGGGCTCGAGGAACATGAACTTATAGCATGCTCCTCGTGGTGAAACATAATTGCACCTATTAGGTGAATTGAGTGTACTGTTAATAGTAGGAGAGACTAGTGTAGGTTCTTATGACCAACTAGACCGGTTTCTGCTCTCAAACTTTATAGGAGGAGCTTCATCAGTAGTAGCCTTTGAATATTTTATATTCGGCCTGGGCGTCTCGTTCTCAAAATGCATCTATTTTCTGTGCACGAGTTTTTATGGACTCATATAGTGCAGCTATAAGAGCATCTAAAAGAGATTCGTGTGAACCTTGAGAGTCAGCTGATTCTTCGTTAGTATGAAACCTTGAGTTTATAAGTAAATCTTTGAGATTTTGGGCCCTTTTGTAGGCTAGAATCGGTTCTTTTGGAAACAGTTTGGATAATTCCGCGTGCAGGGACGTAGCGAGCGGGGGGGGGGGGTGTCTGGGTGTCACACCCCCCAATAATTTGGTCGCTGTCGGCAAATTTTGGGTCTGTCGGCAAAAGGAGAAAAGGTGAAGAGAGCGGAAGGGGAAGAAAGAAGGAAAGCTGAATAGAGAAAAGGAGAACGGGAGCTTCTTTATCGGTTATTTCGATTTTCCAGTTCTTCATCTGATAAACTCATTCACCAATCCAATCACCCGACGCCTGCAAGTTAAAAACCTCTCGGCAAATAACTGATAATGTCACGGCCGTCAGCATAGCTACTGTAGCCAGGCTCAGCTAGACGAGTGCCAGAATCGCCGGCAACTCAGTGAAAGAAATGGAATTAAAGGCTTCCGTATAGGCCGCAGCCCATGAGTCGTGCTATCGTGTGACAACGTGTTGTTATTATCCTCTGTTCAAAATGACGTCATCGCAGATGTCATTCGTTCTCCGTGGAAAACTTAAGGACACGGCTCACGAATTGTACACAATTTTTAACTTTTCTCGCTTGTATATCAATGAATGTTGTTATTTCTCATTACCGGAAAGTTTTCTGAACATTTTCATCACAAAGTTTCACTATTTCAACGATCGGTGAAAGAGAAAACACAGTTCGATAATTGGTCCCAATTAATTCTTCTTCTGCCGACTGCCATAAAAATAATATCGAAATGGAAATTCTACGGTGCCAAATTTGACTTAAAATATGCACCAGATTGCATCTAACGACGTTTCAAAACTAAAAGTTTTCCAAAGGGGAGGGGGACACCCCCTCCCATTAGACCCCTCCCCCATTTCAGTCACATCTTCCAGATCCGTCGGCAAATCAAATCCTCCAACCCCCCCCCCCCCAACAAAAAAAAAATCGCTACGCCCCTGTCCGCGTGTTGCGAGATTAAGTGTCAATGTTTCAAAAGTACATTTTTCAAATGCGTGGTCTTGATATGGGGTGTATAGGTTAGCTTGAACACCATTGGTGGTTCCTTTTGTTTAGGTTTGGTAGTGAGGTATTGCCCACGGTTTTCAAATTTTATGCCTTTCGTGGCTGAGGCAATTTCCTCTTTCTTATGTATGTATATGTGATCTTCCCGCAAGCAGGAACTCGCGAAAGAAGCCATTGAGGCTTATAGACTCGCAAGCTGACCGAAGCCAATCTCTCGGCACACATTCATTTAACGTCCATGTCAGGAAGTTGTTATTGAACAACACCCTTGCCAGACGACACACATTGCTGTCGGCGGGGAATCGAACCGGGGATCTCATGACTGGGATCTCACGACTTATAGTTACGGAGTAACAGTTTCTCTGTGAACGCATTCTTTTTCTGTAAGAAATCAGTCTCATTGTTACATAGACGTGCGTATCGTAAGACTTCCCTTTTAATGAAGCCTTTAAAAGTGGCAAGTGGGTGTGCAGAGTTTCTGTCGAGGTATTGGAAGGTTTCCGTGGGTTTGGTGTAGACTTTGGTGTCGAATAACCCATTGGTTTCAAACCTTGGACCTTTGAAGATTTTCAAATCTAGGTATGTTACCTCGGTGTGTAATATTTCTACCGTAAACTTTAAGAAGCGGTGAATTTCATTCAACCTGTTTACTAGTTGTTCAAATCCCTGAGGTGAACCGTCGTAAAGCAATAGAATTTCATTTCTATAGCGGAGCCATTTTAAGATTTTATTATCTGTCGGTAAAATCTGGTTTTCCAGTCTATGCATGACGATATCACAGATTTCCGGAGAGGCTTGGTTACCCATGGCGCAACCGATCTTTTGTAGATAGAATTGGTTATTGAACTCGAAGCAGTTTCTTGTTAAATATAAGTTCAATTAGTTTGCGCATGGATATGGAAGATATTTTATTTATTCCATATTCGCTTTTTTCCGCCTTTTCATAGACTTCTTGACATATATCTAATGCCTCCTCTTGGGGAGTATTGGTATACATGGCGACGACATCGAGTGTAGCAAGTACTACTGCTTTTGGTAACGGGGTGGCTTCCACAATTTTCAGAATGTGATTTGTGTCTTTCACATAGGTGCTTTGTTTTAATACAATAGGAAGCAAGAAATAGTCCACAAATTCCGATATTTTTTCGGTCGGTGATCCGTTTCCGCTTATTATCAGGCCCTCCCTTAAAAATACTTCAGGTTCTTGGCAATTACGTTGCGTTAGATAGTGTAAAACCGCCTACACCCCCCTTTCATTAATAAGTATATCATAATTATCTCATTGAATATATCTTGTTTTATGTTTTTTCTTGGGGTGAATCTGGTGTCATAATTTTCGCGCAAAAGAAAAAACGAATCGACGCAATAATAGTGTATCCATTGTACATGCACTGTTGAGCGTTGTTAAATATGTGTCTATCGAGAAAAAATATGTGCACAAAAAAGCGTGTCTGCAACGTTTCTGGTTTTTCTAGTTTTTGGCGAAATGTTTCACCATTTTGCATCTAAGCACTTACAATTAACCAAAAATTTCCAAGGGGGAAGGGGACAACCCCTCCCCCTAGACCCCTCCCCCAGGACGCAGATCACTAAAGTGCTACCATCTGGATGTCGGCCACCCCCCTTTCTCAAAATCCTGGATCCGCCTCTGTATATAGTGTTCAGTAAATATAAATATTAGAACTTGTGTAGGCAGTGTTACCTAACAGTCGAAAGTACAAAGTATAGCACCATTATACAAAACATTCTAAAGGGTGGGGTGAGCGTGGGGTTGGGGGGGGGGGAATTGCGGAAGACACCCGTCCCTTAAACCGCTCGCTTGGACGGCTATAACATCTTACCCCCTCAGCAAGTATAGAAATGGTGGTTGCGCCCCTGACGAACAAACAATAAGTAGTTAATGCTACCAGTCGCATAAAACCTGAAGGTAAAATGTAATGCAAACTTACCCTCAAAATTAACAAGTGAAACTTCTTTGTCATCCTTTTCCTTTGTGGAAGAATGTACGTCATATGTCACGTGTCTTAAGACATTATTTAATATTCGCGTAACACAGTATGTGATCAACATGTAACGTGATGTTTTTTCCTTTTTCTCAAATCCTTTTTTATCGTTTCATAAATTTATGTCCATGCACTCATTAATTTTTTGGTTTCAATTTAATGGAAGTTTTTGTTCCATTATAAACCTATCATCCAATGCGGTAGTGACACACTGTCTTTGTTTTTTTTTTCACTACGAGTAGGCTACTTTTGGGTTAAATGAATAGTTTTTAGGTCAATGCAGTATACTAATTAACTTAGCGACTCAGTGATACATACAGAGGATTCAAATTTAATGCTGCATATAGTTTTCATAATAATTTTACTGGAATCCTTCCATGCATGTGCTTACGAGAATCAGATCCCCACCTCATATTGCCCGCCCCTGTTTCTCATCAAATAATGTAACCTTGCATACCATATTCGACAGTGGCGTAGGAAGGTACTTCTGAGTAGGGGAGGGGGGCTGAAGACTGATGGCCGGCCTAGGGGAGTGGTCTAAGGGTAGGGGATGTCCCCCTCCCCTTTGGAATTTTTTTGCATTTCCAGGTGGCCTCAGATGCAATTTGGTGCAATATAGCACACTTCAACACCCACTCCATTTTGTAAATAATTTTGCATTTTCACCTGGCCTTAGATGTAATTTGGCTGGCGCCACCCGCCTCCCGGTTCCTACGCCCTTGATATTGGATCATAATTATGTCTTCATACAGATACTTTGGAGCTAGAGTATCGTGGTACGATGCGAAAAACCATTGCAGAACATTTGGGGGCTGTGTCGATTTGGTATCCATACACTCACAATCAGAACAGGACTTTGTCTACGATTACTGGAAATCTCTTCGAGAAGAAGATGTAAGTATAACCTATAGTTCATGCATGCTGAATACTAATAGCAGTGATAGAGGTTGGATGATAAACGGTAACTATACACGATGGCTAGCGGACAACGGGAAGCGTATTTTTCCCCAGGACAAACGTGGGCATCGGTCAATCAAATCCCTGGATTCCAAACATGTGACGCTTTTTTAAAAAATATGTTCTGAATCTTTCCTGAAAATTCCTGAAAAACCCGAAACCCACGTTCGTCCTGGGAAAAACAAAACGCCAACGCAGCGGGAATCCCATGTCTCTCTGACTTTGATCCGTGTTATAGTTTCTTCTTCAACTACAGTGATATTTCATCGATGACTTGATTAAATTCAGCCAGAATGGGATCGATGTACATTTGTAAACATCTTCATTGTAAAAACGCTTGAAATATGACCTTTTTTTCTTTCTAGATATCGCATAATCCTCTAGTATGTATAATTTCTCTCAATAGGTGAAATAATTCATGAAGGTGTTTGAAAATACAAAACTGATAATTTCCTTCTTCCACTGCATAAATTTAAGCTGCTTTCGTTCAGCCTGACGAGACTAAAATTGCGTTCGAAAAGTGGTTACGATTTGACTTTCGAACACACCAATTCGAGAGTGTCTACAGGTGCAGCAATATACGTAGGTCTATGTATGATAACAAATAGTTTTCCAACTGGCGCTACAATTTCAATTATATATATGTAGATCCGGCTTTAGGAATCACAAATGATTTTCGAGTTGGTTAGCATCATGTTTGATCCCTAGAGAAAGGCAAAATATGAATATATACAGGCGCGTATCCAGGATTTTCTAACCCGGGGGGGCGCGAATTACTATCTAAGCGGAGCGCCACCGGTTGGCGCGCAGCGTACAAGAAAATTTCTGGTTTTGATACCCCCCAGATCACCGGAAATGGCACTTCTCGGGCTTGAAAATGACCAACCAGATGTACACTTTTGCCTGAGAACCAAGTATTTCCCAAAAGTTTTTTTTTCCATCCATAACCTTTTTGAAGATTGTCACCAGTCACACATCATGTTCGACCTGATTGCATGTCCTATGGATCATTGCTTTTGTAGGTGATGCTACGTCACGGCCCACAATATCCCAAAGCCCCAATTTTCAAGGTTTTAAGCCCATTATTTGTTGAGAATTTGAAAATTCACATTTCTCGTGAATAAAATCACTTCAAAACATACCCATAATGTTGCACAAAATTCAATCTATGGACAACCAATATAGAAAAACCTCCTTCAACCCCTAACTTACAGGTCAAAATTGCACGAGTAGAGGAAAGTATGATGAAGAATGTTGGTGAGGAAATTTTCGAAAATTCCGACACAGTTAATTTATTGGTGTACAAATATTAAAACCTCTTATAACGGCTATTATAAAACTTGGTTGAAGGAAATGAAAAAATCGCAGATATTTCCTTCAACCGAATACTACACACATAGGCGTAGGAGGCGGGGGCTCATACTGAAAGAAAAATAAATTGCAATGATGTAGCTAAAGGAAATGAATAGTTTAAAAAATATCTCCTTGATAATTAAAATAAAGTTGTAAGCTTGGCCGACTAATTCGACATTACTAATGTAAAAGAGAATTTGACATAATTGGACCTCCATGCTTTTTCTCCATGATAAGACACTCGTTGTGTACAGCATCCCGCGGTATACTGCGCAATTTCCTCGGACCGTACGGTACACGATGGCATGCGATGTAATAAGCGATGCTTACTTATATATGATATTGACATTAACATGTTGAACGCGCGCGGAGCGCGCGAAAAACTTTAGGTTATATTTTTCGGGTAAATCGTTACAGCCTCCCAAATCAATTGGGTTACTATGACTACACACATCGACAGTTTTGAGGCTGTTCATCCTGGAACCTCGTTTTTCATGCTCACTGATATGATGTGATATCTGCTGTTTGCTTTACAAATTCGAACAGGCGCGTACGGTAGCGAATATACTTTGCCAAGGGAGGGGCGAAGCCTGTAGGCAAACTATCTAAGCGTAGCGCCACCACGGGTTGGCGCGAAGCGTACAAGAAAATTTTGGCCAAAAATGCCTCCCAGATCGCTGGAAATGACACTTCCACTGCCTTGTAAGTTGCATCTAAGCATTTTCTATTTTGAAATTACAAGCGATATCATAAAACAAATATGCTCGGGGGCAGTCGCCCCTTCCCGAAATGCGTCATGTTCCCCGACGACTCGGTCGAGTTCGAGACCAGCCACAGTTGGTTTCATAGCACAATTGTTTAAGGCGTCCATACACACACACGCGTTATGGTAGACCATATATAGTATTTATATAGATACATTAGTGAGAGAGGAAAAATGGAAACGTCAAAAATGGAGTTGTTGGTGAAAGGTGTAGGGTGAGGCGCACGCCCCTTCCGACATCCTCGATACGTCACTGGCTACCCTGTGTATATAATATGGATCAGCGCTGTAATGATGTCACTGTTCCTCTTTCTCTTCCCGGTGTCTTGGCGTATTTCTTCTACTCCCTCCTCCTTTTTCTCTCCTTTTTCTTTTTCTTTTCCCTTCCTTACCCCTCCTCTTTTCCCCCTCTTTTTCCCTTTTTCTTCTCTTTTTTCTTCTCCTCTTTTTCTAACCCGGGGGGCGCGCGCCCCCAACGCCCCCTGGAAACGCGCCTGTATATATATATATATATATATATATATATATACACACAGAAATATTCAGAAACACTCCCATATACGCCTGTGTTGGAAACCTTCATACCTTCAGCCCTCACAAGTATGGTTACGTCAACGATTTCCTATATCTTAATTTTTCAGACAACCTATCCAAAACCTGGAATGTGGATTGGTCTAAATGACATCGAGCAAGAAGGTAGTTTTGTATGGTCGGATGGCACCTCGTTGAATTACAGACATTTCGACACGGATCAGGAAACGCAAGATGGTGACATTTACTTTCTTTGGGATGTGCATAACTCAAAATGGAATCCCAAGGGTAAATGGCATAACCACCTCAACACCCCAGACTGGTACTTCCAGTTTATGTGCAAAATGTCTCAGGAAAGTGGAGAACAACTCAGAGAAGCTGAAAAATGTCTGGCCAATAAAACTTGAAATGACTTAAAATATTAAAGTCGTTTTCAAATTGGCTTAAGGTGGAGGGAACGCTACAGTGCATGATTTCATAATAAGTTAGACCCCTTTCTTTGTTTTTGGTGGTGGTTTCAATAAATGAGCAGATCTGATATCGTTTTACTGCTGCCAAGACTTACAAAAGCAAGGTTTGTTTTTGCAAGGAATTGTAAAATTTTCTATAGATAAGAACTCTGAATGCAAATTTGATTGGGCAGCAGAACGGTATCTTAGAGGGTCGTACTACAGCGTATGACGACTTTAACTATGATACCATTTATGCAGTGATTATAACTTCACTTGTTACCTTGATGAACATGTAGCAGGGACGTAGCCAGGGGAGGGGGACAATGGGAGCGATCGCACCCCATTGAGTACCCCGATAAATAAAGTTTAACTAGAAGCAGGAACTATCATTAAAGTCCTCTTTTCAGGTTGAAGGAAGCTAAGCGATCCTTCTCAATCTTTCCCCTGAAAGTTCGTCTGCTACCTATTAATACAATACTCTTATTATTGTTTATTTCCAGCAACGTTGAGGGCATTTTGGGTAAATACTGTCTTTGTACATCATGGCGCTCTTTTAACTGTAATAATGCCCCCTTTGTGAGAAGTGCCCCTTTTAAAATTCTGCTCCCCCTTTCAAATTTCTGGCTACGTCCCTGACATGAAGTAACCGCCACCCCCCCCCCCTTCTACGTCCACCCGAACTCACCCCTTAAAAGAAGCAAAGGAACAACACTGAGGAACGCAACTCTAACATTAAGCCTTTACATCAGGTGGCCTAAATATACTAAACTTTTCAATAATGAAACGAGTTATTAATCGGGGTATTACTGGGGCGGGCGGGGCGCGAGGAACACTTCCCAAGATCTCTTAGCCACAAAGATAGTTCAGTCAAATTTAATTCTTGAGTTTTTTTTAAAGGCAACTTTACGATTAAACAATGGAGCGGGGTAAAAAAGGACCACATTGTAATGTATTCATTAATCTTCGTTATGAAATCGTTTATGATTTGGGAGAAAATTCATAGAGACAAGTGAATATATAAACCATTCTATTGTAAACGTAACTTAATATATAAACCATACTATTGCAAACGTAACTTTTGTAATTGTCTTAGTTTGTGTGTTTTTTCTTGGGTGGGGAAGGGTGGGGTAGAGGATGGGTAGCATGGGGTTTGATATGGATTTGGGGAAGGGAGGGGGGGGGGGCGATTTTGGGAGGGGACGAGAAGGTGCATGAATGCATAACGTCGGTTCTCAGAGTTACAAATTGCAAGTAGATCTTCCCTAATTCGCTCATCAGACTAGTAGTTTACCATGCAGGAGCTATACGAGATTGTATACAACTGTTACGTAATGTAGTAATACACGACGCGCTGTTGCAAGACATTGATTGCATCAATCTATTACATTCACCATATCCATGTACTGCTTGCTCTGTTTGATCATAGTGACGACCTGTTACAGTATCGACGACCGGACAAAAATCACTTTACGATACATATCGATATACGATATATATATATATATATACATATATATATGTTGATACTAGATGAGACTAGTGGAACACTAGTAGTTGTAACTCGGAGTTTCACGCTTTATAGCGATCTTCAGAGAACCAGTTGTCTGAAGATCGCTATAAAGCGTGAAACTCCGAGTTACAACTACTAGTGTTCCACTAGTCTCATCTAGTATCAACATATATTCCGCTCTGTCCAATGGACATAGAGCACTCTGCGCCAAGATAGACGCCAACCTACTCTATACATATATATATATATATATATATATATATATATATATATATATATATATATCTATATAAGTACATGATCTTTGTAGTATATATTGTCCATAAAGTTAAAGTGTAGCATATATGTTATCACTTTAACCGCCGGGCTTCCTATACTGAAGGAAAGTCTTGGAATGCGGTAGTCGAGTGACGTAGTAATATCTAAATATTGATCTATCATCAATTTTAATTTTCAAAACGAATAATAAAAAAAAATAAAAAAACGATCTCAAGGCTCATTCAAGGCCTCGTCCGTATCAAACAACTTGGCATATTTACTGTATATGGCATACTAGAATCCGCGTCTCTGGAGTAAAAGTTACATTTCAGAACAGTTTCAATTTGAAGTCGAGAATAATTAAACACTCCTCAGACCCCTCGCTTCACTTTTTGTCTGTTTAAGATGTATAGGAGTCATCAGATACTTGACTTCTCACTGAAAGTGAAGCATTACTGTATTTTTTTTTGCCGTATTAGGAATATTTTTATTAGGTGGATAGTAAGGCTGCATATAAATTGGGATATTCCCGTCTGATTCTCCAATGGTTCTTTCTACATCCCTTATATCTCCTTAGAAACATTATTTCCTGTCTTTAAATCATAATGAACATCAAAATCTTGCTTGAGTTCTTGTTTAATCCAACTGTTACGGTTCCTTATCTATATTACGAAGACAAAAACTAAGTGCCATCGTAGAAATACGGCAAAGCAGCTTCACGAAACGAACGGCCAGATCAAACGAATACGCGTGCGTATAAGTGCAAGTTGGCTCCATCATTAAGTGTTTACGAACGCGATGCAAGAAATAAAACTTGCGTACACAGACGCGCGCGTGTACTCGCTTCACTTTGTTGTGTGTAAGACGTAAGAGTTATCAATCTAGCGCTTTTGGCGTTACGCAAATTCTTTGGGTTGTACATGATACCGTCGCTCCATCCCAACCACTGATTAGGCTTTGCTACTTAAGGCATGTTATATGATGCCTTTAGTGCGTTCGAGCGCGCAAAAGTCAACGCTTTCTTCACGCAGGTTTACTGACGTCACATAGGCATAAACTAAGAGTATTGTATTCCTTGACAACGGTATCCTTCAGTTCAATTTGCCTAGCATCACGAACACATAGTACTTGCTTTACCTAGCGAATACAGCGATTTATTTCCAGAAACTGGAACCCACTGCTTCAAATTCATATTTCTGGTGAGTATACGTTCTCTTTAAATCAGTTTGATTAGCGTTTGCTTACAGAAAGTAATAATATTTACTGTATTTGCCAAGCATTGCTGCATTACGTGCAGCTATAGTTTGGTGTAATGAATTCCCTATAGTTATAATTCTGAGCTTGCTATTCATTAAATTTGATATGGACACCCAGCGGCGTAGCTAGACTTCATTCTTTCGGGTGTGGGGAGGGGGGGGGGGCTAAAACATTTCCAGGGGCAGGCAGAACCTAATTCCTGGGAAAATATTTTATAAATAGTTTAGGGGGGGGCGGGGTTTTCATCCCCACCCCCTTGTGAATGGGTAAATGATATGAAACCAACTATATAAACGTCAGCACTTCGGGATAATGAGTTCATTGTTTCTTGAAGATGGTACTATATAGTCACCTGGTCGACGGTATATGCGGTATATTTCAATTCATTAATAAAACCATACATAGAAAATAGACATTTAGCCCTATGTCATAATTATATCATTGCAATATTTAATGATACAATTATTTAAACAGTCCTTAGAAATCGTTAGTTTTATTACATTAATCTCCCTTCGAATAACATTATGCAGTTACAAATACTAGTATATCTAAAGAAAATATGCTGTAATAATTCAATGGCAAGTTTACCCACACTACATCCTAGCCAAGTTAAGCTTATCCTAGCCTACATAGGTATACGCTTAGAAGGCCTATAGGCCTACATCATGCAGCTCGAGGGTAGCGTAACATAGCCTTGCATAGAAAAGCCACCAATCCAGACAAGTTTAACCTCTAGTTGTCGCATAACCATGTATTACCTACAAGTCGGTCTAACATAGCACAGAATAGTATAGCATATCATAGCATCGTAATTTCAGTTCAGCTATATTAAACCGAACCTAGCATAGCATAACAGCTAACAATATGTTTACTTTGCATAACCTAACAACAACTTCGTCATTACTGGCCTTGTCTTTCCCGAGGTCTTGACTAGCTATCGCATATCGAAGAAAATGTAAGACTCAAATAGCCATCCTCATGACGTAAGGACTAAGATGTGGGATGTCCTCCATTCAACGCCTCCAATGCGACCCCTCACGAAATCAGTCTTCTGTTGCAAAGCAACAACCCATACTTTGTTTAGATTTTTGGTTCTCATGAAATACATACATGAAACACTCGCAATGTATATACAAGCTATCTATATATTTATATAACACAATTTTATGTTTGTAAACTGTTTTTTTTAAATTTCAGTTGGTAACAATGTTATCCAGACATATGAACGAATTCCAACACCAGCAAACCCAACCGGCTCTTCATAGGTAAATGGAGTTAATTTATGTATATTTAGCATTAATGGTATGCGCATGAGAACATTGTTTACTGTATCTAATTTTGATTTTTTATTGTATATTACATCGACTGTTTACTGTGTATTTTATCAAATGTTGACTGTATATTATACTGATTGTTTTCTATATATTATCTCATTTGTTTCATATATATTATACTGATTGTTTACTGTATATTATACGGGTTGATTACTATGCATTACACCGACTGTTTAATTAATATTACATTGATTGCTGTACATTATATTCATTGTTTACTGTATATTAGATTAAAGTCTGTATGAAAATTGGCTGTGGAATGGAATATCCTTTTTTGATGAGTAACTCGTCCAGCCAATTTATTGCATTTCCATAAGCATATGCGAAATTCACATACGTTAAAATATTCGGTTCTTGAATAATTATTTATCCGTTACCCGTTCATTGCAAGAAATACATTGTAGTGGTATTGAGGAGCCTTGTGTAGTTACCTAAGTAAACTTAATGGGAATTGGTAGATGTTTATATACATAACGTTAGCAATGGAACGCATTCCAGTGTGGTGTAAGAAATGACATACTAGGCTACTCTAATGATCAGTATCCTTATGGAATTATTTCCCGCTGGTTGCACCTTTGACCCTGCGTGTGGGCAGGATGACAATTTAACATCGGTGACTCCGAGCAAAAAGTCACAAAACATACTCAACACGTGACATGGAGCTGTACCCCCCCCCCCAAATAAACAACACACATATAATATATGTATATTTAAATAAAAAGAATGTGATTTTATCAAAACGAAAAAAGAAGTTGCTGATAGTTTCTACATTTTGACATGGTTAATTAAGACGATTCTATTTCATTTTATAGACGCTCGGTTTGGAAGAAGGTCGTTTCGACCTTGAGCTGTTGTGGCTATTCTCGATCTAATACTTACGAAGTTCCGGACCAGTATGAACCAAGACCTTCATCAGTTTCCATAACTTCATCTCATGGATCGAGAAACAACTCACAGCAGAGAGTTGGTCATGTGACCGACAGGCAAGGGAAAAGATCCTCACCCTTGACGACGGAAAGCTTTCAACCTAATTGCGGCATTACCAAACCAAAGTCGCCGCTAAACGCAACACCAAAGGTCCAACGGAAGGTAAAACCATCTTCCATCTCAAGAAAGCGTCAGACCTCTCCAAAGAACAGAGAGGTCACTCTAATCCAGCTCACCAACCCCCTGGTAAATAAAGGGCGCCCTCGTCTCACCAACCAACCAGAGACGACCACACTACGATGCCAGTCACGTGGTATCAATCTGAAAGATGTTTCGACCATCATCAAATATGCAAAGTCGATCAGCTTTCATACTTTACAGTCTCTTTCACCAGACGGTCAAGAATCCTTGAATGAAACAATTAAACGGCAGAAATCCTTCATCAAGTCTTTTGTAAAGTGTCAAGCAAAGACTCCATGCCACGCCGTCGGGCTTGACCAGGAGTTTGATCAACGCCATTTACAAATACTGCCCTCTTTATGCCGTCAGGCAGTTCGATCACCGGTAGTACCTCAGGCGTTAGCTCTCCAGCCTCAATCATCCTGTTTAAGACTTCAAGATCAGGAAAACAATGTAAACTTCAATTGTTCAAAAGATGTGACCCTAGCACACGCTACCGCCTTACCAAAACCTTGTGACGTCAGCCATATTCCACCAGCAATTGACCTAGTCAATGTACGCAACGCACAGAATAACGGGAGCATCAATCACATCATCCAAACACCCATTAAACCACATTCATCAACCAGAGCCAGAAGCCATAGTGAGCAACCTTTGAAGCTAACACCTCTTCATGCACCGAGAGAGTTAGTCCCAGGCCAAGAGTCAAAGCTAGCGATCAACAAACAAGATGGCGATGCCTCACGAGTGGATGGGTTGGTAGCAAGCTCAAGGAGCGAAGTGGAACTAGACGGGTATGCAGCCAAAACACATAAAGTCCTGATACGAAATGTCAACATTGCGCGATATCCACCAGTATCAAGAAATGAGTTACCCTCGGAGAAAGCGCCTTTGATACATCCAAATGTCAACTGGGCACAGCCACGAAAGGTATTCAGGCTCACAGATAGTAATTGTAGAAATTTCGATGAATTATGTTGCAAAAAAAAAAGAAAGAAATCCAGGAACAAGAGGAAAAACAAACGATAAGAAATGAAACAAAAGACATAATGACTTTCAGACGTGGATTTCGTCGATTATTTTTCACATCGAATGAAAATTGGTTAAAAATTTACATTGTAACACCAATAGATTACACTAAACAATTGCAAATGTTTAAAAAGAACAGTAGTCCGTATTAGCTTCATGATTTGTCCATTAAATTTATTTTAATTCAACCCATTTCATAATAGTAGCATTACGTTAGTTCACAATTTGAGTCTTCCATTTTTATTATCGGTCATCTGTAATTATCTGTCGATCTTTTAATTATATCTGGACAACTTGTTTGTCGATTACTCTTCCAGGTTGCTATTACCAAACCTGTCACATTTAACACCGATACAACGGCTGAACCAATTGAGGCAACGGCTGAACCAGTCGCGGCAACGACTGAACCAGATGAGGGAACGGCTGAACCAGACGAGGCAACGGCTAAATCAGTCGAGGCAACGGCTGAACCAGTCAAACCAACGACTGAACAAGTCATAGCAACGGCTGAAGAAGTCAAAGCAACGGCTGAACTACTCAAAGCAACGGCTGAACAACTTGTTTGTCGATCATGGCTGCAGTTTGCTATTACCAAACCTGCACAAATTAAGACCGAAACAACGACTGAACCAGTTAAGGCAACGGTGGCTAAACCAATCAAAGCAACGGCTGAAGAAGTCAAAGCAACGGCTGAACTACTCAAAGCAACGGCTGAACAACTTGTTTGTCGATCATGCCTGCAGTTTGCTATTACCAAACCTGCACAAATTAAGACCGAAACAACGACTGAACCAGTTAAGGCAACGGTGGCTAAACCAATCAAAGCAACGGCTGAACCAGCCATAGCAACGGCCGAACCAGTCGAGGCAACGGCTGATCCAGTCGAGGCAACGGCTGAAGTAGTCAAAGCAATCGCTGAACCTTTCAAGGCGAAGGCTGAACCAGTCAACGAAACGGCTGAACCAGTCAAAGCAATGGCTGAACCAGTCAAAGAAACTGTCAAGCCAATCAAAGCAACGGCTGAACAAGTAAATGCAAAGTCTAAACCAGTCCAAGCAATGACTGAACTAGTTTTGATCAAGCATACGCTAACTCCAGACAAGAATGTTGTTGTGAGGTGAGCAAAATGTTCTGAAAAATCTAGCTAAATGTTTGTAAGGATTTTCAAAATCTTTGTTGCGTGTTACTTGCCAAGTCAGCATTAACTTTCTCCGTTGTCTTAGTAAGGGTGTGTGTGGGGGGGGGGGAGGGGTTGGGGGTCTACAATAATGACAAACAATTAGAAAGCAATAAATAATGTTTTGCTTTACTTTATTTCACTCATCTCATTTTTTTCTGATTCTATTTCATATGGTATACTTGATCTTGATGAGAAAGTATAACTCCTTCATAAACGTTGCATATAACAGCTTCTAATAATCTATTTTCATTCATTAGGAAAACAACAGCAGCAAAGCTACAACATTTATTTCCAGAATGTGAGTTGCTATTGCAAAGTGATCTTCAGCATGTTTTACATCCAACCACAAACAACCCGATAACCCTTGGCAAAGGAGCGTTTGGAGTAGTAAGACTAATGAAAAACATCAAAACTGGAAGGCTTTGTGCTGTGAAAACCTTTCAAAATCATCTTATGAATGCGAAAATATTCAAGGTTAGCAAAGCGAAAAAATTTAGTTTACCAAACTTGATCTCATACGGTACGTCAGAGTTTTGTGGCGTGTTTTCTCTGACATCACGATTATGACTTCAGTTTACGGCTTCATGGCTTTATTAATTAATTAATTTATTTTGTATATCAAATTGACAAAATATTATGGCATCGAAACTATCATGTCTTTGGTAACCAAGAAGGTGTAGGAAATCTTATCTTTGTAATAATTTTTCGTTATTACATATATAATCTGAAATGATATATACTGCAAACGAATATCAAGAAAATAACTCATTTAAAAAAAAATAGAAATAGAAATAAGTTATTAAATAGATCATTAAACATTCAGTTTAAATGTGATGTGTCTGTTAATACTTGTAACAAAGATAATTTATAACAATAATTTTTGAAATGAATAAGATTGCGATCTCGGTAGTTTTAGTTTTCAAAATAAACCATACAATTACCCCCTTTTCATAAGGGCCCACATTTTAATGTAAATGTAATGTAAATTAAAATCTTATATAGCGCACTACGCGCGATGCATCTGTGCGCTTTACAAACTATCTAGAAAATACAATGCCATAAAACATTAAATAGAAAAAACAGTAAATACATATACCATCTACAGAAATATACAGGAATATGAGATAAAACTATTAAAAGTACTGGTGTAGCGTAAAGCAATAAAACAGAAGATAAATTTTACTTTCTGAATCTTCAATTCTCGTCATCTGCTGCAGGAAAGCTTCATCAGAAACCCTAAATTTATTTAAAAGGATATTTTTCTTGTGCGTTCCTTATAGATCCTTACAAAGTTCGAATTCCAGTTTAGTAAAAAGGGAAAGAAATATGAAACGAATATCAAAGATTTGTTTTTTGTCCGTATCTTCATCTTTTCTTTACTAACTGTGTAATAATTCTTCATCATTAACTTATTCTCTTTTCCTTTTGACAGGACGCAAAGGTGGAGGTTCAGATGTTAACTAAACTACGCGGTTTAAAGTGCGTCCCAGAACTGTTCGGTATTGTACCAGCAGAGGGGAACACCGGGGTTCCTTCTGTCGTTCAAGAATTTATCGGTGACCAAGACACTCTCATGACATGTACTATTAAAACCGCTATTCGCAAGAAGATCTTTTCTGCTGATATTATCGTTCGTGTTGCTCTGAGCATCGTTAAAGCCCTCATTGATGTTCAATCACGAGGAATCTGTCACTGTGACCTTAAACCTGACAATATAATGCTGATGCCTGAGCTTCAAGGAGGGCAAGATCCTTATATCAAAGTCATCGATTTTGGAAGAGCAGTAAGCACGGCTAATAAGCCAAAATACGAACATCTCACACCAGAGAGGCAAGGTGAGGTCCTCCAAAGGTCCGCCCACATCGCCCCGGAAGTAGTCCTAGGGTTATTGCCATACAGTGAAAATTCAGAAATGTATTCATTAGGTAAGATCTTCATTAGAATGGCCGGAGACCGATCTAAATATTTGAAAAAGATTGGCAAAATGTGCATGCATGACGATTTTCGTCAGAGACCAACGATGAAGAAACTCAAGGAGGAACTGACGTCATATATAGGGAGGAAGCAATGCTAGACAATGACGTCACATGGATGGCATCCGGCCGAGAAACTATATGAAAACTAAATAAACAATGATTATCGTTTAGAGGATTTTGCCTTGTGACGTAATGTTTCACAGAGTTCCGCCGTGTGAAATCAACTTTTACAAAAAACATTTTTCGAGTAACGCTGAGATATGATATAGCGCCCTCGATTAGTTCCAGCAACCTCGAGAAAAAACGCGACACGTGAGGGATTCTTTGGAGTCCATTTACGTCAACGTCCATATTTTTTAGTTAATGTCCTGTCAATTGTGTTCTTCAAAGTGCTCATTTTTTGTACTATATTAACGAATGGATCTATACGCTGAGCAATATTTCTCTTTCAAATAAAAACCTTTTCAAACATAACTCAGTTACGTTACAACATGAAACGAAAACAATGAAAAATAAAGCAATGTTTAACAATGACTAAAGAAACTATAAACTGAAATAAATTTATATAATTAAGAATAAATTGATGATCTTTCATTTATTGTATTGTAAATATTAAGCCATAACTACAATTTGACCGCAATCATAGCTCCGTTATCTTCAACGACCCCCCCCCCCCCATCTCACCCTTGCCCCACATGGACACTACCATTGGCTAGTGTGCTGCTAAAATACGAACTCACATATGGGTTTGACACGGTGACCGCATCGAATGAAAATAGAATAGCAATGATGTGCGGCTAGCAATGCTGGAGAAGGGTTGGCCTTAGGTTTATTTTGCGTACTAAACTGTATTGTTACAAAAATTATTACTAGTTTTCTCGTGTAACCCTTTTTTTATAAAAATAAAAAAACTTTCCGACTTCGGCGTAGCTTTACAATACTTTGCAGTAAACAGAATTGCCAAATTACTGCCAAAAATGCCAGAATGTGAAAAGACAAACATACGACCTGTTTTTCATTGTGCACTATACTATAGAGGGGATTTTTTAGTGACGGAGATTTGACGGCTTAATACAAAAATGAGTAGAAAACTATCTGCAATTTTAGGTCAAACCGACATTCCCCTACCATTCTGTGCCGCGAAGATATGAACAAAATTTAAAAAAATGATTTTGGTGATATTTTTGAAAATGCATCTGGCAACTACAGAATGAATGATGTCATCAAGGCAATTCAAACTTAACAAATTTCGTTTGTTTTTTCTTTACAATATTTCGACCATTAATCCACAGAGGAAGATAATAAAAACTACAAAAGAGATGCATTTTGATGGCAGTTCAAACACAAATAATATTGGCAGCTCAAGTAAACATTCCAAATGTATCGGGTTTAAAGTATAAACCAAGATGATGATTATAATAGCCTAAGTTAAGATTTGAAGAGCATCTGCCATAATGACATCACAGACCACCTACTGTGATCAATGTGTATGGGGGAGGGATGGGGGGGGGGAGACTGGGGTTGACTGATTTAGGTAGGGGCAAGAGGGCTAGAGGCGAATGAAGGATTTTATACACGAGTGGATGTCCTGGTGTAATTTAAAGCTGACTCCTATGTTTGGGAGTTTGAGGTCATTTCCCCCACCCACCAGAAATAAATACACGTAAAATAATTCATTCGGAGGCATATTTACACCATAAATTAGATCTACATCAGCCGAAGAGTAAGGGCTTGCCAAAAAATAGTTTATGTGAGTATGAAAGAGAGAGAGAACGAAAGGAAGGGGGATGGGGGGGGGGGGGTAGGGGGTAGCACAGCCGTTGCATTGGTCCAAATTCTTCACTGGCTGAATGAACAAAATCCTTTTTTTCCCCGACTGAGCCACTTCCCCCCGACTCACGATCGGAGGTGTCCTTGAAAGAAAAGGTAAGGAGATCTGAGCTCGCCTTCAAACAATAAAACAAAAGCCCCCACCCCCAACAAACAGAAGAGATACAGTAGCTGAGACAGTAAACAGCTCATCAAACTTCTTCAAGTGACAGATTCAGCTCTGCATTATAATTATTGTTTTTTTCTTCAAAACTGGGATTTTATTGTGGTACGGCACATTATATTATTTAAATTCGGAAAATTGTTAAAAAATATATATATTAAACAACGTCATTCGTGAAAATTTCAATTAACTACATACATGTTTTTAACAAAACAAAATTAGGTGATAAATATATTCAGGCGCGTATCCAGGATTTTCTAACCCGGGGGGCGCGAATTACTATCTAAGCGGAGCGCCACCATCGGTTGGCGCGTAGCGTACAAGAAAATTTCTGGTTTTGATACCCCCCAGATCACCGGAAATAGCACTTCTCGGGCTTGAAAATGACCAACCAGATGTACACTTTTGCCTGAGAACCAAGTATTTCCCAAAAGTTTTTTTTTCCATCCGTAACCTTTTTGAAGATTGTCACCAGTCACACATCATGTTCGACCTGATTGCATGTCCTATGGATCATTGCTTTTGTAGGTGATTGTACGTCACGGCCCACAATATCCGAAAGCCCCACTTTTGAAGGTTTTAAGCCCATTATTCGTTGAGAATTTGAAAATTCACATTTCTCGTGAATAAAATCACTTCAAAACATACCCACAAAATTCAATCTATGGACAAGCAATATAGAAAAACCTCCTTGAACCCCTAACAGACAGGTCAAAGTTGCACGAGTAGAGGAAAGTATGATGAAGAATGTTGGTGAGGAAATTTTCGAAAATTCCGACACAGTTAATTTATTGGTGTAGAAATATTAAAACCTCTTATAATAGCTATTATAAAACTTGGTTGAAGGAAATGAAAAATAGCAGATATTTCCGATATCAGGTATGTCGAAACCGAAGACTACACACATAGCCGTAGGTCCCGTAGGAGGCGGTGGCTGCAGCCCCCCCCCCCCCCCGCAACCAAATTTTCCCCATCTTTTTCGGGCACCTACTGAAAGAAAAATAAATAGCAATGAATAGCTTAAAAATGATCTCCTTGGTAATTAAAATAAAGTTCTAAGCTTGGCCGACATTACTACTGTAAAAGAGAGTTTTGACATAAATGGATCTGCATGATTTTTCTCCATCTACATAAGACATTTGGTTGTTTACATAGCATCCAGCGGTATACTGTGCAACTTTCACGGACCGTGCGGTACACGATGCCATGCACTGTAATGACCGATGCTTGCTTATATGATATTTGCATTGATATGTTGAACGCGCGCTTCGCGCGCGAAAAATTTTGGCTTTTTTTCGGGCAAGTCATTACAGCCCCCAAATCCAATTGGGCTCCTACGCCTTTAACTACACACATAGACAGTTTTTGAGGCTGTTCATCGTGGAACATGCATTTCAATGCTTACTGATATGATGTTATATCTGCTCTTTGCTTTACAAATTCTAACAGGAGTGTAGCGAGTAATTGCCGAGGGAGGGGCGAAGCCTGTAGGCAAACTATCTAAGCGAAGCGCCACCATGAGTTGGCGCGAAGCGTACAAGAAAAATTTTGGTCGAAAATGCCTCCCAGATCGCTGGAAATGACACTTCCCAGGCCTTGTAAGTTGCATCTAAGCATTGTCTATTTTTGAAATTACTAGCGATGTCATAAAGAAAATTTGCTCGGGGGTGGGGGGCGGTCGCCCCCTTCCCGAAATGCGTCATGTACCCCGACGACTCGGTCGAGTTTAAGACCAGCCACAGTTGGTTCCATATAGCACAATTGTACAATTGTTTAAGGCGTCCATACACATACACGCGTTATGTTAGACCATATATAGTATTTATGTAGATACATTAGTGAGAGAGGAAAAATGGAAACGTCAAAAATGGAGTTGTCGGTGTAAGGGGTAGGGTGAGGCGCACACCACCTCCGTAATCCTTGATCTGTCACTGGCTACCCTGTAGGGATCAGCGCTTTAACTATGACTGTTCCTCTTTCTCTTCCCGAGGTCTTGGCTATCTTCTACTCCCTCCTTGTTTCCTTTTTCTCTCTTTTTTCTTTTTCTTTTCCCTTCCTTCCTCTCCTCCTTTTCTTTTTTCCCCTCCCTTTCCCTTTTTTCTTCTCTTTTTTTCTCTCCTCTTTTCCTTACCCGGGGGGCGCCCGCCCCCAACGCCCCCCCTGGATACGCACCTGATATTACAGCGGCAAATACAATTCATCCAACGTACTGTCTGAATGAAACTGGCTGTTCATGGATTTGTTACGTAACTAGCTAAAAATCCATTTTCTTCAAATTCAGAGTCTGAACGGAATATAAGCAGAAGCTCATTCTCCGTACTTGTCGTTTCAGGCGGTATATAGACATCGCAATACACACCGACCAATACCGGTTTACCGGCAGGCGGTATATAGACATCGCAATACACACCGACCAATACCGGTTAACCGGCCAGCACATCGTAGATCTGTGCGAGATATGAAAACAAAGCAATGTGTGATTTTAATTTTCTGAGAAATGAAGAAGGGTACATAAGCAAGAGGTGGGCGTAGTTATACGGTTTTATGGGCCCAGTTTCAAGAGTTAAAGGTGGAAGAAAACCTATAAATGTGAGATTACAGTGATAGATCCGATGTTGTAATGGACAATTAAATTGTTTATCTGAAGAAAAAAGTAGACGTAAACACAAACAGATATACTAATGTTGGTATTCATTCAAATTATTCATGCAAAACCAAAAATACAAGAGGGGGGAAGCGGGGGGGGGGGGACTCCTGGACATTTGGGGCCCTGACTTAAATGAACAATGTGAACGGCCTATTCATACGCCCATGAAAACAATTGAGCTGAATGCATACAGCAAAGCTACATATAGGAAATTATTCATGTCTTTTCATATTTTGTAAGCGCTATTTCAAAATTGAGTAAACATTCTGTCTTCAGTAAGCCATATATTCGTTACCTTCACGTAATCCAATGGACAGCCAGGTAGACCTCCCTGTAGATCAAAGGCCTCAAACGTTAGAGTAATGGTCTTTTTCGGTGGTGATGTAATACGGTAATAGCATAACAGAAATGAATGATATGTATCAGGGTAGTTTGGAGACATAACTTGTCCCCAGGAAGCCTTATGTTCTTCGTTGCAATCTGAAGGGAACAAAGAGTCACATCTGAATCTAGTAAATATTTAACTTATCACAAATTCGACGTAACGTGTTCTCAGTATGATAAGTCAAGTGCAAAGTTCTTCCGGTAGTATGACGTCACAGGTTCATTTCTGTGCAACCAACTTGTTTGTGAACTCTTTATTTAAACTTATATATATTATATATATAATTAGAAAAATATAAGGAAAAGATTTGCTGGCTGCATTTATATGGTGTTGAGATCAACCCACGGAACTGTGTTCAAACATGCAGGTCTTAGCGGCTAAGATCACGTGTATAATCAATATATTACCTCTTTCAAGGGATTCGTGATACACATTTAACAATGATCACATTGTCACGGTCTCGATGCAAGGAGACTGGGGATTGATAGTGGATCAGTTTTGGTTTTCCTGGTCAGGCTTTATATTTGGGTGACTTTTCTCAAGCCGCCTGGAATGATTTCTTGAACATAAGCCATGCATGAGATAGATTTTTAATCGCTCTTGTATAACGAACATTAAGTTATCTTTCTGTTTGTGCACCAACTTATCTCCACCATCACTAGGAAAATATCCACAGGAAAAGGGGAACATATACCCCCATCCCCTCCCCCTGGATCTGCGTTTCTATGTGCCTGCATTGGCCTACCGGAATGTTATTTTTACATTTTCTGTACAACGAAATAATTTGACAAAGTTTTATAGGGGTTGATCAAGACGTCTTTACAGAAGTTGCTTCTTTATCGAACTTAGTCATAAGTTTTTACTCCTTACCTAGACATTGTATTTCGTCACTTCCATCCAAACAATCCCTTTCTGCATCACATCGATGAGAGGATAAGATGCATTGAAGATTGTTACATTGAAAAAAAAAACCATTACTGCATGCGAGTGCATCCTCCTCTAAAAGAAGATAAATGGATCAAACCAATTTACGTATAAATATATGTCTCTTTATTCATAACAGATTTATGTAAGAGATTATCTGGTAAGGCTGGCTGTTGGAGTCTACGAATAACATGGCATAACAGGTTCGAGCCCTGGCCAGATCATTGCGTTGTGTCCTTGGGCAAGGCGCTTTATCTCCATTGCCTCTCTTCACCCAGGTGTATAAATGGGGACCTGCGACCATGCATCCTATGGGAAGTCCCCCGGGGACACGTGGTTGTGGTGCACTGTGGTGCCCCAGGAGAGATTGATTGAATTGTGCACACTTTGGTGTGTGGGTGTGACAAGTTACCAATGACCAGGGGTTAATAATAATCAGCGCACTGAGACTAAAGTGTGTACTTGCGCTTTATAAGAACTGTTGTTGCGCCTTGAGCACCCTGTAGGGTGGATATGTGCGCATTATAAATCTCTGTTATTATTATTATTATTATAACATAAACATATAGAAACGCAAGATATTAGACAATGTATCATTAATCTTTGCCTCTTTACAACATGAACTGCTTTTTTGTATAGATGTAATGTTTGTAATTTTCCCATTGTCACTTATAAGATAAATATCTTGAAACGTGTCTTACTAATGATCGGTTATCGATCGTGTAATTGTTGTAAGGTTTCCAAGGTAAATATTTAAGAATTTTAAAAACACAGAACAATATGTAAGTATAGGGATGACAAATTTGTTTTATCTCGGATTTTGAATAAAACGCAATTAAAATTAATGTGGTTGTTTTGAAAACTAAGTCGGGTTAACTGAAATATCTTGTAAAGAATGATACAGTATTATAACAACGAAGAAACTCTTTGCTGGGTCGCCATTTTTACAACGTTCTTTTAAATGAATCATATCATATTGGTATAAGAATATCTTGTTCTTTATCCCATATTTGTTACCGAACAGCCTATGTAGGCCGGAACAAAAGCCCCTCCCTATATGTCTCCCTCTTCGTCAGGCCTGCTAACTATAAGTTAATAGCTATAACAAGCCGTTTAAGCCATTCATTGCAACATGCTGTATTCCATGACTAAACACATTTTAACTGAAAGTGAGGGCGAACTATAACAAAAGAGAACATTTCTCTAAAAAAAAAAAAAAAATCTCAAAATAGACTTAACTTTGTTACGTAAAGTTCTCTCAGCACGTAAACCTAAACTCCTGCAATTGTATCGTTAACACGACAAACGGAATAAAGCAAACTAGCTACATGTGAAGTTTTTCTTTCATAAGCGAATGTTTGGAAGAGCAAAGATTGTTCTGTTAAGGACAACTGATTAACATGATTTTATAAGATTAATACGTACCGTATTTCTATTAAATTTTCTGACCCCTTCCGAGTGGGTTAAAAGACTGCCCACTAACACCCACTGACCTATTATCATGTTCAAACTTAGAACAGTTGTTGAATTAATTTAAAAATGTCTGTAGGCCTATATGTCGACGCTACTTTGCAGAGACCAGCAAACATCCGGCTTCAAATTCAACACTCGATTCAACTCAGATTTAAAATTGAAACTAAAATGCGTGGATGTGATGGTGGTATATTGATGATATTACCCCTAGTTCAGTACGCGAATTATATTTCAGTCATACAGCGACTTGAATCGAGGGTTGAATTGTTGAATATATAAATCATATAAATTCGATGAGTATGACGTAGAGCACACCGGTGCGTAAATGATAGAGGTGAATTTGGTTTCTATAGCGCTACAGTTATGATTCCTATACCTTTTGAACACTAAAATGTGAAGCCAGTACCTCGCCGCCGCGTCCGCACATGCACGCATTTGACAATATGATTCCAGTGCAGCGCACTGGTACACACTTAATGATGAAGCAAACTTGCGCATATACGCGCAGGTATCCATTGAAAAAGTACGTGACGGATGTGCATACTTGGTCTATGGGTCTATGGTTTCTTTCGTGCAACGAATTAGGGGTTCGTATCCGCACGCAGTCAACGCAGAAAATGCGCCATAAGATATCACTGAGCACGAAGGATCCAATCCAAGTGGGATACATATCAACCGGTGTTTACTATCTGCAGTTTATTACACCGCGTCTTCCGTGTAAGTGCACAAACATTCAAGTCATTCTCCGACGTCACACAGGTGTAAACTAAGAAGACTGGATCACTTGGCAACGTACCATTAAGTTCAAATTTGTCTAGCATCACGCACATATAGAACTTGCTTTATCTAGCGAAAACAGCGATTTATTTCCAGAAACTGGCATCCTACCGTTTGGGTCAATATGCCAATGTACCATTATTAGACTTAGTCACCTATATTTGAGTACTTCTCATTTGAAGGATTGCATTATTTGCACTATTTAGATATACCAGGTCTGTCATTGATGATCCGTGTCTATTGTTAGGAATAAAATGTAACCTGACCCCCCCCCCACCTACGCCCTCTGAGATGAGGGCCACACAGTGATAAAAATCCAATGTAGCCTGATTACGACGTGGCGTTGTGTATAATGACATTCCAAAGAGATTCTGTAAACTGTACTTTAATGAAAATATAGTAATACAATTAAAACAAAGTGATGGAAATTTATTATTCGCAAAACCAAACTATCACAAGACAATTATTATGTAGTTCTTCAGGCTTGTCTTATACAAATCAAACGAATATAACATATACACCCGATGTGGCCTTACAAGGACAAATTAAACCACCGGAGTCTTGTGACGTCACACATATTCCATTTGCACTTTGTCATGTCAAAATACCCGATATACGAAATAGCAGGAGCAACAAGCGATTTGTACAAAGAGCAATTAAACCAAATCCGTCTACCACGAAACTACCAACATCTCATCCGGTGCCAGGAGAGTTAGCTGTCCCAAATCAGGAACCAAACCCAACCTTTATCAGTCATAAAGATCTAAATTATCGTTTACAAGAATTCGTGCTTGGGGTAACCAAGGAGATGAATCTAGATGGTGGTTCAATAAAACCACCTAAAGTTCTTAGAGAGCAGCCAAAAAATGTATCCAGGGTCAAAGGTGGTCATGGCAGAATCGTGCGATCGTGGGCGAATTTGGTTGGACGTAAATCAGTTAGGCAAGGCGCAGCCAAAGGCGAAGCTTTCCGAGGGTTAAAGCTACGAAATGCAGTCACATCCAAGCATGGAGCAAGGAGACGGATGGACGGACAAACTGATGTACATACTTCTTATACAATCTCATCCGGGACTGATTATCAGGCTAAGGTCAATCGAAGCAGACAATGCGTAAGCAGGCGCGTATCCAGGATTTTCAAACCCGGGGGGCGCGAATTACTATCTAAGCGGAGCGCCACCATCGGTTGGCGCGCAGCGTACAAGAAAATTTCTTGTTTTGAAACCCCCCAGATCACCGGAAACGGCACTTCTCGGGCTTGAAATGACCAACCAGATGTACACTTTTTGCCTGAGAACCAAGTATTTCCTAATAGTTTTTTTTTCCATCCATAACCTTTTTGAAGATTGTCAACCCGGCACACATCATGTTCGACTTGATCGCGTCTCCTGTGGGTCTTTGCTTTTGTAGGAGATTCTACGTCGCGGCCCACAATATCCGCCATCCCCACTTTTCAAGGTTTTAAGCCCCATATTTGTTCAAAATTTGAAAATTCACATTTCTCGTGAATAAACTCACTTCAAAACATACCCATAATCTTGTACAAAATTTCATCTATGGACAACCAATATAGAAAAAACTTCCTTCAACCCCTAACAGACCGGTCAAAATTGCACGAGTAGAGGGAAGTGTGATGTAGAATGTTGGTCAGAAATTTTCGAAAATTCAGACACAGTTAATTTATTAGTGTACAAATATTAAAACCTGTTATAACGGCTATTATAAAACTTGGTTGAAGGAAATGAAAAAATAGCAGATATTTCCGAAACCGAACACTACACACATAGGCGTAGGAGGCGCGGCGGCAGTGGCGAAGCTAGGGGTATTGGTCAGGAGTGGCGAGAATGGTCTGAAGGGGCGCTTTCGACACTATCTAAGCGGAGCGCCACCACTGGTTGGCGCGTAGCGTACAGAAAATTTTTGAGTAAAGATACTCCCTAGATCGCAGGAAATGACCCTTTCCGGGCCTGGCTAATTTGCAGATAAACGAAGAATAAATAGGTGTCATCTCCAAATTACACCAACAAAATGTGACAAATGTCAATAAGTAGATGAGAGCGCAATAAAAAGTCAATAATCTAGAATAAGTAAAAAGTGGTAAAGAGCTGAAAAACGCGCCAGCAGTCCATTTGAGTCCGTCAGGGGGGGGGGGCATGCGCCCCCTGACCGTATGGACGCCCCGCCACTGCGCGGCGGGGTGCAGCCCCTAATTCGCCATTACTAATTTAAAAGAGAGTTTTGACATAATTGGACCTGCTTTTTATACATCTACATGAGACATGTCGTTGTTTACAGTAGCATCCCGCGGTATACTGCGCAATTTGAACGGACCGTACGGTACATGATGGCATGCGATGTAATAACCGATGCTTGCTTATATGATATCGACATTAACACGTTGAACCCGCGCTTTGCGCGCGAAAATTTTTGGTTATTTTTTCAGGCAAGTCGGACAGTTTTGAGGCTTTTCATCCTGGAACGCCATTTTCATGCTCACTGATATGATGTGATATCTGCTGTTTGCGTTTCAAATTCGAACAGGCGCGTAGCAAGGAATTTGCCAAGGGAGGGGCGAAGCCTGTAGGCAAATTATCTCAGCGTAGCGCCACCATAGGTTGGCGCGAAGCGTACAAGAAAATTTTGGCCGAAAATGCCTCCCAGATCGCTGGAAATGGCACTACCCAGGACCATTTGTTAGCGCGAAGCGTACAAGCAAATTTTGGCCGAAAATGTCTCCCAGATCGCTGAAATGACACTTCCCAGGCCTTGTAAGTTGCCTCTAAGCACTTTCTATTTTGAAATTACTTAGCGATATCATTTAAGAAATGCTGAATGGGGGGGGGGGGCGGGCGGTCGCCCCCATCCCAAAATGCGTCATGTTCCCCGACGACACGGTCGAGTTCGAGACCAGCCTCAGTTGGTTTCATAGCACAATTCTACACACGCGTTATGATAGACCATATATAGTATATATATAGATCATTAGTGAGAGAGGAAAATGGAAACGTCAAAAAAAGGAGTTGTAGGTGTAAGGGGTAAGGTGAGTCACACTTTTACGAAATCATTGATCCGTCACTGGCTACCCTTCAGCGCTGTAATGATGTCACTGTTCCTCTTTCTCTTCCCGGTGTCTTCGCGTTTTGCTTTTACTCCCTCTTTTTCTCTCTTTCTTCTTTTTCTTTTCCCTTCCTTCCTCTCCTTCTCCTCTTTTTTCCCTTCCTTTTCCTTTTTTCTTCTCTTTTTTTCTCTTCTCTTTTTCTTACCCGGGGGCGCGCGCCCCCAACGCCCCCCCCTGGATACGCACCTGGTAAGTGTGTTGCGGGTCCCTTGACTTTTGATTATTTTTCATATGATTTGTTCAATTTTATGATATATGATTAACAAATATATATATTTATATCCAAAACTCCCATTGACACACAGGTCAGACGATTAACCCTTAAAGTAATTACATTTCATAATTCTCTGTAATACATCTGATTAGTATACACAATTGTATTCTTTGACCGTCATATTGAAGATGATTTGCTCTGCACGAAATAGGCATCAAAAGTACTGTTTTATGGTATATCTCCTTCTGCTCTGGAACGATTTCTCTCGATCAGTCACTACTTTATAACGTTATCATATTTTACCGGAACATTCACCAAGTTATGGTTTACAATACAGAGAACACTACGGTGATTTACAACCTACGAGTCTCCCTCTCTTGATAATGTGTATAGCTTTTTGCTATTAACTGTGGACATTGTCGATATTGTTTATTCCTGCAGATTACTACTGCCAAAGCCGTCCACAATAATCACCATGTAAAGATTGAACCATTCAAAGCAACGATTTAACCACAAAAAGCAACGGCTGAAGCAATCAAAGCAACGGCTGAACTGGTCAAAGCAACGGCTGAACCAGTCACGATCAAGTCTACGCAGACTCAGGAAAGGATAATTGTTGTAAGGTGAGACTAAGTTTGTTTGTTTCCGCCAGTTGAAAAATGAATTAAATGAATTTCTTTGATTTACAATGGGATTAAAATCTGTCCAGAATAATCCAAACTGTCGACAGATATTATCAACATGCATGTTACTCAATAATCATGTGGATTACGATGACAAATAATAACGAATTGGAAAAGGGAAAGCATGAGCGAACGATTGTATATGGACAAATTTACATTGATTGAATTGTCACATGAACAAAATGACCAGCATTCCAACTGACGAAGTTGAATATGAAACATCTTGAGTGACGATCTATATCGAATATTGTTCTATAGACCTGACGTATGGAACGCGAAATGGGACAGAATATGGGAAGTTATTCTAAGCTTAATGCTTCTGTACTTTTCGACGAGTTAGACGATGAAGCAGAAGTGGGGGGGGGGGGGGGTGTTAGATCTGAGCGGGGAGGATTTATATGGGAGAGATCAATATTTCTCATTGATGCTATTCTAAGGGCTGAGGCGGAGGAAGAAGTTTAATTTGGGTACGTTGAGAATTAGCACAGGGACATTGAGACATGTTAACTGATTCGATGGGACAGACACAAACTCAATTCAATACGGCTCGACAAAATGGGTCCTTGATGCATTTTTTAACCAAACGGAAATTATATTATAATTTTTACTCTCTCGATAAAGAGCACTTTTTAATAATATCTTTTCAAATTTCTCATCAAAGAGGCACTCTTTTTTATAAAAAGAGTACCGGTACACCTTTTTAATTACGCGAAATTATATTTTTGGCCATTAACACAATGGAAAAAAATTAAAATTTATGTAAAGGGAACCCTCTGAGGTTTTTCGAAAGAAAGGTCCCTATCCCAGAGTGATGTCAACCAGCGAAGGAAAAGCAATGATGAATTGAACGCATAGTTTCGTGAAAAGATTCATATTCAATTAATTGGAGAACTTTGTGTGATGTTTGTACTTCGGGACGAGTAATAACACTCATATGTTAGTATCTACTTAAAAGTAGAATTATGGTCGAGTTTTAATAACAATCTCATCATGTTTCCTTTCTATTTTCAATTCAGGAATAAGTAGAATAATATAACGTACACTACAGCATATCAGATCAAAGAGATGATGACGTCACACATGCGGAGAAAGCTAGTGAAGAAGTTCACTTCACTGTACCGACGTCTGGGGCGAGAGGTAGAATAAAATAACGTACACTATACTGCAATCAGATCAAAGCTGAAATGACGTCACAGAAATACGAAGAAAGCTATTTCAAGGCTGACGTCACTGTGCCGAGAGGTTGAATAATATACAGTAAACTACAGGAATGAGCTGATAAAGGAGTGTTGTTGGATGATTTGTCTCCATAGTTACAATGCATGAGATATTGCCTAGATTTTTGGTGAACGAAAGGTCAATTTCCAGTGATCACATGACTGAAGATACCAACAACTGACATAGAGAC
The DNA here is from genome assembly GCF_037975245.1 of Apostichopus japonicus. Taxonomy (NCBI): domain Eukaryota; kingdom Metazoa; phylum Echinodermata; class Holothuroidea; order Aspidochirotida; family Stichopodidae; genus Apostichopus; species Apostichopus japonicus. The sequence continues at coordinate 8,876,395 of NC_092583.1, forward strand.
TCTACTAGCGAGAGATTACTTAGGTAGGTCATGGAGCCTATTGATATATGCTACATGTGTTATGTTCTGCATAGTTTGTTCTAATCATGTCCCACATCAGTACTATATATATCATTTATATATATATATATATATATATATATATATATATATATATATATATATATATAAATATATATATATATATAAAAATATATATATATATATATATATATATATATATATATATATATATATATATATATATATATATATATATATATATATATATATATATATATATATATATAAATATATCAGGCCTCGACAAATTTTTTAAAGCTACTCGCCAACTGGCGACCGAGTCTAAAATTCTACTCGCCAAAACGTTAAATTTACTCGCAATTTTTTCTCGCAAAGTGTTTGTGTGATATAAGCCTAGCTAGTATGGCCTAACTTAGGATATCACGGTATAGTGTTACTGTTAGTTGTTTACAGCAAAAAAAAAAACGATCTATTAAATTGTGCTTCTTCAAAAGTGTTTAAAGCATGATATTCATGATAATATATAATATATATCGTGCATCATTTAGCTTGAGCGATTAGTATCAAATTAGTTCGAGCTGGTGAACAGAGCTGTTCCTTAGGCCCTAATGGTAACAGTGCACTTGGTGATTGTACTGTGATTTTTAATATTAGGCAATAGGCCTTTGTTAATTGGCTCACAAGTTAATAGTAAGCCTATCGTATAAACGCAGTGAGCGAATGAGCCACTCGCCAAAGTGTCGAGCGTAATGCATTTTTTGCTCGCCAGTCGCAAAATTCTAGTCGCCATTGGCGAGTTGGCGGCCGTATTTGTCGAGGCCTGATATATATATATATATATATATATATATATATATATATATATAATGAAAACGTAATGAGAAGGAAAATCCAGAACAGTGAAAAAACTTCCAGCCTCCACCGGGATTCGAACCCGGGCCTCCCGCTCTGTTCAAAGTATCTCTTTCGAGATCCTGCTTTAGGAATCACAAATGATTTTCGAGTTGGGTAGAATCATGTTTGATCTCTAGAGTAAGGCAAAATATGTCACCAAAAACAGAACTAGTATTGTTCGATACAGGTGTCAAACGCCTACAGTGAAATTACGACCTACCTTACCGGTTTCGAACCTCTGGACATACAATCAGCGTCCATAGCCTAGTTGATTAGGGTGTCCGCGTACAGAGCGGGAAGCCCGGGTTCGAATCCCGGTGGAGGCTGGAAGTTTTTTTCACTGTTCTGGATTTTCCTTCTCATTACGTTTTCATTTATATATATTCATTTGCCTTTGTCGTTTACTTCCATTCATTAACATATATATATATATAAATATATATATAAATATATATATATATATATATATATATATATATATATATATATATATATATATATATATATATATATATATATATAAATATATATATATATATATATATATATATATATATATATATATATATATATATATATATATATATATATATATATATATATATATATATATATATATATATATATATATATATACATATAGTGTGAGTAAAATTTGAAGAATCAGCAGCAGACCCTCATTTTTCACATCTGTAAAGATGTTAAGATTTCGGTCTCGGAGGAAGGGTCAGATCAGTACCATAATCATCCGATAATGAAGATAATACATATGTTACTATACCAGCTCTGACCGTTAAAATCGTCACAAGGATCGCTTGCAATCATGGGAATTTTCCTACGATATGATATGGTCAGCTCATTTATGGAGAAAACACAATAGGACTTTTGCTAAAAATATTTTTAAATTTGTATACAGTCACGTCTTTCCAAAAGCCAGGCAAAAAAATCACCAATTGTGGTAAGTTTATATTCAGAATTAACTGTGAGCATTAAAATGATCCTTCCAATACTGATATGCATCAGAAATGAAATGAAATGAAAAAATTGAGAAAATTATTAACTGAAAATAAAAACTTAAAAAAATGTGTCTGTGTTTATAATCATTGGTTTGCTTTACATTGTGATATCTTAACATTTTTGCACACTGATGAACGGTCTTCAGCATACTACTACAACCACGAGAGACTCATAGCAGTTTCCAGACTTTCTTTATGAAGAGGAGGGGAGGGAAGGGGGGGGGGCTCTATTCCATCCTATCCTTCAGGTAACCACCCCTTTGCTAGGTGGATTGGAAGCATACTACAAAATTAAACTTTTAGACTTCAAATGGTGTACACTGAGGTATATTTAGACTATAAATTAGACTTATAATTAGGTCTACGCACAAGGTTGTGTTTTAAAGTGTTCCATACAGACTTCCATCTACAGCGATCAAAAATCAGTAAACCGGAAAAAAAATCCCCCGGTTAAAGCTAATTACACTAATTGAGCAAAAAAAAAAAAGGAAAAAAGAAAAGAGGATAGCATTTAATATGTGTGTTTAATTCAGATATATCAGAAATGCCTTTATGTCTCTAACAGAAGGAATATTGTCAAAGAGACATATGAAACAACAGTTGATTTCAAAATTCCTTTTATATAATAAAACTGACTATTCTTGATATTGTGACATAATTAGCTAAAAATCCATCATCCCCGACGCTGCTGTCAGAATGGAAGACCAGTCGTAGCTCGTTCTCCGTACTTGTGGTGTCTGGTGGTGCATCGGTGCCGCAATAAACACCAAGGAGCACCGGCACACCGGAAACGACATCGTATAGCTGGACGGTAGATGAGAAAAGATGATATTTTAATCACTCAAAAAGAATTTTAAATATTTATAAAGATAAGAAGCAAACCCAAACCATCATCATTGATCTGCATAGTAGAGATACATGCGATAAATAACGTTATATCCAAACATGCAGCTAAGGAAAAGAAGTTCTTCTTATTGGGAAATATCGAAGTTTTCATGTTCCTTCATATACTCACGAAAGAAGACTTAAGCAAGTCTAAAATGTGACATCATCGAGCCAAAAAGGGCTTCAATATTTGCTTATGGTTTTCTTAAACGATTACAATTGTTATTTCCTTCCCGCAATAGAGGTTTCGCATATATATATATATATATATATATATATATATATATATATATTTTTATTTCTATCAATTCTCAATGTACATAATACAGATAAAATTGACTACAAAAAGCATGACAGGTCTCAACGACCGCAGCTAGCAGAAAGCCACACTAAGGATAATAAAAGGATAAAGGGATTAAAACGACAGACAATACCAAGCAAACAAGAACTTAAGAGAACGACAAGTACAAATCTAAATGCGATCAAATAGTAAAAAGAAAAAAAACTGCTGAAAAAAATATATATACTCTATATATCTACAATATGTGTGAGGCAAATGTCAGCATCATCCCGAAGATTGTATATTGTATAGCTGCACATGAGGGCTAGTTTAGTACATTTGGCAAGGTATTTCTTTATTATAGATTTTTTCGATTTTCCCAGACTATTGCACATAAGTTTTACTGTACCGGGAGCTATTATCCCCCTTACTCCAATCTCCACCGTTATGAAATCCACTTCCCAGCCAATATCACTCAAGTCACCGATCAATGGTCCATATCTGTCTGATTTTCTTTCTTGTGCATTGTTAAAGGATTCATCGGAGTCCCAGGGACACGTCAACTCCATGATGTGAATTTTGCGTTGAACCCTGTCTATAGCAGTGAGGTCTGGTCTGCAGGTAGTAGTAGGCAATATATCCGGGGGTATGGTACTGGTGTGCTGGTCATATACGATAGTGTTCCCGTCTCGAGTAGCGTCGATTGCGATATCCCATGCTGGGCCTAGCGTTAAAGTGTAGAGGTCTCGCAGAGCAAAGAGAATGTTATCGTGTCTCCAGGTGTACCTGTGTTTAAGTGATAACGAAACCTGGCAAGAGCTGAGCACATGCATGGTGTAGAGTTTGCTCTGGAGCATTACATAGTTCGCGACTTGCCAGACAAGCTCCGCATTGGGCAGACACCGAACAGTTCCAAACCTTACATAAAACGCTGGCAACAGGAAGTTGGTTATTCAGGGAACGAATGGCAAAGCTAAAACACTGTTCAGACATTCCTCGTATGGTGGCTTGCCATTTCGTGTCGGCGTCTTGAAGATGAAACAGTTGGTTCCAGTTTCCTTGCTCCCTCAGGTTATTGAGACTCTGATATATATATATATATATATATATATATATATATATATATATATAAATATATATAAATATATATAAATATATATCTATGTATATATATATATATATATATATATATATATATATATATATATATATATATATATATATATATATGTATAACTATGGATCCTACCTTAGGTCGACAGTTACATTGACTTACACACTAAATTTAATCTAACCCTAACCCTTTTTTCTAACCCTAACCCTGAACCGACCCTAACCAAAACTTATAAATGAACGTTTTAGAGGACGGAGAACATTATAAAGCTATTTGCGACAATAAAAAAGTGTCTTAAAATGGTAGTGAAAACATTAGGTCGACAGTGAAATGTCGACCCAAGGTACACTGTTGACCTAAGGTACACTTTTTTACCATAAACTGTCGACCTAAGGTACATATCATGAGTATATATGTATATATATATATATATATATATTCATATATATATATATATATATATATATATATATATATATATATATATATATATATATATATATATATAATAGTAGTGAGTTGGAATATCCAGAACAGTGAAAAAACTTCCAGCCTCCACCGGGATTTGAACCCGGGCATTTCATTATTCGTTATTCATTATTCTAGATTGTCTTAAATTTCTGAAGGGGGAGGAAGACACCCGTCCCCTCACACCCCCTCCACGGCGATCGTTTAGCGATCGCGTTCATCTCAAATCTTCGGATCACCCCACCCCACCCAACCCCACCCAACCCCACCCCCAATGTCAAAAAGAAATCTATATACGTCACTTTTAACCTTTATCGCGATGCGTCCATTTGTATACGCGCAGCGTGGGAAGGCCCTGCTATAGAGACGACAGAATGGGAAAACTTCGTTGTGAACTTTCCATAAACGGTGCCATGTGTATATGGTATTGCGTTAAACATACTGCATTGGAACAGCAGTGTGAAGGCAATAAACGTGTAGCCCTATAGGCTATGTATCATCAGCATTACCCACCTACTCAAATATTTACTTTAAGTGAGAACAATAACGATCTTTTAACACAAAAACAGTTTTATTTGAATACAAAATCAAAATCTTGGTGACGTACATAGACTGTTTGACTTGAATTGTTTGATTAAACAACCAGCTCGAGCTAAAACGAAAATACCTTTAGTGCTTGGTTAGTCAAAAGATGCTAGATAACGTCAGTATTGTCTAGGAACTTTAAAGTTAAATATTAAAGCAGTAGACTATATATATTTAAGGTTTCTTCTAAAAACCGGTATACTCTGCACAGGGCTTACGATTTTAATTTTATTTAGAGGCCGGAATTGTGTTCCAATGGGAATGGAAATTTAGGCTGACCCATTTAAGAACGTAGCTCTTAGACGAAGCTCAGCATCTTTCACATGCATGTGCACTGACATACACGATGAACCGAATTTGAATATATTTTCATCCACCCTATTTACTCCCATCTGGATCCCCCAACCACACTCCCTCCCCCACCTATCCAAATACTCCAATATACTGAGTTATTTTGTCAGGTTTCTATTTTGAATAATAACGGGGAAATCGTAGAGTTTTCAATATTCCGCTATTAGGGAAGACTATAGGACCGTTTTCCACACAAATCGGCCGCAATTAAATGAAAGACGCTGTAACTGTATTCGCCATTTCCAGACTTATATGTTGGACTGGTTAGAGAGACAAATAATAGTGGCCCACTTACTCAATGTAAGTTAGATTGAGGGAGAGGGAGAGGGGGGGGGGGTATCTCAGGTTATGTGATTATCTCGATGGTCTGTAGACTGTAGGGTCTGTGGTCTGTAGACAGGCAGATCACCTGTATTGATTTTACGACCCCCCCTGTTCCCTCCTCTCCTTTCAGTTTTGGAAATTCGATATATTTATTAAGTACGTCATAACATTAAAAATTACACTCAAGGTGGTTCAGTTAAACATGAAAAAAAAATGAAAATCTCACCGAACTGCTTTAAGTTCAATATTGACTCAAACATCACGCGATATGGTTTATATCTAAGAGGTCAAAGGTTAGTGGGCGTAATTTATTATTTGATTCATTTGCTATATATATATACCAGTTCAGATCAAGCCTGTCCTCCTCTTTTACTATAGCATTCAACTCTCTTTCGTGCTCCACACTTCAGCGTTTATTACCTAATATTTAGTTGAGAATTTGTTTCATTCTCTGATCAAAGTCATAGCATTTCGTTGTCTTTTAAGTGATCTCAAAGGGCATTCTGTTTGAAATCTGTGTTATTACTTCATGTTTGTTGACGTGGCAGCGACTCAACATAAAAAACAAAACGAATTATATCAACAATAATTTTATATTCAAGACCTTTCGAAGAATATTAGCTGTACCTTATCTGCACCTCTCCAACACAGACGTCTGTCATTTTAAGTAAAATAAAACATTTATTGATATTTATAAACAGCACTCCAGTGTAGGGAAGTATAGCTAAATTGTACAACAATCCTGTTTTGGATAAAAATGTAATTTTTTTACCAGAAAATCGTTACCTTTGACCATCGTAAATATGAATTTATCATTTTCTCGCAATTTCCAACATTTTCTCACGATATCGCCGTCTTTTTCGCAATCCAGCATGAACCAAATATAACTGTAACGTAAACTTCTTTATTGATCGTAGACAGTGTGATTTTAGAATCGGGGATGACCAAAACCATCATTCCATCCATTATATTAAATTCAATGTTGCTCGTTAATCATCAAAACAGGCCACAACATTTACCCAAAAGAAGTCTCCATGCCGTTCCTGTGATCTCTATATTTATTGCGATATTCCTCGATAACTATTTTTTTAGAAAGTCATATTTGTTTCTTAAATTTATTTCTTATTTTATCCGCAGATCTGGACTCCCGCTGCATTCAATATAATTCACGTAGAACTAATTAACCACATATCAAAATGGCCAGCGCAAACACTTCGTAAGTATTATCATTATTATTGACAAAAAATAACATAAAATCGAAATGTGTTTATATTTGGCATTAAATACATGGCAATATAAAAAAAAATATTGATTATTTGTTTACTTTACATTGTCCAATGTTGTATACTGAAAATAAACCGGGCTGTTCATTCTTCAGATAACTCCTGAAATGCGGGAAAGGGTTAAGTGTTGAGGGTAGTAGGACATCACGGTGTCGTTGCATTGATGAGGTAAAGCACAAAGTCAACTCAAATCGCCGATAAAATGGATCATCTCTGCATTCTGTGCCGCAAATTCACCTTTTGATTGATTACTTTAATTTATCAGCAAAATGGCACTTCCTGAATACACTTTTCCTAAATGTATCAACAAAAGCACATACTTAAAATAACACAAAATGACAAAGTACAGTACTTGTCCACAATGGACACTTCTAATCTATGAAACAGAGCACTTCTTAACGTTTTCGTTACAAAACAGTAGTTACATGTCCCCTCGGATCCCTCGCATCGCGAGAATCGCCCCTGGATATAACACAAATGGTTTATGTCAATGTTTGGGGCAAAATGGTTTGGTAAAAATTAAAGTCGATGTATTGTAGAAAATTAATACACACTGCTATCAGCCAATTTTGGATGTCTATAACACTTCATTTTAAAGAAATGACCCTTTATACAAGTGAAGTTCGTCTCTTTGAAGTGACTGGACCGTATTTAGTCTTATACAAAGACCATTAAGTCAGTTTCTCAGATACAACACAAAACTCAATGAATACTTTTATGGCCTCAAATGCCCTAGTAAGATGCATTACAAATTTTTCACGTACGTGCTCGATGTTATCCAATGATGCTTTTCTTGCTTTCATCGAGATACAAGAACATGTTTTGGTGGAGTTATTAGAATTTTAAAACAAAGGATTATCATTAAAATTTATCATCGATCTCTGAACCCTTAAGTGAGCATTCCAGAGTGTTAGCATATTTTGAAGGTAAAATATTTTGGAAACCTGTGTAGCTGTTAGAAACATTATTACTAGCAGTCAAATTTGTCATTTGTTTCTTGGACTATAATAGGTCAAAAAACTAAAAGACTGAAATTCTGTCTGAAGTCACCCATGAAAACTTAAGACCAAGTTGGCTATAGAGCCGTATATAGAGATATCTGGTTGGCTCCAGAGCCGTATTGGCTCACTTTAATAGCGCCATCATTTTCAATAGCGGAGCCTGTTGACAAAGTTAACTTTTTTGAATATCGCCACTATTAAAAGGTTGGGAGTTTCTTTCTCTCTCTCCTTTTTTGGCGCTAAATGAAAATGAATTAAAATGTACTTCACGCATGTGGTCAACACACCGGACGAGTTGAATCAGAACATTACATCAGGACATAGCCTACATATGATAACGATGAAAGTTGAAGATAAATAAATCATGTTCAAGCAGATTAAATCTAAGCAATTTCACCAATTTGGCTGAAACTGCCTGTTAACAAGCTTAAGGCCTATGGTCGGTGTTGTTACATGTAAGAGAAATTTTGTGAAAGGAATATTTTCATCAACACACAGTAATTAATTTACATTCGACCTTTAATAGGATACTTTAATAGGAAAATATTTTATTCGGTCGATTTTGAAATTTCTAGCACTTTTTACTCCGCTCGCCATATATACATAAATGGGGTCATGTATTATCTTCACATTAGTGCCCGAGAGGGTTGACCATGGATGTACAGACCAGTATCCTAATTATAAGGCCTTGAACGTCTCAATTCTTTTATCTTCGAGATTACCATGTCGGACATGCTCTGGACATTTGCCATTGTGGTTCACAACTTTGTAATCCATGCATAAATCAATAGCTTTTTTTGTATTCAGTACCGTTAGTAAGACCTAGGCTTTAGCTACTTCGCAGACTGAGAGCTGTATGTATATTAGATCCTCCTGCAAGCAGGAACTCGCGAAGAAGCCTCATTGGCTTATCAAAGCCGCAAGCTGACCGAAGTCAGTCTCTAACATTCATATTTAACGTCCATGATTATGAATTGTTAATTGTCAACAACTCTGTAACTGGACGACATACATTAATATGGGAGTGACTCGAACCGGGGACCTTATGATTGAAAGGCACTGGCGTTGACCACTGAGCTAACACTTCCACAGCTGTTCATCAACTACATTCCTTCGATCAAAAAGCACTCCTAAATTCTTCGTTACCACGGATACAACCTTCCAACCCTGACCTAACTTTTCACTTTTTGCCTTCCACAAACACAGAGTGCATACAACGATAGCACGATTCACCGTACGAAATGATTGCACACTGTGTTCTTTGGACGTACTGGACACAGGCCATTGGGCTGTCGCTGGATATAATGACAGGACAAGACGCGGTTTTATTGATCTGTTTATGTTACAATTTGATCCTGATTCTCAAGAAAAACCGTTATTAGTGACGTCAAAGCGGTATCATACTCAGCAATTTAACAAGTTTGGTTCATCATTGCGGTCTGTTTGTTTACTGGATGGTCATCTGTTTTTAACGTGTTGTAAAGAAACGATAGCATTGTACGATAGTAGTAATGGCGATCTGGTCAATCAAGGGAAGTTTAACGGTACAGCCTTCTGTATGACAACCAGAGATGGTTTAGTCTATGTCGGTTTAGATCACTCCAAAAAGGTGATTGTCTTAGGCGCGAGAGGATTGAGAATAAAGAAGACAATGATCTTAACAGGATTAGTAGGCAATCCCTGTGATATAACAGTTAGTAATAATAAACTGTTTATCTGTACAGGCTATGGGAGTGCTTTAATGTATAATGATGAGGGAGAAATAGAACAGGAATATACACACAAACAGTGCAGCCATGCTTGGAGTATAACAGTCAGTGAAGAGAAAGGATTAATATTTATATTATGGTTAAGTGATGAGGGTAGACAAGTTGTTGTTTACTCTCTATCTGGGGGTCATTCTTCCATCTCTGGGGGTCATTCTCCCATCTCTGGGGGTCATATTTTGGCTTCTTTCAAAGTTCATGATAATTCCGAGAGAATCAGGATTAATAATAACATAAACAGATTGTTTGTGGTTACTGAAACTGGAGAAGTACATGAATATCACACAGTAAGTACTAATACAGCATATATAAGCCTATGGTAAAATTAGGACTATTTATCACTTTTATTAAAGCAATCCTTTAATTGAAGCTCAACAAATTGGGTATCATTCAATGCGAACAAGTGAGGAGAACACACAGTAACATGTTTTTAGATCAGCCTTGCAATATTGAAGAAAAATAAGGAAATCTTTTTCTTGGGCTTTGCTGATTCTGGTAAGGTATTCATGAAGGTTTTTCGTACTGTTAATGTAAAGTAAAGTTGGTTTTCCTTATTTTCTCAGTCTTTATTACTTCAAATATAGACAAAATTGTTACTGGTGAATGAGAAATTTGATAAAGAACACAAATGTTGCTTGTTGTTAAAAGGGAGATCAAAATGGTGGAAAAGTAAATGCACTATATAATGAAAATGTTGGCCATTGGGTGTTTGTTGCACTTTGCAATATTAGAGCAACACCCAACATTTGGAAAGATATTTTACTTATTTTCTGAGCTTAAAAACTGCTCATATTTGGCAAAATTTGGTATTAGTGAATGCGAAATATTCTCAATAACGCAATAAGTGTTTTCTTTTTTTTTGGGGGGGGGGGCAATGATGTCTTTATCATGAAAACCTAGACCAAAAAATATATGAAAAATGATGCGAGATGAATGTTGCATGGTATACAGCTCAGACAAAGAAGTGTAGTTCTTTTGTCATGAGTTTTGACAATCAACGTCCGCAAAAATAACAAAATTAACAACAATCAACGCAAATTAATGTTAAGAACACAGCAGGTGCTATTTTCCTTGAAAAGAGGTAAAATTCAAGAAAAGTTAAGCACAATATTTTTATCTTAACTTAGGCCATAGTGGTTAGTTTGACACTAATGCACATGTATAGCAAATACTGTAGTGATGATACCTTGATTTGATGACAGTATTAAATCTGGGTAAGATGGTATGACGCAATCTAGCTTCTATTTTGGGATTTGGGGTAGTTTATTTAGGTGCAAATTAGTCAAAAATGAAGAAGTAGAAGGGAAAAATGTGCTTTAGCATTGTGATGCTATTTTCACATTGTCAACAGAGTAAAGACTGCAAAATTCACAAAGCATATGAAATCATTTTTCATTACTTCTGAGGGGAGAAAGTTGTAGCTAAGTACAGGGATTGCATCGAGTCAGTTGACAGTCTTATGTCTGTTATATTCGAGTGGTTCATTTCCTGATTGCCAATGATTTCTATTATGAAGAATGCACGGTGTAATGCAGTCCTCATGAGTAACAATAAGTAAACAGATTTTGGATTAAATCCTGACTATGCCAAGTAGGTACAATTTAGCTGTACTACACTAATAATGAAGGTCATATGGAATTAAGCAGGAAAATGGGAGGTAAACCATTAACTGTTTTGAATTTATGTAGATTTTTAAGTTTTAAAACTAAGAAAGCAATGTATTACTGTATTGTTCTCTGTCAATCTTGTGACAGCAACGGTTATAGACATCACTTTGTGTAAGTGACGATACACAATATTCTACTCAATCGTCTCAATATGCAGTACATCAATTAACTGTAGTGAAGACCCATATATTAGCTGTCCCAAAGCACACAGTAATGTATGCAATTGCTATGCACATGGATTACTGTGTGATCAAAAACAATGTGCTGCCTGTTAAAGGCCTTTTATTATACATGTCATCAGGCCACACCCATATATACTAGTAAATTATTACAGGATTAAGTATCCCAGGAAACTTCATTTAGCATTATAGTTGATAGTTGCGCATAGTGTTCATAATTAAATGTTTCACATGCATTCTGTGTCATGAAGCTGTGTATAGCTCATAGTGCAGTAGCTGCACATAATATCTAGTGCATACACCAATCTTAAAAGAAGTCTTTGCACAGTGCATATGGACTGATTATTCACTTTCCAGCCTCTAGTTAGTTGTTTACTCATTCAGTATGTATGTCTTTTGCAAGATTGTAGGATTGAAAAAAGAATCTTCTGCAAGGAAATACTGCGTAAAATAAACACTGCATCAATGGTTGATATATTATTTAATATGTTAACTCATCTAAACAACACTGTGTAATAATTAAGGAAAATGTTAGAGGTAAGAATGGGGGTAGGAAGTGGTTTATTGTGTGTGCTTTAATGTTACTGACCACCTACATTGCCTAGAGTAGAAGACAATTTAAGTAGTTCCAAGTCCTGATTACATTATTATGCAAACATGGGTCACAATGTAGCGTTTATTGGTAACATTTGGAGAATAATGTTTAGCCCACTAATTACATACAATTTTAAGTTGCTGACATCATAAATAGATCTACAACAATCTGACTGATACATCTTCATGCATTGAAGCACGTACATGTACAACTTAAAAATCCATCCATCCCAATTGTCAGCTTTTTAATTTATTCTGAAATAAATATATAGTATTGTAGTAGAAGGAACTCAGGTAAATTACAGTCAAATTATCCATACCTTCATCATACTAAAGTAAATACCTTCTATTAATATGGGTTGCTCTCTCAATGCCTCAAATTTCTACTTCTATTTTGTTTTATGGTCTGCTATCACCAGTATGTTTATTTGATTTCTTCTGCCTCTTTGTTATAGAGTGACATCTTAACTTTTGATAACCCCCTGATGCGCACAGAGTCATTGATTAAGAAAGATGACTGTAAGAAGCTACTTGACTACTTTGAAGTTCCAGCTAAGGAATCAAAGGACATTATTGAGAGTGATGAACCCTTTTCATCTCTTGTCCACCATCTCAGAGAGGCAGCGAAGATTTCTTTTGATGACATCAACTATATATTGACAGCATGCTCTGAGAGAGGACTAAGTAAATTGTTGGCAGTAAGGACCATCTACCAACAAGCTCAAGGTATGTTTATAACGTGTTAAATATGGTATGAATCGCAAAACATGCAAACACATTGATCCACAAAGAATATATGCACCTTTAGGTAATATACCATTGTCTTAACTTAACTTAATTAACCCAATTTTGATAGGAGAAGGACCCTCCATCAATATCATTTGATACAAATAATGTGTTAAATAATTTGGCAAGAAATCCAATAACAGCAATGGCCTGTAAAGTACTTCAAACCAAGAAAGATAATCCAATTTAGATGTTCAGAAGTGTAATTATTCCACACTGCATGTTTCATTCAATGTCAAAGTCTTGCATTGCAGTCAATTATTTGCATAAGTCTCTAACTTATCTGATATACTCATAAGTGTGATTTGGGATATGTTCAGACAAGATTGGTAAAATTTGGGAATTTCCTTTCCTTTCCTTTTGAAATTGATAATTTAATATCTTTGATAGATTGGAGGTTCATTGAATGGGCTTGACTTTGTTGAATTGCTCAGAAACAGGGCCAAAATCTCAAATCAAGGAAAGTGAAAGATTTGCAGTGTCTGAGTGTCACCTCTAATAACATGCTAAAGTTGGACACAAATTTGAGCTCACTAAATTTGGTGCAAGTTTTTACAATATTTTCCTGGAAAATGTACAGCATAAATAATTAAAATTCATTGAACTGTGTTTATTAACATAACCAAATCTCTTGGGTTGAAGACAATCTTTAATAATGTTTGCATCTTATATGTTTGTTTCAGATTCAAAGTTGACCAAAACAGTACTAAAAGATCAACCAAAGGCATTAGAAGAAAATAGGCAGGAACTCTATCACAAACTAACTGAAGCAGAAGATGAAAAAAAAACAGCTCACTGAAAGGCTAAAGACAACAGAGGAGGAAAGACAGCAATTGAAAGATACATTGAAGACAACAGAGGAGGAAAGACAACAGCTGACTGGAAGGCTTAAGACAATAGATGAGGAAAGACAACAATTCAAAGATGCACTGAAGGCAGCAGAGGAGGGAAGACAACAGCTGTCTGAAAAACTAAAGACAACAGAGGAGGAAAGACAACAATTCGAAGATGCATTGAGGGAAACAGACAAAGACTTCAGAAATACATTGAATACAGCTGAGAACAAACTGAAAACATTGAAGGATGAGAAGGAAGAATTACTTCAGCAGCAGAATTGGTTAGACGTCACATAACATGTGATTATAGATATCCGATGACCAAGTTACCTGATTGGGTCATGAGAAATGTATTTACTAGAACAAGATTACCATTCTGTTTGATCTAGTGATGTAACAGTGAATTTTTAATTTAACATTCCAAACACAACATGTATTTTCAGATATTAGGAAATGTTTATGATGTCCAACAGTAGAGGTCCAATAAGAACATGTTAACAGCTCTTTGTCTCAAGAATTTTATACAAGCATGATATTTAGTTCATGTGATGTACATTAACTATACACATGTTTATAGAGGTCGAAGGTGGTTTGAGATTAAACGAGGTTCATTTTTCTAAGACAGTTGTTTGGCCACCATCCTGGAAGTTCCTTTTGGAAGTTAGGTCACAGAGCTCTGCATTAATTTACTTTGAACATGTGATTTCTCTGAGGCACCTGTAGTAAATGTTCAGTAGTTCCATCCTCAAGTAAAAGATCAAAATATTATCAGTTCAGCCTGCCTGAAAATAAATGTGAAGAAATTTGTCAACTTGGAGAATATGTTCCCTTCAGACATGAAAACTTCAATGCTAGTATAAATATTAATATGTGGCAAGTAATCACAAGGAGGTGCGTCCTTCTTGTCTCATTCACTGTGTTGTTTGCATAACAGGAGCTGGAGGAGGCTAAATCAAGTCTGAGAGCTACAAAAGATGAACTTGTAAAGTCTCAACTGGAATATGCCAAAGAATACATGGCCTTACAAGAGGTCTTGAGACAGACTAGGGAAGCCTTGAATCAGCAAGAATTGGTAAAGCTCCTTTCATACTTTATCGGGTGACGGTTTAGAAAGATCTGTAGGGCAATGCAATCATGCAGCTTCCGTGACCTGGAAAGGCGATGATGCGTATCCAGAACGGGATGATACGGGTCCAGTATGGGTAACTACGACGTTGTTATGGGTTGATATGGATGTTACAGATAGATTCCGGGGTCTATCCCGTATATGTACGGACAACTTACGGGTTCTAATACGGCTTTCAACGGGCTGTTACGTCTCAATGACGGGTTATTGCCAAGCCTTCACAACATGTTCCAACCCGTAGTAAGTTTTATCAGCCGTAGTGCATACGTACCAATACTTGGCGTGATCCGTTCCATATGTACCAATACGTACCTTTATCAGCACCAACTGATCACGTGATCACGGCTTACTAGGTCCACTCCATAGGGTTGCTACATATCGTCAACGGGTTGTCTACGAGTTGCTATGGTTCCTCTACAGGGTTTTCTATCCATGATTTAGACTCATAGTTTTTTAAACAAGTTAAATACTTGTCCACGTATCCGAATGCCGCTACGGATTTGTACGGGTTGCCACATATAGCTACGGAACATCCCGGTTCATGGCAGATCAGATAACGGATAGTGCCGGATGTACCGATTAGGCAAGACCGGGTGCGCGATCTGGGAAAGTAGGAAATGTGCTGTTAAAGTATGATTAAGTTTAGTAAGTGATTTATTACTATATAACTATTCTATGTGTAAATGTAGCCAGTATACCATCAGTAGAAAAGAAGTTAGGATCATATTGTGACTAAACTATTAATGTGTTACATTTATGATAAAATATTCCACTGTTGAAGTTCTTACAAGGTGACAACATATTCTTGAGCCTTACAGAGATAGTTCCATGAGTTGAAAAAAAGTTTAAATTCATGCTCCATTTGATTACATGTTGTGTGAAGTGAGTATGGGTACATTCACCTATGCTAAAATCAGTTGGTTATATCAGATGAAGTCATAATTTGTGTAACTTGACAGATACCTGACAGAAAGGAAAACAGGTTCTTTTTGGTTACTTGCCATAGGCAGGCAAGCAACCTATGCCGTCAAGTTTTGCGTGTGTATGGTGTGGGTGCTTGAACAGACACACCGATCATGGAACTGATGTTTGAACACACACCTAGAAGGGGGGGGGGGAAGGGACGGTGGATGTACGTGTGGGTGTTTGTGTGTTTTCGCACAATTTCGTGTACGTCGAAGGTTCATTTAAGGTCACCAGGGGTCAAAACTTGAAATTCTTGTAACACAATTTCTCAAAAACTTATTTAACTTAGTTAACTTTGTTGGCTCTCATATTTTGCATGTGGCTTCTCTATAATAAGGTCAAAGGTCAGCTTATATGCAGTATGAACTTCACCCAGGGTAAGCTTGCAAACTACTCATGTGCTGCATATGTAATGTATTTAAAGGCAAGTATCCGCTGGGAGTAAGATAACTTTTCTATGTAATTTATTTGTAGACTTCATCTGCATCTGTGACGGCGGAAGAAACCCTACTTGAAGAATGTGAGTCTCCAGACGTATCGCAGGAATCAACTTTGGCAGGTAGGATCACAATGAAAAGATAATTTACTGCTGCTCAATGTAAATATTAATGCAGGCAGTAAAATGTTTCCTTATATCAGTCTGTTTTTACTTAAATAGTCCGACCTGCAGATCTTCAAAGCTGTCAGGAGAGATGTAGGAAGACCGACAGAGGGGCTGGGGGTGGGGGTGGGGTCCTTGAGTCGATTTAATTAGTGTACATGCATTTTTATACTGGCAATCATGTTGAGATATTGAAATTCAAATGAAGTGTGGACAGTTTTAAATATATCAAGGGGTATCACAAGTTAAAGTATTTTGAAAGGGATCAATTAATTTTTGGCATGAAAGGCCAATTGTGGACTTGGTATTGGGATGATTGTACAAGATGTGTAGTCTTCCTCATTAATCTTTTCTGGTTTTGGTGGATCTTTTTTCTCACCTGAGATCATTAAAGCAATACACTGGTACTAATTTACTACTTAAAGTTCTCCTTACTCTACCTTGTATTGATAAGTGTTATGAAGATGGAAACAATTGTACCTATGTGTCAAAGTTCACCTGGGTTTAATCATCAAACTGCTATGAAACTTTAAATGTTGCACTACTCCTCTGGTAGTCATGTGATCATTATCTATACCAACAAAATGAAACATCCAGGTATCTGTTGTATATCTGAAACAATTTTTGCACAATTAAAGTAAGGTCATTTGTAAGTCGATCATAGACATATAAGGGAAGGCTAGACCATTTTAATATGTCAATTATGGGATGTTTAAAAATACACATAACAACCAGGGAGGGTCATATGATGTGCTCCATGGTAAGACTTGTAACTTCTATCATCTTTATTGTATTAATGTAGACCTACAACTAATGCCATCACTAGATAACTGCCACGGTCCTGAGAAAAAAAAAATAGCGAAACAAGAATTTTAGCTAAGTGATGCACGTATCAATGTTAACTGCAATTTGTCAATTGCTAAGTTGCTAGTTCCTTCAAGAAGATCAAACTGCAGATGAGACACATTCAGCATATCAGGACTGTATGTGTACAGTGTACATTGACTTAAGTAGCAGACGACAGGTTTCACTTTTCCTCAGCAACACACGTCTTATTGCATTACATGACTCACAAGCACAGATCAAGTACTTTCTGACACAAAGTGAATTGGATTTCAACGATATCCAGCTATATATATATATATACATATATATATATATATATATATATATATATATATATATATATATATATATATATATATATATATATATGTCAACACCTGCAATGTAATTATTGTGAATATTGAAGGAAATAAAAGCCTTACCTAATTCATCATTATTATGTTCCTGCTTTTCTGTCATCAAGTGAGGTAGATCACACCCTCCTTAAAGCGGAAGAGTATATTTATTACTTTGAAATCAATGTTCATCTTAAGAGGTGACAGTTAAAGTTGCTATGGTAACACAGATGCTTGTTGTGTAGATGAGCAGGTACATCATTTGAACTTCAACAAGGAATTAAATTTATTCATATTCACATTGATTATATCTTCTTCTGCTATTGAACTGATTTTAAAGAAATTTTTGTTGTTGTTAAAGATTAATGAGATACAAAGCAATCTAATAATCAAATGAATAATTGGAAACTGTGATATCATGCATTATTTAATAATCAGTGTCATCAATTGGTTTGTTGTGCTGGGTGTGATTTTTAACTATTATGTATTTTTACTTTTATTTACATTTCAGCTGATTACGGCAGATTAATGGTCAATGTTGCTGACAATCTCACTCTAGACAGCACTCTGAAATTAGCAACTCTGTTTGGTCTACCACCAGCAGAAACTGATATGCTACGCCGGGTTTCTCTCATAGAGACACCAGGAATCACTCTGATTAACTTCATGAAAACACGAAACATCATCAACATGTGCGATGTCACTAACCTACAAAAGGGTTTGGTTTATTTTCAACTAAACCAATCAAATGAATACCTTTTAGCTACATATCAGTCTAAAGTTGACCCCTTTCTGTTTGAAGAAAACCAATCACCAGCATTGCTTGACTGGCCAGGTAAGAACAAATGTAAGTAAGCAATCAGAATACATTAAGCAAAACTAGTATAGTACAGGAAAAACTGTTAGAAATGTGTGTGAGTCAGGGTAATAAGTACAGAAGCAATTTGCTTCTTGTGGAGGTCAAAGGTCATTTGGGGTCACCAGGGGTCCAATTGTGAGAACCTTGTAAACACGATATCTCAAGAAGGGAAGCTTGGGCGGATCTCATATTTAGATTGTAGAAGTACCACATTGTGTAGCAGTAGCATCTTGATTTTTGGTGGAGATCAAAGGTCATTTGGGGGACAACAGGTCATATCGTGAGAGCCTTCTAAACATGATACAGTTTTGCAAAAGGAAACCTTGGACAGATCTCATATTTGGTTTTTAGATGTACCATATCAAATTTAAGGAATCTATTATTGCTTTTGGACAATGTCAAAGGTCATTTGAAGTCAACAAATGCCAAGCATTTAGTTCACTCACCTCTTACCTGTCTGTTTACACTAACACATATTCTTAAATATAATATTACAATGGAAGCTTGGACAGATCGCATGTTTTGGTATGTCACTGTACCACATTGAGAACAAGAAGCCTAATGCTGTGGGCAGAGGTCAATGGTCATTTGAGTTCACCAGGGTCAAATTGTGAAAACCATGCTTTACACAATATTTCAACAAGGACAGATGTCATATTTAGTATGTTGATGTATCTATCACATTAAGTACAAGAAGCCTGTTGTTCAGGTCAATGGTCATTTCAGGACAGCCTATGTCATTGTGAATTTAATGTTTGTCACATCACACTGCTTTTCAATGTATTACTAAGATCAAGTAAGTTGTAGACCCTCACTATACATTATGTCAGATTAATGAAGAAAACTGTTCATGTTACATCATCGAAACTACACTGCATTTTTGTATTCTGGTTTTCTATATCAAAGCTCCAACTGCTGGTGATTGTGTTTCTATTATTCTATTTTTAGTTGAAAATGTCAAATTTGTCCCCGATGATGGATCAACTCCACCACAAGCTTCTGATGAAAGAGAGGAAGATTATGACAATAGTAAGGAGAGTTTGATGGAGAGAACAGAGACAAAAGAACTACCAAAACAAAAAAAAAATTCAAAAATACTTGAAATGAGGCAACATCACTCGTACATTGAACATGGAATAAAGTGTGACGGTGGAACCATTAGCGTCATGGGGGTACATCTGACTATTCCCGAAGACGCTTTATCCGGTGAAGGTGTAATTTCTGTTAAAGTGATTTATGATCCTGACATACACCTCCTTGGAAGTGCTCGTAGAGGCAGAATGACACCCCTGATAAAAGTAGAGCCAGAAGGACTCGCCCTCAACAAGCCAGCTCAGCTGACTATTCCTCACTCGGCCATTATCCCTGAGCCAGATCGACATGATGTTATTATCTTCACTGGTCTGAAAGATGAAGAAAATTTACAAGAAGGTAAATATGGTGACCAAAGAGCACTTTAAATGCATTTGATGAAGTTACCAGGAGAAGTAAAATAAGTTAAATACTCAGAATCAGCATAGTAAAATATATCTTACTTAATAATCTCTTGATATTTACTGTATTTAGGATTATTAAGTAATATGTTTTGTATAATATTACTTACCATAGGTGAAATAACTTGGACTGAAGAGAAATCTGTTGAATGGAAGCTAGACCCGGAGAAGATCAGTCTTGATATTAACATCCTGAGCTACGTCTTTGTTAATTTAGTCAGCCAAGAAACGGAACAGAAGCATATATTCCGTATTGTTCCATTTATTGACGGGATACTTGATGCCAAAGATGATGTCTTAATAACTGTTTGTTTCTGTAAGGACAGTGATAAAGATTACAAGGTGAGGATAATCTCCTGTTACCATGGTGATATCTGTAGCAGTGTGAGGTAAATTCTGCGTTGTGCTGTGATCTTTAAGTCGGATACTGGGAAACTTGCTTTCTTTCATGATTTGTATCATGAATTTTATTATGGTTTACTCGCAAATTATGAAGTGATTAGTTAGGGGTGCATTTCTGTGACATATTTATTGATTCATAACAGCACAAAAAAAGAAAACACTGTTTCATTTGGAAAACAAACAGTAAATACAGAAAACAAAGATTAAGTGGATCTGATAGAAATAAGCATATAATTGGAAATTTTATTCATTTAAGAGAACAGAAACTGATGTTACTTGTTGTAGTAGTATTGATGAAGAATAGTGAAGCACAACAAATTGTATAGTTGACTCTGCTTTTTTTTCATTTACTTCTCCATGTTCTTATGTTTTAGTTGCTGTTAGAGGACCATCAGTCCAAACTTATTCTAGGAAACTATACAACATTTCAAGTTACCCGGACATTTAATGAGGGCAGAGATTCTTCTTCACACATTGAGCTGATCACGTCATCGCCCGGTGATAGTTACTATCTGATAAAGGAAGAATCAACAAAGGTTTGTACTCACCAATGCTACTAAAATTTGTCTCCTAACATTACATGTAAGACTTGTAGTTAAGGATTGGTTACCTAAATTGGATCAAATTTTGTAGTGGTTAATTGTTGGCCCTACAGCTACCTATTTGTGGTTAAAAATGCCCAGCAGAGACTAGAATCTATGCAAAACCTCTGGTGTACAGTGCTGTTTAGCAGAATCTTGTGAGAATTTGGATGATGAATGGGGTTGTCTTTAATCAATTCCTTGTTCTGAGGTAGTGTTCAGATGATGTGGCAAACTCTCAGTTGCTTAAGTGGGATGTTGATTAGGTAGCTATTCTATGAGCAGGCATGAGTGAGACAAACATACCTGCCAATCAATTCTCTGAACACTCATCGCAAACAGAAGGATTGATGTAAGCCGTCATACATATACAATCACAGGAACATCCATGGTTGGACTATATTTCCGAAGGGTTTCTATCCCATGGTATAAAATAAAGCTGAATGTTGTTATGGAATTCTGTAGTACAATAGAATGTGTAACCATCACCATGCTGTCGATGAAATCTAAGGATTTTTTGCATGGCCGCATGTCTTGGGGGTTCCTGACCAGTTTTTCCATAATTCTTCTATACGTATGTGGTATTGTTTCTTTGAATCGAATCAAGCATTCTCATCCTCAGTGCATTGATTTTCAATATCCTTCATTTATTAGTATGTAAGCATTGATCACCTCTGTGCTGCCAGTAGAGTCTCTCATCAGTTCAGACTTAAAAGAAACAACGATGGAGACACTGACATGGTTGATGTGAAGTTAATAGTATCACAACATGAAAAGAACCAGACAGCCCTTATCCTCCAGTCAAAGGTAAGTTATGTCTGCTGATTGTCTTCCAGCTGTTTGTGTTCTCATATGACTCTTCATTACATAATATACAGTGGCATATTCTCTCTTCTGATCATTTCTTTGCTTAGTAATGTCCTGCCTGTTGGAAGTATTGCAACTGTTTTCAGGCTGTCTGCTTAATGTCAGCACTGTTACTGAATTCTAGTTATTCGTTGGCATGTTCTCTCATGGATCCTTTCCTTAGTAATATTCATGGTAGATGCATGCCGATTGAATTGAATATATTAGTCTGTTTTTCAAGTATTATCTTTTTGTCAGTCACGCCAGTGATCATGGTGTAGCTCAGTATCTTACTTGATACCATTTTCCAACTATCTCTAACGCATTTGTGTTGCTTTGTAATATATGTGTAACTCAAAATGCAGTGAAATGCTGAACCAAATGTACATATCATCTGTGCTTTATTCTATGCATAGGTCAACAGTTATTGGGAACTTTGTTTTGTGTGTATCTTAGGTACCAATTAAATACTCCATACGTGGTAGGTATATGTTGTCATTAACATTCCTTTTCTTGGAGTTTTACATTTATTATGTTTGTTCCATGTCTGTTTCAGCTCAATTATTCTACATTTCATTCCTACGTTAAACCTATTCACATGGTGTGATAGATAGTCTGCACTACTGTATATTAAGCATTCATACATTTAAAGGTTTCATTAGTCATAATTTTTGGTTTTTCTTCAGGTGAAAAACATTCTTTTATCTCCAGAAAGCCGTAAAATTCTTTTTAGAGAACTACATCCAGGTGAGTTTTTAAGTGGAAGTTGAACAAATGGTAGGACTAGTTTAAAAAGACCACCCTGACCTGAATCTAAGTGAAGAAATTATGAATGCTCATTATCCTAGACATACACAAGGTAAGTATGTATTAGTGGAGATGAAAAAGTAAGAACGCATACAGAACATAGACCCAAATGATTGTCTAAGTAGAGGTAAAACTGTAACAGCATTTGGTTTTAGAAGTAGACACACCTGATTGTCACTTATAACAACAAAGGATATTGTGAAATATTTAATCAAAAACTACTTTGTAGCTCAAGCCAACTTTTGAAAGTGAAACTGTATACAAGACTAGAATTAATGCACAAGACGAGGGCTAAAAGTTGAAAAGTCGCACGCAAGTTGTGGACAGTATACTTAACCAATTTATTGTTTGCACGCATCAGAGGGTGACTTGCATACCAACGTTCTCCATGCATGTTTCATGCTTTTTGTAGGCCCGTTGTATACTTGTCCAAATTGTTCAAACCTGGCACACATTTAGCCTGTAATTCATGCACTCTTAGTTATACATGCGAACCTAGTATTTTCTCCTTTGAATGTGATGTGGGTGTTGTTGTCATCACTTTCAGACTTACACAAGTATGACAAGTTGAGAGGAGACATTGCAAAGCTTCTGGATCAACAACATTGTAAACAGCTAGGCACATTCTTTGGGCTCAAGCCAGCAGAAAAAGAAACAATTCAGGAAGCAGCAGAATCTGGAGAGATACTGATGAAAATATTGGATGAAAGAGAGCTCATCATGCCAGACAGAATGATCAGACTGTATGAAGGATTGAAAGCTATTAACTTTAATAAGGTGGCAAGACTGGTGCTGGAGTACATTGATACGTCACATGAGAAGAATGGAAAGGAATACGAAGGAGAGAAAGATTATAAGAAAATGGTTTGTGCTTTGTAAAAACTTGTTAAGACTTAACACTTTAAGCGTGAAGCAAAACAAATGTCACTTTGCATAAAATCAAGTTCTTAGAAGGTCAGAAGGCCTAGTACACTCTGTACTTTCTAATATGCAAAGTATTCTTTTTGCTGTCATGCAATTCTGTCTAAAAATTCATGCTTTCACTCATTGTGATAGTTTCTGTTTACCTAAAGTTACGTTAGTAGATATCAAATGCACAGGAAGTATGTGTAGACATTTACTTAGCCAAATCAAATGCAGTAATTAGTTTCCTATCTTCATGACAGAATGATAAAAAAATGATTTAAAAACAATTTGTATTATTTCAACATTTATGTCAGGTAAAAGTTCCAGAGAAACAGGTAGTCATTTCAAAAAGGGAACCACAATTATCAGTAAATTTCAAAATGTTGATAGAAGAGGGATACAAGAGACTGGATGTCCAAAGAGCCTTGAAATTGTCTCATGGAAAGCTGGACTTGGGAAGACGGATATTGCTGCTTGCTAAGGGAGAGCATGGTAATGTACCCATATAATCAGCTACATGGGTATTTCTTATTTATGTCTTCCTGATTAAATCAACCTCAATCTTATTTGACATTCTAGGACCACATTTCATGCCATTTGGCTGTTTCAGTTATCATGGTAGAAATGGATTTTGTTATTTATTTTTGTAGGAATATTACGCACAAAATAGTTGCAAAATAGAAATATAATCTAGATGCTGTAAATCAACCTAATTATTGTTACCGTAAATGAAAAATTCTCTTCTACATCAATTTCCTTGAATCACATCAAACATGTCTAATGTTCACTCTTCCACATTAAAGTATATGTTGATTCTTCATTATTGTTTATCTACAATAACCAATAGAAACAGTTTTGTGTTGAAGAGCCAATTTTCATAAAGTGAACTGAAACAGTATATGCAATTAATTAATTTTTTAAATGAAAGTGGCAAAATACTTTCCTTTCACATGAAATATATAACTTTTCTCCTCCAGAGAGACTTCCTTTGTTCCCTGGGTCAAATCTATATAAAGAACAATACTTTGATCAGCATGGAGGAGAGGTGGTTATCGCAGGTGTCATTCTGCGTGTTCCAGCTGGGGCACTACACACTGGAAGGATTGTTAGTCTGTGGGTTTCTACTGAACCTGCCATTAAAGGACCTTTATCAAACAAGAGTCTGAGGTTGACCCCCTTCGTGAAATTTGGTCCAGAAAGCCTTACCTTTCACAAGCCTGTCACCTTGATTATTCCACACTGTGCTTTTACTACAACAAACCAGATGGGTATTAATGTGTACTCTGGTGTCTTACAAAAAGGTCTGTTTCATTATTTTGTCTTGTGTTGTGTTGTGTTTTTCTACTCCAGTGAGCTTGATATAAAGTTACTAACATTTGTCTCATTAACAGAAGTATGTATATGAGCTTGTGTGTACCATCTCTTGACATGATAGTTGAAAGTGCATAATTGTGTTATTTGACACTGGGAGTGTGGTGCCATATTAAATGAATACAAATCCATGCTTATCTGTTGAGGTAAAATTCTAAAACATTTGTAAGCACAATTAATGATTCAACAAAGGTTATGTGAACATATATGTACTATTCGGATCCACTAGGGTATGTGAAACAAATTTAAAGTGTTTTGCTCTGGTTAATGGGTCATTTGAGGTTAATATGTGTCAAAGCCTGAAAACATTCAAAACCTTCATAACTGCTAAAGTAAAGCAAGAAGGACAGTCACATTGATATGTGAAGCCATCTAAGTACACAAACACAATATAGGAACAAAAATCACTAGACATCTGGTTCTGTGTAATGTAAACGTCAATATCTCAAGAAGGAGGTAAGGTTGAGACAAATATTTCCCATTTCAAGGAACCTTTTAGTTGTACCTTGAGAGCAAACATTTCAAATGTTGCACATTTTCGGGAGAAATAAGCAACATTTCCAAAGGGAAATAATATCCCTAAAGCTATGTTAAACTTGAGGGTTTCATCCAGTGACCTTGCATCCATACATAGAGCTAGAAACATGATATCGTACTATTTCGATGTTCTGTATGCACTGCTGCATTTCCTACCACCAGATTGTCCCTTTAAAGTCATATATGATATAGGTTAGGATTGGTGTTCTACCTTTCATCATCTTATAAACACTTACTAGCAAACTGTTTTTGAATTTCAGATAAATCTGTCAAATGGAGCTTAGAAAGGAAACACCTCAGCTGTTCTATGAATAGTCAGCACCTTGCAGTTGAAGCTCAGAAACCCTGTCTCATTGGTCTTCATGTCCCTTTCGTACCTAAGATGAGGAAGCGTGTTTGTGTTTTACCGATTGCAAACAGAGTTTCTGATCCAGGGGATCAATTGACAATCCATCTTTGGTTTCATAATGATGATACACTGGAGCATGAAGTTAGTAACAGCTTTGTCATTCGAGTGGTATTGCTAATTTTCTCATGGATTCCAGTTGTCTGCCTTTCTGTATGACACATGGTTCATGGTTCATACACAGAATAGCGATGGAAATGATTAAATTCTAGTTTGATACCCTACAAGCTCAAATCTCTCCGACAATCAAATTGTGATGATACAGTTAAGGGAATGGTCAAGTGAGATAAGCTTTTTAAGGCTCTCTGTGGTCATTAATGGTTGAAAACTATAACCTTACAGTGCTCAAAAACATAATGATAAAATGTCCGAGAACAAAACTGAGTGCTCAATAGTTTATTGTTGGTGGTCATTGACAACTGACAACAAACTTGTGATTACAGACACGTTTGTAAACACACCTTGACCAGGTGTTCAAGATTAGACAGCGAAGATTTATAGTTCAGAACAAAGGCTGTTAGACTATTAATGATCTTTGATAATGCATCCTATCAGACATTCCATTATATTCGATATTTATAGCATCTCCTTTATGTTTCGAAGAATGACCACGTGGGCCATTTTCGGGGAGCAGTTGTTTTTGCTTCTTGGTCGTACATAGGACAACTAAGCAGTGTGTGCAATGTTGTTAATATTCAAATTTACATTAATAATAATATAATATTAAATTGTTTCTTTTTTTCATGTTAATAGAGTCTTATCCATGAAGAAATCTACCAGCAAAAGGGAACCATAATTCATGATCCTCTATCTTTTCAACTCAAATCTATGACTTCAACTTTACATCTTAGCACTAACTCCAGTACATCACAGTCTAATCCACATCCTAGAAAAGTGGTTAGTAATACTTGTAAAATATTCTTATTTATGTGTCGGCAAAATGCAAAGAATGCATCTAATTCCTGTTCCACAGGTAATTTGCATTTGTTGGAATTATAGTTCTATGCATATGTTGAGTGGTATGTATATGGTGTAAGCATATGTTGTTATACAAATAAACATCATGAATTTTAAAACTGTTTCCTTCTATCATCCCTATGATATGCAATGGATGAAAGGTCCCGGCTGCAGTTGTCTATACAGTTGATTTCATTATGGACTAGTCCTTCATTCCATCCTCATTGACTGTCCATGTATTAATTATATAAGTACTTTTTAATGTGTGTAACTGTTATGGTCTCTTACTTGTCTTGCATGTTGTTGATAATACGAATAATCATTCTGTTCAAAGCTTATATGAGCTGAATAGAATATTAAGTTGATAGTTTATAGTCTTGTCTCAAGGCCAAAGCCTGGACAAATAAATTTACAACATCCATCAATCTCAATATGCCTCATTCCATTAGTTGGTCTTAAAGTACTTCAGTTCACCATATATGTTCCCACTGGGGGACATGTGTGCGGTCAAAGTTAAGCACACAACTATATTTACAAGTTACTTTGCATTTTCCAATGTATACACCTGGATAAAGACTGGCAATTGAGGTTAATTCCTTACTCAATGCCAGATCGTTACTATCCAGTCGACCAGTATTGAGACCTGCATTCTTTAAATTGCAAGCCTGGTGCCCTAATAAGTTTACCATCGTGCTCAAGGCTCTCAAAAGTTAAATTAAATAATAATTAATCATCTCTGTATTTTTCTCTCTTTAAGGATATTGCTATGGAAACCCTATGGGTAAACAACAGACACAAGGTAGAATTCCATCTTCAGAATGAAGGGATCAAAGATACTGTCAATCTGGAAATAGAAGCAAGATATGGGATGTCCATGAAGAGTCTATTCCAGCTGGATATTCAGTTGCAGGTAACTTAATTTTGGTTTAAATTAACACACAGAAAAATTTAATACAATGAGTTTAACATTTTACTTTGGGATTTATCTCATCTACTGAGACTCCTTTTATACTTATTTATTTTTGTGTCTTTACCATTATTATATTCTCTAATTAAGTCATGTTTCCATTTTATTGAAATTTATACTTTTTTTGCCTAAATTAATGAAGTGATTTCCATAATAATGGTTTGAAATATCATGTGACAATTTTACACAAAGCAAAAATCCATATGACAAGCCGTCTTCATATCACAAATATAATACATACGAAATATCCTAAACAGTAAATACTAATTAGCATATCTTAACATTATCGCTTAAACCACTTTTTGATACAAACTGTCAATTTCAAGAGGTGCACAAACTAATTTTCTAAGAGAATCATCAAGCTTTTCCTCTTCATTTCCTCTTCACAGATTGACAAATTACTATATATTGACCAAATCACATCTCCATTCCAGCTCATCCTACCTGAATGTGAGTAATTAATTACGATATTTAAAAAGCACGTACTTAACTGTATGCTATATGTTAAGTGTTGATGTCTGCTTTACAATCCTTTCATGTGAGATTTATACATGTAATCTTACTTTTCATAAATCATTATTTACATACTGCCTATAATTCCTTACATATGAGATGTATACAACTAATCCTACTTTGCATTGAGGAGTCCTGGTGCAGTTGCCATGTCATAACTATCATCTATTTGCAATATTTGATATTAAGAAAACATCAGTTTTGACACCAAAGCAAAACACTTAAAGACTTGATATGTATATATACTATATTGAAGTCTCACTGCAGTAAAAATTAAAAATTCATGAAATTCAACAACCTGTTTCAAAATATACATTTGTCTATTTTGTCAGTGTGTGTAAGAAACACATCACTGCTGTCTCACAATTCTGAATATTGTTTGCACGAAACAGGTTCTGCTGATTTTACTGTATGTAGAGTAATATATATTTAATATTAACAATTTCCTTTTCTTTCAACCTCACAGCCATCATCAACTCTTTTGATCAGCTAAAGCAGAACTTATCAGAACACCTTGATGTAGACCAATCTACCCTGCTGGCAAATATTTTCAAACTTCCTGAGGAAGGAATCTCTGATATCAAGAAGCACAAAACGCCAGGAATTTTTTTGTTAGAGAAGCTGACCAAAAAATCACTGATATCTCCCACAAACATCACAAAATTGGAAAATGCCCTAACAGAACAAGGCAATGAAGAATGTGCAAAACTTGTCAGAAAATTCAGAAGTAGAAATCCTGTAGTTCAAGCAACAATGTGCCCAGAATAATGACTGAAAACATGTTGTGGGTTATTGTAAGCAAATAATGATGAATATGAACATCATATCACCAGTGGAGCTGTACCCAGGAATTTATTCACTTGAGAGGGGGTGCGGAAGTCTGTGAGGCATTTTGTACACAAACTGTTATTTACAATCAGAGCTTATAAGCACAGGACTATAAGTGAAATTACATCTGTAGGAGTTACATGAAATTTTCTCCTCTTTGTATAATATGATCATGTATATATATATATATATATATATATATATATATATATATATATATATATATATATATATATATATATACTCTATGTGACTACGTCCATATTGGTATACTTGCCTTTAATAGGCAAACAATAACAAGTATCATATGCAACCATTTCAGTATGTGTGTGCGTGTAAGATGCCGTACTTTGTCAACATAATATCTCAACCACATTATTAATGTTGACAATCCTGATACTATTGATGTATAGCTTCCCTATTGTGATTACAATGTTGTGAATGTTGTGGTGGCTCTCAAAGGTCATATAAGTTCCAAATATGGCAAAATGTGAAATCGTTCTATATCAGAATAATAGTAACTTCGACAGAGTTTTAATATGGAAGGTCCATTGTTTGACACACTTGGACTGATGTGTCAGTTTGTACATCAACCTGTTACTTAAAGATGATGTTTGACAATTCCCATCAAGATTGGCTACTTCTGAAAGGTATATTCGGTGGATCAAACAATTCTAAGATAATTACTACTTCCTTTGGTCAAACCACATCCGAATAGCCTATCTTTGTGGAAAGATATGAATTTGTTAAATATGATCCTAGTAAGTTGTGAATGCATCTGGAATTAACAGAATGAATGTCATGATGGTAATTGAGCTGAATGTGTTCTGTTCTTCATAGTATCTATATCATGTATGTATAGAAGTATAAACAATCTTCAATAAAAGCTGAGAGCTGATGAACTATCTGGCTTTCAAAGAAATGTACATATTAACATTATTTTATTGACAATACATAAACAAACTCAGTAATCATTGATTATGAATGTATAGAGTTGGTATTACCTCTAAGTTTAAGGGTGATGGGAGGGGGACTATGCCATTACCAAATGTATCTCTGGATAAAGTGGAAGTAACAGATTCAAAATACATTACAACAGGACTCTCAATACTCATTTAAGTACAGAGATCAAATGGTTCTCATGAAGACCTTGATTATAGGTTTTACTTTGGCATACCTATTCGTTCATGACCCTTTTTTAAAAAAACCACAACCCTTCCATACGTATATACCTTTGTTGAACAGATTTTTTTGGGGGGCATTCCTATAGAAACTCGGGCAAACATTAACTCCTACACATGTATCAAGTAACTCTTCTATTCATTTAGTACTAGTTCTCTTGATGTGACCCAGCAAGTGGGATCTCAACCTGTTAACGACAACTTTTACTCTCCTTTCAACGCGATATCTTATGTGCTTTGGTGATTTAAAAGTTTTTTTTTTTAAGAATGAATATTGATATTTATAACTTTTTCATCCTTGACTTGTCGATATTTGGATAGTTTGGGATATATTTGACCACAGGCAGAACATGTATATAGAAACTGTATATAGAGAATAAAATTAATCTTCGCATTTTGCTGTTTTGTGATTATTTTTATGTGAACCGCACGGCCGTAGCCTGTGTGTAAGGGAGGGGGGTGGGGGCAAGAGGCAGCTGTTCCCCTGTGATGTCCACTTCCTTAATTAAAAAAAAGCCTACGATACACCCTTTACAATATCGTTCATTAGCTTTGCAAAAATCACACTTCCCTTGTTTTCATTTTCCGATGTTTTCGTTGAGTTTTACACATGAATAATACTTATAAGTGTCGAGATGGGGTGGGCATTTCTTGACATCTGCATTGTATCATTAATTACTTTGAAGGAAAACAGTGTGGTGGTACAGCCAGGCCCGGGCAAATGGGTCTGCCACCCCCCTCCCCTCTTGCAGACTCCTGCTCCCACCCATCAGTGCCAATATTATGGGAAGACAATTTCACAAGTGACAAAATACACGATATTTGCAAAATCATTCACATCGACTTTGAATTCGAACAATCAGGAAATGACGTAATGACATAACGTAAGAGCAAGTACTACTTGAAGATGTACATGAAAGTAACTAACTGGTACGTACTTCAGTGAGGTGGGAGGGGGGGTGCATGAGGCATTGTGGCGTATACATTTTAACATGACCCAGTGGCGTAGGAAGGTACTTTTGAGGGGGGGGGGCTGAAGACTGACGGCCGGCCTGGGGGAGGGGTCTAAGGGAAGGGGGTGTCCCCCTCCCCTTTGGATTTTTTTGCATTTCCAGGTGGCCTCAGATGCAATTTGGTGCAATATAGCACACTTCAACACCCACTCCATTTTGTAAACTTGTATTTTCACATGGCCTTAGATGCAATTTGGTGCTCCAAATGAGATATTTTGCTCATTTGGAAATGAAAAAGGGGTTTTCTGACTTGCGAACCGGGGGGGGGGGGCGGAATGATACTTCCGCCCCCCACATTTTTCACTGCCCCCCGGTTACAACGCCCTTGACATGACCCCATTTAGATGGTTATAAGTTATTTGTGTACTATTGGTTAAATTTATACAAGTGTCCGCTCAGTCGAACAAATAAAGGATCGATTTGGTTCACCAGATACCTCTGAGAACACCACGCCCGCCGTGGCGCCGTTACAACGCCATTCACGACGACATCATCGTTGGATCCGAACACTCAGGAAGTGACGTCACATGAAGTAAGAGCAATTACTCCTTTAAGTCCTATGGGAATGCATCTTAAAGATATATATATATATATATATATATATATACATACATATATATATATACATATATATATATATATATATATATATATATATATATATATATATATATATATATATATATATATATATATATATATATATATATTCTTTCTTCCTTTCTTGAACTTCTTGATATCTTGAACTTTCTTGAACTATATATATTTATATATATATATATATATATATATATATATATATATATATATATTTATATATATATATATATATATATATATATATATATAAATATATATATATATATATATATATATATATATATATATATATATATATATATATATCTATATATATTGTGACGGTTAAAATGACACGTATAGGGTTATTTCCACTGGTCATAGACTAATTAGCATAATATGCAAGGTGTTTGTAGCGTATTCAAGAGTAAATGCCAAACGTATTGTTAGGGAGCGAGGCGCGCTAAATAAAACAAAAAGTCTCTTACAAAGGAGGAATATTTGAAACACATGCCCCTAATTGCAAGCATTGCTTCCAGGTGGAATGAGCAAATGAAATAGAACACGAGGTTTAGAAACTTCACTTCACTCTGAGCATCTAGGCAGAGTAGACGGCGGTTTTAGGCGTAAGCAAATAGGGCGTCGATCACAGTATAGTATATATGTCGTGGAGACAGGCCTAGGGTATATATTACCGGGAGAGGCTATAATTTTGTCTGGGTAGACGGTATACTTGTGTATTGATATTTGTTTGAGAGTACCCTTCACCGACCAAATGGAGAAACCTGCCCCATGCCGTGACTCAGAGGCTGTCTAAATCATTTCACGTAAGTGGGAATTTGTTTTAAGTGATTGACTAAGGAACATATGTTAATATATATTAATTTGGTAGTTTGTAGCTAATATTAAATGTCCTAATATTAGAAGTGTGTTTATAAGTAGTGTAGTATGGCTCAATGGTAAATGGGAATAACTCATATATGGAGTGAATTATACTTAAAACTATAGTATATGACTGAGGGTTAATTTGAAATGCATTGTTTGAATATTAATTGCCGGAGAGACAAATCCGTTTTCGATTTGAAGGGTTGGGAATTCGCTATATGATAATAATGTTAATTTCAGGGATAGTCCACTTTTATGACTGTATAACGATAATGTTGTCCTATTTAGAGCGGCTAGGGGGATTGAGTACATGATGTAAACTATTCATTTTACTGACAAGAGGAAACATCATTGTATCAATTTTATTACAGTGTACCATTTCCTGGGAGACGAAACTCAGTGCTCCGTTTTGTTGTTAGGATACTGGGAACGTTAAGTCAGAGCCTGTTTAATTTAGAGAGGAGCCACGAGACGGAAGATCCGTGCGTATAGCAGCCAACGTTGAGGCCCTCCCTCCGTCTGTATATTGGGCGATAACATCATATATGGTTATACGCAAGAAAGCATTATTTAAAAGAGATATCGACTAACGACAGATTAGTTAATAAGAGAATTGTCGTGGAGAAAAAACCCGACTTCGTTAGTTAAAAGAAACATTTTCTGTTGAGTAAAAGAAGGGCACCAGTAAACGTTAAGATTTTGTTATGTAAAAGACAGTTAATCTAGCAAAGCAGCTTATGTGAATTGTAGTGTACAATAATAAATTTTCGTTATTTATAAGCATACTGTTACATTTCATCTTTTTTTTTTCATAAGAGTTAAAAGAACCCGAGTGGGAATTTATTATTTGAATTTCCCACGTCACATATATATATATACATATATATATATATATATACATATATATATATATATACATATATATATATATATATATATATATATATATATATATTCACGGCCTCGTCCGTATCAAACAACTTGGCATATTTACTGTATATGGCATACTAGAATCCGCGTCTCTGGAGTAAAAGTTACATTTCAGAACAGTTTCAATTTGAAGTCGAGAATAATTTAACACTCCTCAGACTCCTCGCTTCTCTTTTTGTCTGTTTAAGATGTATAGGAGTCATCAGATATTTGACTTCTCACTGAAAGTGAAGCATTACTGTATTTTTTTTTTGCCGTATAAGGAATATTTTGATTAGGTGAATAGTAAGGCTGCATATAAATTGGGATATTCCCGTCTGATTCTCCAATGGTTCTTTCTACATCCCTTATATCTCCTTAGAATCATTATTTCCTGTCTTTAAGTCATAATGAACATCAAAATCTTGCTTGAATTCTTGTTTAATCCAACTGTTACGGTTCCTTATCTATATTACGAAGACAAAAACTAAGTGCCATCGTAGAAATACGGCAAAGCAGTGTCACGAAACGAACGGCCAGATCAAACGAATACGCGTGCGTATAAGTGCAAGTTGGCTCCATCATTAAGTGTTCATTCATACTTAGTAAAGATTCCTAAATCCTATTGGTCCATTCAGGTCAGCTGACCGTGGTTAATACTGTGAGTAACGCACGGTAAAATAACGGGGCATCACTTTAATAAATCTTTGGTTATATGTAACCAAAAATGTTTTGTTTTATGATTTTTCCCCCACACAAATGGTAGTGTATGAATGAACGGGGTTAATCAACCGTCTAGCGTGCGTTACTCACATGATTAATGCACTCCGGGTATTACTGCTATCGCTGGATGCACTCGGGCTCCGCCCTCGTGCATCGCTTGCATTATCCCCCGACGATCGTGTATTAATCCTGTGAGTAACGCACGCTAGACCGTTGATTAACCCCTTATTTACGAACGCGATGCAAGAAATAAAACTTGCGTACACAGGCGCGCGCGTGTACTCGCTTCACTTTGTTGTGTGCAAGACGTAAGAGTTATCAATCTAGCGCTTTTGGCGTTACGCAAATTCTTTGGGTTGTACATGATACCGTCGCTCCATCCCAACCACTGATTAGGCTTTGCTACTTAAGGCATGTTATATGATGCCTTTAGTGCGTTCGAGCGCGCAAAAGTCAACGCTTTCTTCACGCAGGTTTACTGACGTCACATAGGCATAAAACTAAGAGTATTGTATACCTTGACAACGGTATCCTTCAGTTCAATTTGCCTAGCATCACGAACACATAGTACTTGCTTTACCTAGCGAATACAGCGATTTATTTCCAGAAACTGGAACCCACTGCTTCAAATTCATATTTCTGGTGAGTATACGTTCTCTTTAAATCAGTTTGATTAGCGTTTGCTTACAGAAAATAATAATATTTACTGTATTTGCAACGCATTGCTGCATTACATGCAGCTATAGTTTGGTGTAATGAATATTCCTTATAGTTATAATTCTGAGCTTGCTATTCATTAAATTTGATATGGACACCCAGGGGCATAGCTAGACTTCATTCTTTCGGGTGTGGGGAGGGGGGGGGGTAAAAAATTTCCAGGGGCAGGCAGAACCTAATTCCTGGGAAAAATATTTATAAATAGTTTTTTTTTTGGGGGGGTGGGGTTTTCATCCCCACGCCTTGTGAATGGGTAAATGATATGAAACCAACTACATAAACGTCAGCACTTCGGGATAATGAGTTCATTGTTTCTTGAAGATGGTACTATATAGTCATTACCTGGTCGACGGTATATGCGGTATATTTCAACTCATTAATAAAACCATACATAGAAAATAGACATTTAGCCCTATGTCATAATTATATCATTGCAATATTGAATGATACAATTATTTAAACAGTCCTTAGAAATCGTTAGTTTTATTACATTAATCTCCCTTCGAACAACATTATGTAGTTACAAATACTAGTATATCTAAAGAAAATATCCTGTAATAATTTAATGGCAAGTTTACCCACACTACATCTTAGCCAAGTTAAGCTTATCCTAGCGTACATAGGTATACGCTTAGAAGGCCTATAGGCCTACATCAGCTCGAGGGTAACGTAACATGGCCTTGCATAGAAAAGCCAACAATCCGGACAAGTTTAACCTCTAGTTGTGGCATAACCATGTATTACCCACAAGTCGGTCTAACATAGCACAGAATAGTATAGCATATCATAGCATCGTAATTTCAGTTCAGCTATATTAAACCTAACCTAGCATAGCATAACAGCTAACAATATGTTTACTTTGCATAACCTAACAACAACTTTGTCATTACTGGCCTTGTCTTTCCCGAGGTCTTGACTAGCTATCGCATATCGAAGAAAATGTAAGACTCAAATAGCCATCCTCATGACGTAAGGACTAAGATGTGGAATGTCCTCCATTCGACGCCTCAAATGCGACCCCTCACGAAATCAGTCTTCTGTTGCAAAGCAACAACCCATACTTTGTTTAGATTTTTGGTTCTCATGAAATACACACATGAAACACTCGCAATGTATATACAAGCTATCTATATATTTATATAACACACTTTTATGGTTGTAAACTGTTTTTTTTTTAAATTTCAGTTG
Organism: Apostichopus japonicus; assembly: GCF_037975245.1. Classification (NCBI taxonomy): domain Eukaryota; kingdom Metazoa; phylum Echinodermata; class Holothuroidea; order Aspidochirotida; family Stichopodidae; genus Apostichopus; species Apostichopus japonicus. The sequence goes on from NC_092583.1 coordinate 8,912,990, forward strand.
GTAACAATGTTATCCAGACATATGAACGAATTCCAACACCACCAAACCCAACCGGCTCTTCATAGGTAAATGGAGTTAATTTATGTATATTTAGCATTAATGGTATGCACATGAGAACATTGTTAACTGTATCTTATTTTGATTTTTTTTGTATATTATATCGAATGTTTACTGTATATGACATCGACTGTTTACTGTATATGATATCAAATGTTGACTCTATATTATACTGATTGTTTGCTATATATTATTTAATCTGTTTCATATATATTATACTGATTGTTTACTGTATATTATACGGGTTGATTACTATGTATTGTATCGACTGTTTATATATATATTATATTGATTGTTTACTGTATATTAAATTCATTGTTTACTGTATATTAGATTAAAGTCTGTATGAAAATTGGCTGTGGAATGGAATATCCTTTTCTGATGCGTAACTCGTCCAGCCAATTTTATATCATTAATTTAAAACTGATTTCCGTAAGCAAAGGCGAAATTCGCATACGTTGGAATATTCGGTACTTGAATAATTATTTATCCGTTACCCGTTCATTGCAAGAAATATTTTGTAGTGGTATCGAGGAGCCTTGTGTCGTTAGCTTAGTAAACTTAATGGGAATTGGTAGATGTTACATAACGTTAGCAATGAAACGTATGCCAGTATGGTTGAAGAATTTACATACTAGGCTACTCTAATGATCAGTATCCTTATGGAATTATTCCCCGCTGGTTGCAACTTTGACCCTACATGTGAGCAGGATGACAATTTTACATCGGTGACTCCGAGCAAAAAAGTCACAAAACATACTCAACACGTGACATGGAGCTGCAACCCCTACCCCCAAATACACAACACACTTATTATATATGTATATTTAATTACAAAGAATGTGATTTTATCAAAACGAAAAAAGAAATTGCTGATAGTTTCTACATTTTGACATGGTTAATTAAGACGATTCTATATATTTCATTTTATAGACGCTCGGTTTGGAAGAAGGTCGTTTCGACCTTGAACTGCTGTGGCCATTCTCGATCTAATACTTACGAAGTTCCGGACCAGTATGAACCAAGACCTTCATCAGTTTCCATAACTTCATCTCATGGATCGAGAAACAACTCACAGCAGAGAGTTGGTCATGTGACCGACAGGCAAGGGAAAAGATCTTCACCCTTGACAACGGAAAGCTTTCAACCTAATTACGGCATTACCAAACCAAAGTCGCCGCTAAACGCAACACCAAAGGTTCAACGGAAGGTAAAAACATCTTCCAGCTCAAGAAAGCGTCAGACCTCTCCAAAGAACAGAGAGGTCACTCTTATCCAGCCCACCAACACCCTGGTAAATAAAGGGCGCCCTCCTCTTACCAACCAATCAGGGACGACCAAACTTAGATGCCAGTCACGTGGTATCGATCTGAAAGATGTTTCGACCATCATCAAATATGCAAAGTCGATCAGCTTTCATACTTTACAGTCTCTTTCACCAGACGGTCAAGAATCTTTGAATGAAACAATTAAACGGCAGAAATCCTTCATCAAGTCTTTTTTAAGGTGTCAAGCAAAGACTCCATGCCACGCCGTCGGGCTTGACCAGGAGTTTGATCAACGCCATTTACAAATACTGCCCTCTTCATGCCGTCAGGCAGTTCGATCACCGGCATTACCTCAGGCGTTAGCTCTCCAGCCTCAATCATCCTGTTTAAGACTTCAAGATCAGGAAAACAATGTAAACTTCAATTGTTCAAAAGATGTGACCCTAGCACACGCTACCGCCTTACCAAAACCTCGTGACGTCAGCCATATTCCACTAGCAATTGACCTAGTCAATGTACGCAACGCACAGAATAACGGGAGCATCAATCACATCATCCAAACACCCATTAAACCACATTCATCAACCAGAGCCAGAAGCCATAGTGAGCAACCTTTGAAGCTAACACCTCTTCCTGCACCGAGAGAGTTAGTCCCAGGCCAAGAGCCAAAGCTAGCGATTAACAAACAAGATGGCGATGCCTCACGAGTGGATGGGTTGGTAGCAGGCTCAAGGAGCGAAGTGGAACTAGACGGGTATGCAGCCAAAACACATAAAGTCCTGATACGAAATGTCAACATTGCCCGATATCCATCAGTATCAAGAAATGAGTTACCCTCGGAGAAAGCGCCTTTGATACATCCAAATGTCAACTGGTCACAGCCACGAAAGGTATTCAGGCTCACAGATATTAATTGTAGAAATTTCGATGAATTATGTTGCAAAAAAACACCCAAAAATAAATAAATCTAGGAACAACAAGAGGAAAAACAAACGATAAGAAATGAAACAATAGACATAATGACTTTCAGACGTGGATTTCGTCGATTATTTTCACATCGAATGAAAATTGATTAAAAATTTACATTGTAACACCAATAGATTATACTAAACAATTGCAAATGTTTAAACTGAACAGTAGTCCGTATTAGCTTCATGATTAGTCCATTAAATTTATTTTAATTCAACCCATTTCATAATAGTAGCTTTACGTTAGTTCACAATTTGAGTCTTCCACTTTCATTATCGGTCATCTGTAATTATCTGTAGATCTTTTAATTATATCTGGACAACTTGTTTGTCGATTATTCCTCCAGGTTGCTATTACCAAACCTGTCCCATTTAACACCGATGCAACGGCTGAACCAATTGAGGCAACGGCTGAACCAGTCACGGCAACGACTGAACCAGATGAGGGAACGGCTGAACCAGACGAGGCAACGGCTAAATCAGTCAAACCAACGACTGAACAAGTCAAAGCAACGGCTGAACTACTCAAAGTAACGGCTGAACAACTTGTTTGTCGATTATGCCTCCAGTTTGCTATTACCAAACCTGCCCCAATTAAGACCGAAACAACGACTGAACCAGTTGAGGCAACGGTGGCTAAACCAATCAAAGCAACAGCTGAACCAGTCATAGCAACGGCCGAACCAGACGAGGCAACGGCTGATCCAGTCGAGGCAACGGCTGAACTAGTCAAAGCAATCGCTGAACCTTTCAAGGCGAAGGCTGAACTAGTGAAAGAAACAGCTGAACCAGTCAAAGAAACTGTCAAGCCAATCAAAACAACGGCTGAACAAGTTAATGCAAAGTCTAAACCAGTCCAAGCAATGACTGAACTAGTCTTGACCAAGCATACGCTAACTCCAGACAAGAATGTTGTTGTGAGGTGAGCAAAATGTTCTGAAAAATCTAGCTAAATGTTTGTAAGGATTTTCAAACTTACTTTTTGTTACTTGCCAAGTCAGCATTAACTTTCTCCGTTGTCTTAGTAAGGGTGTGGGGAGGGGTGGGTGGGGTTCTGCAATGGTGACAAATAATTAAAAAGCAATAAATAATGTTCTGCTTTACTTTATTTCACTCATCTCATTTTTTTCTAATTCTATTTCATCTGGTATACTTGATCTTGATGAGAAAGTAGAACACCTTCATAAACGTTGCATATAACAGCTTCTAATAATCTATTTTCATTCATTAGGAAAACAACAGCAGCAAAGCTACAGCATTTATTTCCAGAATGTGAGTTGCTATTGCAAAGTGATCTTCAGCATATTTTACATCCGACCACCAACAAACCGATAACTCTTGGCAAAGGAGCGTTTGGAGTAGTAAGGCTAATGAAAAACATCAAAACTGGAAGGCTTTGTGCTGTGAAAACCTTTCAAAATCATCTTATGAATGCGAAAATATTCAAGGTTAGCAAAGCGAAAAAATTTAGTTGACCAAACTTGATCTCATACGGTACGTCAGAGTTTTGTGGCGTGTTTTCTCTGACGTCACGATTATGACTTCAGTTTACGGCTTTATGGCTTTATTAATTAATTAATTAATTTTGTATATCAAATTGACAAAATATTATGGCATCGAAACTATCATGTCTTTGGTAACCAAGAAGGTGTAGGAAATCTTATCTTTGTAATAATTGTTCGTTATTACATATATAATCTGAAATGATATGTACTGCAAACGAATATCAAGAAAATCACTCATTTAAAAAAAAATAGTATTAGAAATAAATTATTCAATATACCAATAAACATTCAGTTTAATTGTGATGTGTCTGTTAATACTTGTAACAAAGATAATTTATAACAATAATTTTTGAAATGAATAAGATTTACGATCTCGGTAGGTTTAGTTTTTAAAATAAACCATACCATTCCACCTTTTCATAAGGGCCCACATTACTTTCTGAATGTTCAATTCTCATTTTTCCGCTGCAGGACATCTCCATCAGTTATCGTAAATTGATAAATATGCATATTTAATAATTTGTGCGTTCCTTACAAATGCTAACAAAGTTCGAAAGCCAGTTTAGAAAAAATAAATAAAATATGAAACGAATATCAAAGATTATTTTTGTCCGTATCTTCATCTTTTCTTTACTCACTGTGTAATAACTGATTCTCTTTTCCTTTGGACAGGACGCAAAGGTGGAGGTTCAGATGTTAACTAAACTACGCGGTTTGAAGTGCGTCCCAGAACTGTTCGGTATTGTTCCAGCAGAGGGGAACACCGGGGTTCCTTCTGTCGTTCAAGAATTTATCGGTGACCAAGACACTCTAATGACATGTACTATTAAAACCGCTATTCGCAAGAAGATCTTTTCTGCTGATATTATCGTTCGTGTTGCTCTGAGCATCGTTAAAGCCCTCATAGATGTTCAATCACGAGGAATTTTTCACTGTGACCTTAAACCTGACAATATAATGCTGATGCCTGAGCTTCAAGGAGGGCAAGATCCTCATATCAAAATCATCGATTTTGGAAGAGCAGTAAGCACGGCTAATAAACCAAAATACGAACATCTCACACCAGAGAGGCAAGGTGAGGTCCTCCAAAGGTCCGCCCACATCGCCCCGGAAGTAGTCCTAGGGTTATTGCCATACAGTGAAAATTCAGAAATGTATTCATTAGGTAAGATCTTCATTAGAATGGCCGGAGACCGATCTAAATATTTGAAAAAGATTGGCAAAATGTGCATGCATGACGATTTTCGTCAGAGACCAACGATGAAGAAACTCAAGGAGGAACTGACGTCATATATAGGGAGGAAGCAATGCTAGACAATGACGTCACATGGATGGCATCCGGCCGAGAAACTTTATGAAAACTAAATAAACAATGATTATCGTTAGAGGATTTTGCCTTGTGACGTAATGTTTCACAGAGTTCCGCCGTGTGAAATCAACTTTTACACACAAAATTCTCGAGTAACGCTGATATACGACATAGCGCCCTCGATTAGTTCCAGCAACTTCGAGAAAAACGCGACACATGAGGGATTCTTTGGAGTCCATTTACGTAACGTCCATATTGTTTAGTTAATGTCCTGTCAATTGTGTTCTTCAAAGTATTATTTTTTTTACTATATTAAAGAATGCATCTATACGCTGAGCAATATTTCTCTTTCAAATAAAAACCTTTCCAAACAAAACTTAATGCCTTAGCCCACGTAACAACATGATACGATAACAATGAATATAAAACAATGTTTGACAATGCCTTAAGAAATTTTAAACTGAAATAAATTAAAATAATTAAAAATAAATCTAAAACTATTATCTATGATCTTCCATTTATTGTATTTTAAATATTAAAGCCATATTTAAAAATTGACCCCAAACGTAGCTCCGTTATCATCACTTAACCCCGCCCCCATCCCACCCTCACCTCACCATGGCACTACCATTGGCTAGTGTGCTGCTAAAATACGAACTCACATATGGGTTTGACACGGTGACCACATCGAATGAAATAGAATAGCAATGATGTGCGGCTAGCAATGCGGAAGAAACTTTGGCCTTAGGTTCATTGTGCGTACTCAAATTTATTGTTACGAAAATGATTACTATTTTTTTGTGTAACTCTTCTTAAAAAATTCTGACTACGGCGTAGTAAACAGAATAGCCAAAATACCAAAAATAACGAAAGCCAGAATGTGATTAGACAAACATACGACCTGTTTTCATTGTGCACTATACTATAGAGGGGATTTTTTAGTGACGGAGGTTTGACGGCTTAATACAAAAATGAACAGAAAACTATCTGCATTTTTAGATCAAAACACACACAACAATGGGCTCAACAGAGATCTCTCTTTTAGGAGTATATATGCTAAGCTAAATACCAATAAGGTCTAGTTTCTTCCATTTCATTACTGCAACTGAAGAAGAGCCGTGTTGATGCTCGAAATATTTTGTAACCGATTTAACGTTCTAAGTAATAAAGTTGGAAATGAAAGTATTATTTTTTCCATTTTTTCTTGTGGATACATATATATATACACACACACACACATATATATATATATTTATATATATATATATATATATATATATATATATACATATATATATATATATATATATATATATATATAGATATATAGATATATATTTACAAACATACACACGTACACACATACATATGGTAAGAGTGAGACAGGTGGGACAGATAAGACGGATGAGATAGATGGTAAGAGTGAGACAGATAAGAAGGATGAGATAGATGGTAAGAGTGAGACAGGTGAGACAGATAAGACGGATGAGATAGATGAGATAGGTGCTAAGATTGAAATAGAAAAGACGGATGAGATAGATGGTAAGACTGAGACAGATAAAACGGATGAGATAGATGGTAAGAGTGAGACAGGTGAGACAGATAAGACGGATGAGATAGATGGTAAGAGTGAGACAGGTGAGACAGATAAGACGGATGAGATAGATGGTAAGAGTGAGACAAGTAAGACGGATGAGATAGATGGTAAGAGTGAGACAGGTGAGACAGATAAGACGGATGAGATAGATGGTAAGACTTAGACAGATAAGAGGGATGAAATAGATGGTAAGACTGAGACTGATAAGAGGGATGAGATAGATGGTGCGATTGAGGCAGGCGAGACAAATATGAGGGATAAGATGGAGGAGAAAGATGAAGGACAGAAATGGACAGATGAGATAGATCGGAGAGACTGCAGAAAAGAATGAGATAAAGAAAATTATGAGAGAGATGAGAAGGAAAAGTCAGATGGGAGAGATGAATCCGGAAGAGACTTTTAAGACTAATGAATGGGTTTTTACCTAGAAATAAATAAGACGTCAAATGGTGTATTATGAGGTATATTTGTAATCTATAGGTTAGGTTTATAATTAGCTCTATACGTAAGGTTGTGCTGATAAACACTCTTGTTCTTTGTGTGTGGTTGAAAAGATGGCGCACTAATTATTCCCGGCTGAATGAACCCCCCCCCCCCTTTCTCTCTTTCTCTACTCCACACACTTACGCAGATTTCTGTGTTTGTAACACAGTTTATCGTCAAACGTTGTTTTCGTTGAGGTGTTTAAACAAGCAACAAGATTTTTTATTTTCTTTAATTTAAATTAATCACATGCACTCACAAAAGATTCAGACATCTATCTTTATTCATAACAGATTTATTTAAGAGATTATCTGCCAAGGCTGGCTGCTGGAATCTATGAATAATGGCATAAAGTAAACATAGAAACGCAAGATATTAGACAATGTATCATTAATCTTTGCCTCTTTACAACATGAACTGCTTTTTTGTATAGATGTAATGTTTGTAATTTTCCCATTGTCACTTATAAGATAAATATCTTGAAACGTGTCTTACTAATGATCGGTTATCGATCGTGTAATTGTTGTAAGGTTTCCAAGGTAAATATTTAAGAATTTTAAAAACACAGAACAATATGTAAGTATAGGGATGACAAATTTGTTTTATCTCGGATTTTGAATAAAACGCAATTAAAATTAATGTGGCTGTTTTGAAAACTAAGTCGGGTTAACTAACATAACTTGTAAAGAATGAAACAGTATTATAACAACGAAGAAACTCTTTGCTGGGTCGCCATTTTTACAACGTTCTTTTAAATGAATCATTTCATATTGGTATAAGAATATCTTGTTCTTTATCCCATATTTGTTACCGGCCAGCCTATGTAGGCCGGAACAAAAACCCCTCCCTATATGTCTCCCTCTTCGTCAGGCCTGCTAACTATAAGTTAATAGCTTACAAGCCGTTTAAGCCATTCATTGCAACATGCTGTATTCCATGACTAAACACATTTTAACTGCAAGTGAGGGCGAACTATAACAAAAGAGAACATTTCTCTAATAAAAAAAATCTCAAAATAGACTTAACCTTGTTACTCAAAATTCTCTCAGCACGTAAACCTAAACTCCTGCAATTTTATCATTAACACGACACACGGAATAAAGCAAACTACATGGGAAGTTTTTGTTTTTATAACCGAATGTTTGGCAGAGCAAAGATTGTTGTGTTAAGGACAAATGATTAAGATGATTTTATAAGATTAATACGTACCGTATTTCTATTAAGCTTTTTGACCCCTTCCGAGTGGGTTAAAATACTGCCCACTTTCACCCACTGACCTAACATCATGTTCAAACTGTGAACAGTTGTTGAAATAATTTTAAAATGCCTCCAATAGGTCGACGCTACTTTGCAGAGACCAGCCAACACCCGCCTTCAAATTCGACACTCGATTCAACTCGGAATAAAATTGAAACTATAATGCGTGGATGTGATGGTGGTATATTGATGATATTACCCCTATCTCAGTACGCGAATTATATTTCAGTCATACAGCGACTTGAATCGAGGGTTGAATATATAAATCTTTTAAAATTCGATGAGTATGACGTACAGCACACTGGTGCGTAAAAGTGATACAAATCCAACGTAGCCTGATTATGACGTGGCGTTGTGTATAATGAGAGATACTGTAAACTGTACTTTAAGGAAAATATAGTAATACAATTAAAACAAAGTGATGGAAATTTATCATTCGCAAAACCAAACTATCACAAGACAATTATTATGTAGTTAGTTCAGTTTAGTTTAGTAGAAAAAAGGATCAGGAGGGACACTTAAGTCCCCATCAAGGACCCTATAGAGAGAGAAAAAAAAATGAACACACAGACACTCAGACCCGATTACAATGCTTAAAGTGCTTGTCCAAAGCATTCTTAAACCCATTCACACTACTTGCAAGTACAACTTTCTCAGGCAAACCATTCCACTCATTCACAACCCTATTAGAAAAAAAATTATGCCGAATATTAATCCTACTATGCGACTTTTGGAGTTTAAGACAATGATCTCTAGTACAACTACTGTTAGCAAACAAGAAAAAGTCGGTAAAGGATAAATTGTCGAAACCATTCACAATCTTGAAAACCTGGATCAAGTCCCCACGTAACCTCCTAAGCTCCAGTGTGGTGAGATTCAACAGTTGTAACCGCCTATAATAAGGAACCCTCTTTAAGGAACTAATCATCCTAGTAGCCCTCCTCTGGACCTTTTCAAGTACTTCCGTATCCTTAGCAAAGTAAGGGTTTCAAGCCTGCACAGCATACTCCAGATGAGGCCTAACCAACTGCTTATAAAGCCTAACTACGATGTCCTCTTTCAGAAAACTGAAGTTCCTCTTGATCATACCTAAAACCCTATTACCTCTTTTAGCAGCTTCAAGACAATGTTTAGAAGGTTGCAGAGATGAGTCAATGTAGATACCTAGGTCTCTTTCAACAGAGACCTCCTGTAACTCCACACCATTAAGATTGTATGTAAACTTTTGGTTACTACTACCAATATGCATTACCTCACATTTATCAATATTAAAAAGCATTTGCCACCCCTGAGACCAGGAAAAAATCTTATCCAAATCCGCTTGAAATTTCTCAGAATCGCTTTTGGAAGAGACCTCAGAATACAATTTGGTGTCATCAGCAAACTTCTTAGCTTTACACCAAATATCTCCGTCATGTCATTTATATAGGCAACAAACAACAAGGGACCTACCCTTGTGGAACCCCACTAGTAACGTTCTGCCAAGAAGAAGCACAGCCTTTAATTACCACCCTCTGTTCCCTATTACCAAGCCAATTCCCGATCCAAGACAGTAAATTCCCTATGACACCCATGCTCTTCAGCCTAAGTAAAAGACGCTGGTGGGGAACTTTATCAAAGGCATTCTGGAAATCCAGGAACACGACATCTACAGACCTCTGCCTATTTAGTGAACTTGCTACATCTTCCATAAACTCAAGGATATTAGTGAGACAAGACCTTTTTTGACAAAAGCCATGTTGAGACTCTCTGGTCAAAGACTGACTGCTGAAGTGACAGACCATAGACCTTTTAACAATAGACTCCATGACCTTACAAACTACACTAGTGAGACTAACGGGTCTATAATTACAGGGCTTAGACTTATCACCCTTCTTGAAAATTGGGGTAATATTAACACATCTCCAGTCCCTAGGAACATAACCTTCATCCATAAATTTACTAAAAACCAACGAGAGTGGAACGCAGAAATGGTGTGCAAAAGTCTTCAACAAATACGGATGGATTGCATCCGGTCCAGAAGCTTTAGAAACATTTAGACGAAGCAGCTCCTTTAAGACAACCTCATTCGAAAATAAGACCGTATCCAGTTAAAGCCTATCACTGCCCCCCTGAAAATCTGGAATACTACTCGTATCTTCCCTTGTGAAAACCGACACAAAATAGTTGTTCAAAAGATCTGCAAGATCCTGACTATCAGTTACTATATTATCAGCCTGTGGTGCCCTAAGAGAAACAATTGCATCTTTTACTTTCTGCTTTGACCTGACATAAGAAAAGAAAGTTCTTCAGGCTTGTCTTATACAAATCAAGCGAATATAACATATACACCCGATGTGGCCTTACAAGGACAAATTAAACCACCGGAGTCTTGTGACGTCACACATATTTCATTTGCACTTAGTCATTGCAAGATACCCGATGTACGAAATAGCAGAAGCAACAAACGATTTGTCCAAAGAGTAATTAAACCAAATCCGTGCCCCAGAAAAAATCCCAACATCTCATTTGTTGCCAGGAGGGTTAACTGTCCCAAATCAGGAACCAAACCCAACCATTATCAGTCATAACAATTTAAGTTACCGTTTACAAGAATTCGTGGTTGGGGCAGGGAGCTGCTACTCTAGCAGCTCCCTGGTTGGGGTTATCAAAGAGATGAATCTAGATGGTAGTTCAATGAGACCACCCACAGTCCCTACACAGCCGCCCCCAAATGTATCCAGGGTCAAAGGTGGTGATGGTAGAATCGTGCGATCGTCTGTGAATTTGGTTGGACGTAAAGCAGTTAGGCAAGGCGTAGCCAAAGGCGAAGCTTTCCGAGGGTTAACGCTACAAAATGCAGTCACAACCACTCATGGACCAAGGAGACGGACGGACGGACAAAGTGATGTACATACTTCATATAAAATCTAATCCGGGACAGATTATCAGACTAAGGCTAATCGAAACGGACAATCGTTTGTAGATATTGTTTATTCCTGCAGATTACTACTGCCAAATCCGTCCACAATAATCACCATGTAAAGATTGAACCACTCAAAGCAACGATTAAACCACAAAAAGCAACGGCTGAAGCAATCAAAGCAACGGCTGAACCAGTCACGATCAAGTCTACGCAGACTCAGGAAAAGAAAATTGTTGTAAGGTGAGACTAAGTTTGTTTGTTTCCGCCAGTTGAAAAATGAATTAAATGAATTTCTTTGATTTACAATGGGATTAAAATCTGTCCAGAATAATCCAAACTGTCGACAGATATTATGAACATGCAGGTTACTCAATAGTCACGTGGATTACGATGACAAATAATAACGAATTGGAAAAGGGAAAGCATGAGCGAACGATTGTATATGGACAAATTTACATTGATTGAATTGTCACATGAACAAAATGACCAGCATTCCAACTGACGAAGTTGAATATGAAACATCTTGAGTGACGATCTATATCGAATATTTTTCTATAGACCTGACGTATGGAACGCGAAATGGGACAGAATGTGGGAAGTTATACTAAGCTAAATGCTTCTGTACTTTCTGACGAGTTAGACGATGAAGCAGAAGTGGGGGGGGGGGGGGTGTTAGATCTGAGCGGGGAGGATTTATATGGTAGAGATCAATATTTCTCATTGATTCTAAGGGCAGAGGCGGAGGAAGAAGTTTAATTTGGGTACGTTGAGAATGAGCACTGGGACATTGAGACATGCTAACTGATTCGATGGGACAGACACAAACTCAACTCAATACGGCTCGACAAAATGGGTCCTTGATGCATTTTTCAACCAAACGGAAATTAAATTATAATTTTTACTCTCGCGATAAAGAGCACTTTTAAATAATATGTTTTCAAATTTCTCATCAAAGAGGCACTCTTTTTTATAAAAAGAGTACACCTTTTTAATTACGCGAAATTATATTTTTGGCCATTAACACAATGGAAAAAATTAAAATTTATGTAAAGGGAACCCTCTGAGGTTTTTCGAAAGATAGGTCCCTAACCCAGAGTGATGTCAACCAGCGAAGGAAAAGCAATGATGAATTGAACGCATAGTTTCGTGAAAAGATTCATATTCAATTAATTGGAGAACTTTGTGTGATGTTTGTACTCCGGGACGAGAAATAACACTCATATGTTAATATATACTAAAAATTAGAATTATGGTCGAGTTTTAATAACAGTCTCTTCATGTTTCCTTATTTTTTTTCAATTTAGGAAAACAACCGCTGTAAAGAAAACGCCAAAGCTACAACGTTTATTTCCAGAATGTGAGTTGTTATTGCAGAGTGATCTTCAGCATGGTTTACATCCAACCACTAACAAACCGATTACCCTTGGCAGAGGAGCGCATGGAGTAGTAACACTAATGAAAAGCATGAAAACTGGAAAGTTGTACGCGGTCAAAACCTTTCAAAATCATCTTAGGAATGCAAAAATATTCAAGGTTAGCAAACCGCCATTAATTAAAAATTATAGATATGACGTACGCTTTAAATAAGAACGGTTTATGTCAATCAATAAACTAGTCAATGAACGACTAATCCAAATATGGAAAAGATAACATAATTACATTTGTTTTGTCCAAGTTAGATAATAAGTTGTATAGCAGTTTGTAACTCAAAATCTTGGTTGATAATAAGAACATCAACGTTGACCTTATACGTTCTCATAAGACTTAGTGAATCACAACTTCGTAACAATATAAATATATATATATATTGTCAGATTTAAAGCGCCAGGGGTGCACTCTGTACAATCATAACACTTGGGTAATACGCCCTTCATGACAGTTATTCAAAGCCAATTTATACGCTTTAACACACCAGTAGAATCACTGTGGTCGAGTGGTACGGACTTCGGTTCGTGACACGAAGATCCGGGGTTCGATTCCTACCTTCGCCTGATGAGTCCCAAAAGGACGAAACCGGTCGTGAAGTGGAATTTTTCTGGTGTGTTATTCTTTATTGAATTACTATATATATATATATATATATATGTATATATATATATATATAATTACATTGAAATAGTAGTGAGTTGGAAATCCAGAACAGTGAAAAAACTTCCAGCCTCCACCGGGATTTGAACCCGTGCCATTCATTATTCTACATTGTCTTAAATTTCTGAAGGGGGAGGAGACACCCGTCCCCTCAACCCCCTCTCAGGCGATTGTTTGGCGTTTGCGTTCATCTCAAATCTGCGGATCACCCAACCCCCCCCCCCCCCAAATGTCAAAAAGAAATCTACGTCACTTTTAACCTTGGTCGCGATGCGTTCATTTCTACACGCGCAGCGTGGAAATGGTCTTGTTATAGATACAGGATGGGGAAACTTCGTTGTGAACTTTCCATAAACGGTGCCATGTGTATATGGTATTATGTTAGACAGGCTGCATTGGAACAGCAATGTGAAGGCAATAAACGTGTAGCCATATAGACTAAGTATCATCAGCGTTACCCAACTATTTAAATATTTACTTTAAGTGAGAACAATAACGAAATTTTAACACAAAAACAGTTTTATTAGAATACAAAATCAAATTCTTGGTGACATACATAGACTGTTTGACTTGAAGTGTTAGAATAAACAACCAGCTCGAGCTAAAAGGAAACTGTGGCTAGTCCAAGGTGCTACATAACGTCAGTGTTGTCTACGAACTTTTAAAGTTAAACATTTAAGCAGTAGACTATATATATATATTTAAGGTTTTTCCTAAAAACCGGTATACTCTTGAACAGGGCTTACCATGTTAATTTTATTTAGATGCTGGAATAGTGTTCCAATGCGAATGGAAATTAAGGTTGATCCATATAAGAACGTAGCTCATACAGGAAATTCAGCATCCTTCGCATGTATGAGCACTGACACACACGATTAACCATATTTTGAACATATTTTCATCCACCTTACTTACTCCCGTCTGATTCCCTCAACCCCACTCCCTCCCCACCTATCCAAATAGTCCAATATACTGACTTATTTTGTCAGGTTTCTATTTTGAATAATATCGGGAAAATCGTAGAGTTTTCAATATACCGCTATTATAGAGAAGACTATATGACCGTTTACCATACAAATCGGCCGCAATTAAATTAAAGACGCTATAACTGTATTTGCCATTTCCAGACTTATGTTGAACTGGTTAGAGAGACAAATTATAGTGGCACACTTACTCAATGTAAGTTAAATTGAGGGAGAGGGGGGGGGGTATCTCAGGTTATGTGATTATCTCGATGGTCTGTAGACTGTAGGGTCTGCGTCTTGTAGACAGGCAGATCCCCTGTATTGATTTTACGACCCCCCCCCCTGCTCCCTCCTCTCTTTTCAGTTTTTGGAATTCGATGTATTTATTAAGTACGTCATAACATTCAAAATTACACTCAAATTGGATCAATAAACAAAAATGAAAATCTCACCGAACTGCTTTAAGTTCAATATTGACTCAACTATCACGCGATATGGTTATATCTAAAAGGTCAAGGGTTAGTGGGCGTAATTTATTATTTGATTCATTTGCTATATATACCATTTCAGATCAAGCCTGTCCTCTTTCACTATAGCATTCAACTCTCTTTCGTGCTCCACACTTCAGCGTTTATTACCTAATATTCAGTTGAGAATTTGTTTCATTCTCTGATCAAAGTCATAGCATTTCGTTGTCTTTTAAGTGATCTAAAAGGGCATTCTGTTTGAAATATGTGCTATCACTTCACGCTTTCTTGACGTGCCAGCGACTCAACATAAAAAACAAAACGAATTATATCAAGAACAAGTTTATATTCAGGACCTTTCGAATAATATTAGCTGTACCTCATCTGCACCTGTCCAACACAGGCGTCTGTCATTGTAAGTAATATTAAACAGTTATTGAATTTTATAACTAGCACCCCAGTGTAGGGAAGTATAGCTAAATTGTACAACATACCTGTTTTGGATAAAAATATAAATTTCTTTAAAGAAAATCTCCACTGTTGACCATCGTATATATGAATTTATAATTTTCGTGCAATTTCAAACATTTTCTCATGATTTCGCCGTCTTTTTCGCAATCCAACCATGAACCAAATATAACTGTAACGTAAACTTCTTTATTGATCACAGACAGTGTGATTTTAGAATCGGGGATGACCAAAACCATCATTTCATCCATTATATTAAATTCAATGTTGCTCGTTAATCATCAAAACAGACCACAGGATTCACCCAACATAAGTCTTCGTTTCTTTCCCGATGATCTCTGTAAGTATTGCGATATTCCTCGATAAGAATTATTTTAGAAAGTCGTATTTGTTTCTTAAGAATTTTTCTAATTTTTATCCGCAGATCAGGACTCCCTCTGTATAAATATTATTGTCGTAGAACTACTTGACCAGATATCAAAATGGCCAGCGCAAAACCGTAAGTATTATTATTATTATTAACAAAAAATAACATATGATCGAGATGTGTTTATACTTGGCAATAATACATGGCAATATAAAAAAGTATAAATTATGTGTTTACTTTACATTGTCCTATATATTGGCAATGTTGTATACTGAAAATAAACCGGGCTTCTAACTCCTGAAATGCGGGAAAAGGTTTAGTTTTGAAGGGTAGCAGGACATCAAGGTGTTGCATTGAGGAGGTAAAGCACAAAGCCAACTCAAATCGCCGATAAAATGGACCCTCTCTGCATTTTGTACCACAACAATAATTTTAATACGACAACGATACAGCACATTCCGATTGATTACTTTAATTTATCAGCACAATGGCACTTCCTGTTTTCACTTTTCCTAAATGTCTCAAAAAAAATCTCTCTTTTTAAAAAATACAAAATGAAAAAGTACGGTACTTGTTCAAAGTGGGTACATCTAATCTATGAAACGGAGCATTTTTTAATGTCTTTGTTACAAACGTTGCCCATCGGATCCCCCCGCATCGTGTCAATCGCCCCTGGATTAAACACAAATGTTTAATGTCAAAGCTTAGCCTGGTAGACATAGAGGATGACTTTAGGTGCATAATTAAAGTCGATATGTTGTAGACCTTTAAACACATATGTTATCAGCCCATGTTGGATGTACCTTTATATAAATGAGGTTCATCCCTTTGAAAGTACTTGACCGTATTTAGCCTTATACAAAGACCATTAGGTTAGTTTCTCATTTATAACACAAAACTCACCGTAAAGACGTTTATGGCCTCAAATGCCAAATTAAGATTCATTGCAAATTTTTCGATGTCACCCAATGGTGCTTTGTTGCTTTTGTGGAGATAAAGTACATGTTCTGGTGGATTTGATAGAATTTTAAACAATGGATTAACAATGGATTTAGGATTGCACTGAGGCGCTCACGTCATCGATCTCTGGACCCTTAAGTGATCATTCCAAAGTTTTAACATATTTTGAAGGTAAATATTTTGGAAACCTGTGTAACTATACACTGAAAACTTAAATTGGTTCACCGACTAACAAAACGTTAGTCCATCTGGTGCCTCTCCCGACTAACATAGCCTTAGTCAGTTGCTATACCGACTAATTTATTCCTTAGTCTGTTGGATTTCTTAGTCGGTCATCTTAGTCCGTCAGCTTAGTCGATCAACAATTTTTAGTCGGTAAATGTTTATTAGTCAGTTACATTAGTTGGTGACATTAGTCGGTCTTTACCGACTAATTTATATGAGCCACCGACTAGTTTATAGCAGGTTTTACATTAGTCAGGATGGTGCCTCTCCCGACTAACCTTTCTTAGTCGGTATCAACTGACTAGTTGCACTGACTAGATTCACTGAAAGAATTAAACCCGACTAGTTTCACTGACTAGTATCACTGAAAGAAAAGAGAGCAGAAGAAACACAAATAATGTGTACGTTGGCAGTATTTATTTCTGATAAAACTTCTGATGTCTACAAAAGGCTGACTTTCGACAGATAGAGAAGAAATCACTGTAAATAAAATCTGAAAATCTGATTTTTTTTCCAACAAAGTTAAGACAAGTTAATGGATCAAACATGAATCGCAAAAGTATAGCACTGCACAATAATGCAAAGTTGAGTCTTGGGCAAGGGTTCCTCATGACTTTCGTTTTAAAGTGGTACCCCAAATCGACACCAGTTAAGTCTTCACGAACAAAGAGTGTTTCTCTTAACTACAAATGGCCTCCCACTTGTCTTCAGGAAGCCAAAATCTGCACCATTATTGACCTGTGAACAGAAAATATGATATACGTGTAAGCACAGATACAGATATAGCACATGATAACTCACATTATCATAAACATACATTTACATTAAAATTTTATAACATATTGGGAGGTATACATTTAAATCTAGGTCCCTCAAATTATAAGCCAGGAATAGCAGCTTTACCAAATTATTATAAGCTTTGCACAGCATAACACCAAGTTATTTCTCAAAGCTTAATAATTATGTTAATCATGTTAATAATGATCCCAATAGACCGGGATCCCAGAGGGTTTGGTTAGCTGGGAAGGTAACCAATTGCCTTGTACATCACAATGTTCACAGTGCATTCCTGTATATGAAACCAGACGACTGGCAAACCGACTGTGGTGGGTGTGGCTGGGAGAGCAATTTTAAAGTCACCTGATAGCTAACCTAGATCAGTTTTCATGGTAACACATCAAAGTAAGTACAATATGTCAGGTATGGCCCCAAGAGCAACAAATGGCTATTGCCAGTAATTATTGGTGGTGGGGTACCCCTGCCAGTGATCTATAATTGACCCCTCAAGGCTGACCTAGGACAGCTCATGAGGTAACCACTTGAAACCTACTGGAAAATGTTGGTTAGGGCTTCAGATACAACTGATGGGCATTGCCAGTAATTTTTATTGGTGGGGTACCCCTGCCAGTAGACCCCCAAAATGCCCATTCCCCATTGACCTAGATGAGCTCATGATGTAACCAGTTGAAAACTACTGGAAAATGGTATCACTTCATATGTAAGGGATGGGAATTTCCAGTAACTTATATTGGGGGGGGGGTACCCCTGCCAGTAGACCCCCAAAATGGCCATTCCCTCATTGACTTAGGTCAGCTCATGAGATAACCAGTTGAAAAATTACTGGAAAATGATAGGTATCACTTCATATGTAAGGGATGGGCATTTCCAGTCATTTACATTGGTGGGGTAACCCTGTCAGTAGACCCCCAAAATGCCCATCCCCCACTGACCTAGATTAGCTCATGAGGTAACCAGTTGAAAACTACTGTAAAATGATTGGCAGGACTCTATATATATGTAAGGGATGGGCATTTCCAGTAATTTATATTAGTGGGGTACCCCTGTTAGTAGACCCCCAAAAAGCCCCCCCCCCCTCATTGATCTAGGTCAGCTCATGATTTAACCAGTTGAATACTACTGGAAAATTTTTGACAGGATTCTATATGTACGGGATGGGCGGACTCTGGCAGTGGTGGCCCACCAATATAAAATACTGGAAATGCCCATCCTTACATATGAAGTGATACCTATCATTTTCCTGTAGGTTTCAACTGGTCAAATCATGAGCTCACCTAGGTCAATGAGGGGATGGGCATATTGGGGGTCTACTAGCAGGGGTACCCCACCAATAAAAATTACTGGCAATGCCCATCCCTTGTATCTGAAGTCCTAACCAACATTTTCCAGTAGGTTTCAAGTGGTTACCTCATGAGCTGACCTAGGTCAGCCGTGAGGGGTCAATTATAGATCACTGGCAGGGGTACCCCACCACCAATAATTACTGGCAATGGCCATTTGTTGCTCTTGGGGCCACACCTGACACATTGTTCTTACTTTGATGTGGTTACCATGAAAGCTGCTCTAGGTTAGCTATTAGGTGACTTTAAAATTGCTCTTCCAGCCACATCCACCACAGTCGGTTTGCCAGTCATCAGGTTTCATATACAGGAATGCATTGTGAACATTGTGATGTACCAGGCAATTGGTTACCTTCCCAGCTAACCAAACCCTCTGGACTCCCGCTCTACAGATCAGTGAAAATTTGACCAAACTTATGAAGCTTGCACGTAAATGATATACTAGACTGGTTTTTTTTTAAAACAGGTTATGAAAAGTATCTTAAATATCATTAAACAGTTGGGTACAATAGTTAAACTCACTCTTCCATCTTTTTTCTCTATGGTACTTGTTCCTTTGCTTTTTGGACTCTTGGATAAACTCTTTTGTTCTGCGAAGGGTACCAATATATCATCTTAAAACATGTCTTTAAGCCATATATAACACAGTTCTCCTCTTCTGTTGTTGCCTCCACACTGGTGTCGTACATCACAGGAAAGCTCACCCTTGACTTAGATATTTGGCTTTTCAATTCCTGCTGGAAGAAAGAAACAGCAAAGTATTCATCATTTGAAAAAAAAAATAATAAAGTTGTCACCACAAAGTTATGTGAGATTTGCTTCCACTATAGTCTCAAAAAACAATCCCAAAGTTTGAAGCAGACTGTATAAAGCTGAAAATTTGAACGAGAGTGTCATCACCATTGCAACCAGAATCAAATGCCCAGAATACAGAGATAATAAAACATGGGCTAAATCTTTGTTTGTTTTTATGATCTTTAAAAATATAAAATTTTAGAAACAGAAATGCACTGAGCCAACTTATTTAAAGGCCTAATCGTTTTTAGTTGTTATTTTGCTTGCTCACATAACAAGCCTGTTTAGACCTAGGCTAGAGGAGAATCAGTACTTTGTTACACTAAGTTTGTCTTCGGTCGTTTTGATATAGTCTTACTAGTAGTACTAAAGTATATAATGGACCGGCGAAGACTAGAGAATACCCAGAGTTTTAGCAACTGCGTTAAACTGTATCATCTGATCTATTATTTACGCCAATGAGTTTCATTCAATCTAGGATCAAAAAGAGAAAACTAATTAATCTTAACCTTTAAACTTTGCTTCTAAACAGATATGCTTGAATTACAAATAAATGTCAAAAAAACATCATAATCTAAGAATCGATGCATATACATATACATAAACAGAATAATTTGAATTCGCGCAAGTGAACCCTGCACTACATTGGACAGAAAAAAAAAACGTGCAATTAGACCAAACTAAACATACTAAATTTTCCGTTAGTTCTACATAAAATATCAATACAAATACAACAACTTACTCTTTTGGCAGTATACTAAAAGCACATGTTATAATAACTTCAGACTATCAAGCTTTCCTGAGAAAAAACGGTTAATACTTCTTACAGTAAGCAAGTCGACCGTGAAGGAATGTCGCAATTGTTTCCTGGGCGTGACCGGAAATTAAATACTAAAAAATGATAAATGAAAAGGTTAAATAGAACTGAAGCGTGCATCCTGACTGCTCGCAACATATAATACCGTTGACTAGCCAACATAATTTGTTCAGCCTACTGTGACTGTACGTTTGAAGGTCTAGCCTTGCTTATTCAATATCACAAAGCCTACCCATTTAGATTCACATGGGAAATTACAGGAAATCTTTACCAAATGAGTGTAGACTTCAAATAAACTATTGAGCCTTATAGTTCCAGCATTTGTTTGGGAATAAATAAGAAGATTATATGCCACTGTTCAATCTAGCCCAATACACACATAACACATTGTTAATTGGTGTTTAGGATGCACACTTTAGTGTTGAGAATGCACTGCAGTACCCAGTAGAAGCCTATAGGCTACTCACTGTCATTGCACTTGTGTATTGCGAAACGCCAACGTGACAACGGTAGCGTTACACTAACCATAATACAGTACTAGTGCCAGTGGCCTAACAATTAACTTTAATTTTACCTTCAAATTAAAGGAATAACAGGTAGGCCGATGATGCAGTTAATACCTCCATTCTTCTAAAGACCTTCTTGGGTGATTTACGGTTGAAAGTTGCTTAGAGTGATCGTATGAAACTATGCCAAGCCCAGCAAGCTGCCGTTGCCTCTCGGTTTCCAAATTGAAGTGAATCGAATTGGGTTAAAATACATTAGTCTGTCGACACCGACTAAGCTACGATTATGGCGTAAATCGGGTGTCCGTATCGTTCTTAGTCCATGGGTTAAAATACATTAGTCCGTCGCCACCGACTAAGCTGCGATTATATTTTCCTTAGTCAGTGTAAACTAACTAAGAAGCAGCGATGAAACGAAGATTTTTGCTAGTCCGTGTGCATTGACTAACGTTACAGACTAATTTAACGTTAGTCCGTGGCAATATTGACTAGTTTATTTTTTCAGTGTAGAAACATAATTACTAGAAGTGAAACTTGTCCTTTGTTTTTTGTTGGACTATAATACGTCAAAAACTCAAGACTAAACTTCTGTCTGAAGTCCCCCCCCCCCCCCGGGAAAAATTTAGACCAAGTTTGCTTTCTTTAATAGCGCCACCAATCATCATTAGCGGAGCCTTTTGACAGTTAGCTTTTTGGAATAGCGCCATCATTTACAACTTGTGACAGTGTGTCTCTTTCTCTCAGTTGTTGGCGCTAAATGCGAATGAATTAAAATGTACTGCATGCATGTGGTCAACACACAGGAAAAGTTGAATCAGAACGTTACATCAGTACACGCGTATGATAACGATGAATATTGAAGATAAATAAGTCGTGTTCAAGCAAACAAAATATAGCCAATGCAATTTCTTCAATTTTACTGAAAATTCCTATTAACAAGGACTAGTCGGTGTTGCTATATGTGAGAGAAATTTTGTTTCATAAACACACAGTAATTATGTCAAATGTTTTGCTAGTGATAAGATATTTTAATAGGAAAGTATTTTATTCGGTCGATTTTCCAATTTCTAGCACTTTTAACTCCATTCGCCATATATACATTAATGCGGAAATGTAATTTCTTCACGTGTTATGCAAGAAAAGGGTTCTTAATTAATGGGAAAACGCTATAATTGCTAGAAGATTTCGACAAGTATTTTCCTGCAGGTTTTTACTCTCCAAATTGTTCTCAGATATTTTTAAAGAACACACAAGATGACTGAATGTCCAAGTGAGGAAAATTTCTTCGAAGGTTGTAATAAAATCAGTTTAAGAATTTTGACCAAAGGTGACCATATTTGAATATCTAGCATATTCGGGGCCAATACAGCATAACTTTAAGTCATGGATCTAGAGTTAGGCCAGTATCCTAATTATTAGGCCTTGAACGTCTCATTTCTTATATCTTCGAGATTACCATGTCGAATAGTTTGCTCTGGACATTAAGTGCTATTGTGGGTAACGACTTTGTAGTTCCATGCATAAATCAACAACTTTTAAAGAATTTAGCGCCGTTTGTAGGACCTAGCTGTATAGCTACTTCGCAGGCTGAGAGCTGTTCATCAACATTTCCTTCGATCTAAAAATCAACTCTAAATTCTTCGTCACCATGGATACAACCTTCCAACCCTGACCTAACTTTTCACTTTTTGCCTTCCACAGACACAGAGTGCATACAACTATACCACGATTCACCGTACGAAATGATTATAAAGTGTGGTCCATGGACGTGCTAGATACAGGCCGTTTGGCTGTCGCTGGATATAACACCACGACAAAATGTAGCTTTATTGATCTGTTTATGTTACAATTAGATCCTGATTCTCGAAAAAACCCGTTATTATTGAGGTCAGATCCCTATTTTTCTGAGGAATTTACCGAGTTTGGTTCATCATGGCGGTCTGTTTGTTTACTGGATGATCGTCTGTTTTTAACGCGTTGTATGAATACGATAGCATTGTACGATAGTAGTAATGGCGGTCTGGTCAATCATGGGAAGTTTAACGGTGACGCCTCGTGTATGACAACCAGAGATGGGTTGGTCTATGTCGGTTTGTTTAGATCCAAAGAGGTGATTGTCTTAGATGCGAGAAAATTGATAATAA
Source organism: Apostichopus japonicus (assembly GCF_037975245.1). Classification (NCBI taxonomy): domain Eukaryota; kingdom Metazoa; phylum Echinodermata; class Holothuroidea; order Aspidochirotida; family Stichopodidae; genus Apostichopus; species Apostichopus japonicus. The sequence goes on from NC_092583.1 coordinate 8,936,279, forward strand.
AGAAGACAATCACCTTTAAAGGATTAATAGATAGAGAAGGGCCCTGGGATATAACAGTTAGTAATAATAAACTGTTTATCTGTACAGGCTATATGAGAGCTTTCATGTGCAATAGTGAGGGAGAAATAGAACAGGAATATACAAACACACAGTATAGCGATGCACTGAGTATAACAGTCAGTGAAGAGAAAGGATTAATATTTATATTATGGGCTGATGTTGGTGGTGAGGGTAGACAAGTTGTTGTTTACTCTTCATCTTGGGGTCATTCTTTCATCTCCGGGGGTCATTCTTCCATCTCTGGGGGTCATATCTTGGCTTGTTTTAAAGTTCCTGGTTATTCCTTGAGAATCAGGATCAATAATAACATAAACAGATTGTTTTTGGTTACCAAGTTAACTGGAGAAGTATATGAATATCACACAGTAAGTATTAATACAGGATATATAGGCCTATGGTAAAAATTGGGACTATTTTTAACTTTTATTAAAGCAATCCTTTGATTGAAGCTCAACAAATTGGGTATCATTCTATGCAAACAAGCCTGAGGAGAAGACACTCTTACATGTTTTGAGATCTACTTTGCAAATTTTAAAGAAAAATAAAGACATTTTTTCTTGGGCTTTGCTGATTCTGGTAAGGTTTTCATGAAGGTTTTTCGTACTGTCAATGTAAAAGTAAAATTGGTATTCCTTATTTTCTTAGTCTTCATTACTTCAAATATAGACAAAATTGTTACTGGTGAATGCGGAATTTTTATTAAGAACACAAATATTACTTGTTTTCAAAGAGGGAGATCCAAATTGTGGAAAAGTGAGTGCAAAATTTTATGAAAAATTTAGACCATTGGATTCTTGTTGCACTTTGCAAGATTAGAGCAACACACAAAATTTCGAAAATATTTTTTCTTACTTTCTGAGCTTATAAGCTGCTAATTATTACAAATTTGGTATCAGTGAATGCGGAATTTTATTTAGAACACAACTAATACTTGTTTATCAAGAGGGAGATCAAAATGGTGGAAAAGTGAGTGCAAACTTTTATAAAGAAATTTAGGCCATTGGATGCTTGTTGCCCTTTGCAATAATTTAGCAACACACAAAATTAGGAAAATAGTTTTTCTTATTTTCTGAGCTTACAAGCTGCTTAATATTTACAAATTTGGTATCGGTGAATGCGGAATTTTATTGAGAACACAACTATTGCTTGTTTGTTAAGAGGGAGATCAAAATGGTGGAAAAGTTATTGCAATTTTCTTTTATAAAGAAATTTAGGCCATTGGATGCTTCTTACACTTTGTAATATTAGAGCTAAACACACAATTTGGCAACTATTTGTTCTTAGTTTCTGAGCTTACAAGCTGCTAACTTTTACAAATTTGGCATTAGTGAACAGGGCTGTAAAAAATGTTTTTTTTCCCGGCAAGGAAGGTATCAATTCCCTCGAACCATATTGCTGTGAAACAGCCATTGTACCACCCAGCGGAGCAGGGGGTTTGTGAGGGGGGATGTGCCCCCCTCGCAAGGTACAGATTTTTGAAAAATAAGGATGTAATTGGTGCCATTTGGTGCACCTTTTTGGCGATTTAAAACAACTTGCGATCATCGAAGACCAGTGCTAATCAGGGGCGGATGCAGGATTTGTGACAGGGGGGGGGGGTCTGACTGGTCCAGCCGCGCCTGAACGTATAAGACTATCTAAGCGGAGCGCCACCATCGGTTGGCGAGGAGCGTACCAGAAATTTTTGGCTTTACAAACCCCCCAGATTGCCAGAAACGGCACTTCCCGAGTACTCTAAGCTGCATGTACCTAGCCTGAAAATATGGATCTTATGTCTCCAATTTCTCAATTGATGAGAAAAAAACAATCTATGAAATATGGTAATACAAATCAGATGAGTGAGATGATACAAAAATCATAATGCCTTTAGCCCCCAGTCCCCCTACCGTTCCGTCACCACTGTTTGATGCAGGGCCGGATCCAGGATTCTGGAAGGGTGAGGGGTTTGGCCTCCAGTCATCCTAGGGTCTAAGGGGAGTGGGTTTCCCTCTATCCTTTGTAAAATTCTTGGATATTTAAGTACAACAGGGAACCCCCTTCAATTTAGACATGCAAAGCACCTACACACCTACTCACTCGAAATGTATCTGCATCAGTACGAGTTAGCTAGTTTTATTGATGATCTCTCTTCATGGTAGATTGGAGATAACAAATGCCGTGGATGTTTAATTTAATTTTTTTTTCTCTCTCTCTTTTTCTCTCTCTTTTTTTCTCTTTTTTTTCTCCCTTTTTTTTTGGCCAAGAGCAGGGGGGTCCAGACCCCCTGGACCCCCCTCTGGATCCGCGCCTGCTAATTTGAACTTAAAAAGCTAATAAATATAATTTTTAAAACAAACTATTTTAGTGTGTCAGTTTCTCGAGTTACTACCTTGACAAAACTCAAAGTAGTCTCATCTCACGTAATCAAACCAGTCTGATAATAATTTATTATAAATCTATACCCCGGCTGTCACATTGTACCACATCAATTATAATTATGTAATGTAAACAAACATCGTAAAGTTACATGAGATGCAAGTGAGCCACTGATCGCTACACATCAGTGGGAGCTGGAGCGAGCACGTGTAGTTTAGCAATCGAGTGCGCGATGGATGCTATGAGTTTTTACGCACAGTGTGCCGCATGGCTCGGAGCAGAGAGATAGATGGGATATGGTTCACGATAAAAATAAAAACAAATGAAATAAAAATCCTTTAGAAAGGACGCCCAGTAAGCCTTTATTATTATTCGCGATAAATTTATACTCAATACACAACGTATTCACTTAACTGTATGGAGAAAAAACTGTGAAAATCAGCCCCCCCCTCCCCCAGTGAAAAATGTGGAGGGGCGGAAGTATCATTCCGCCCCCCCCCGCTTCGCAAGTCAGAAAACCCCTTTTCATTTCCAAATGAGAAAAAAAATCCCATTTGGAGCACCAAATTGCATCTAAGGCCTGGTGAAAATACAAAATTAAGTTTACAAAATGGAGTGGGTGTTGAAGTGTGCTATATTGCACCAATTTGCATCTGAGGCTACCTGGAAATGCAAAAAAATTCCAAAAAGGGGGACACCCCCTCCCCTTAGACCCCTCCCCGGGCCGGCCATTAGTCTTCAGCCCCCACTCAAAAGTACCTTCCCACGCCACTGATCTCACGTAACTACAAACACACAACTAATTGTATTTTGCGAAGTTAACGTTTTCTACAAGAACTTGGAAACAATATTTAGCATTTAGTTAATCATGCCAAGTGGCCTAAAACATAAGTTATTACAAGGTTTACTTACCGGTGTGAAGGTAAATACTTATTCCACGTTCCTCGTTCGACATTCGCAAATGAGTAACTGCTACCTATTCAGTTACGTATTCGACAATGGTATCGACGTAACACCTCTGGCATGACGAAAGCTTTCTTACAAGATGTTCAACATTTGGTCGTGGTAAGAGGTTTATCTATGGGTCATATACTCTAATGAATATTTAGAAGGGTACCATAATGCATCTTTTCCGGTCCGAATAGTTCTTGACCAACTAAAATGACCACTACTTCAGCAGTTTCTAAATTAATGTAACGGGACCTGAAAAAAATCACTCTAGGCCCTAATCAAGACTAGCACGCCTTGGACCACCTAACCAATGGGTCATAGGAATTCTTAACAAATTGTAGAAGGATACCATAATGCGTCTTGCCCGGTCCAAAGCGTGCTTGACCAATTAAAATGACCACTAAATCAACAATTTTTTAAAATAAATGTAACAGGAACTGAAATAAAAACATTTGGGCCCTAATCAAAACCAGCACGCCTTGGACCACTCAACCAATGGGTCGTATGAACTCTAAAGTCATTGTAGAAGGGTACCATAATGCGTCTTGCCCGGTCCAAAGAGTGCTTGACCAATTTAAATGACCACTAAATCATTACTTTTTTTCATGAGTGTAACGGGACCACGAGAAAGCTTTGGGCCCTAATCCATGCAGCACGCCTTGGATCACCAAACCGATGGTTAACATGAATTTCAAGGACATTGTAGAAGGGTACCATAATGCGTCGTGCCCGGTCCAAAGAGTGCTTGACCAATTAAACTGACCACGAAATCATCACTACGTTAATGTATGTAAATGGACCTGCAAAAATCTTTAGGCCCCAGTCAAGACCAGAACGCCTTGGACCAGCTAACCAATAGGCCATAGGAAGTCCAAGGACATTGTAGAAGGGTACCATATTGTGCCTTTCCCGGTCCAAAGAGTGCTTGACCAATTAAAATGACCACTAAATTATTACTTCTTCTATGACTGAAACGGGACCACGAGAAAGCTTTGGGCCCTAATCCATGCAGCACGCCTTGGACCACCCAACCAATGGGTCATGTGAACGCTAATGACATTGTAGAGGGGTCCCATAATGCGCCTTGCCCGGTCCAAAGAGTGCTTGACCAATTAAACAGACCACTAAATCATCACTGCGTTAATGTATGTAAATGGTCTTGCAAAAACATTTAGGCCCCAGTCAAAACCAGCACGACTTAGACCACCCAATCATTGGGTCATAGGAAGTCCAAGGACATTGTAGAAGGGTACCATAATGCGTCTTGCCCGGTCCAAAGAGTGCTTGACCAATTAAACTGACCACGAAATCATCACTACGTTAATGTATGTAAATGGACCTGCAAAAATCTTTAGGCCCCAGTCAAGACCAGAACGCCTTGGACCAGCTAACCAATAGGCCATAGGAAGTCCAAGGACATTGTAGAAGGGTACCATATTGTGTCTTTCCCGGTCCAAAGAGTGCTTGACCAATTAAAATGACCACTAAATTATTACTTCTTCTATGACTGAAACGGGACCACGAGAAAGCTTTGGGCCCTAATCCATGCAGCACGCCTTGGACCATCCAACCAATGGGTCATATGAGCGCTAGTGACAATGTAGAAGGGATCCATAATGCGCCTTGCCCTGTCCAAAGGATGCTTGACCAATTAAACTGACCACTTAATCATCACTACCTTAATGTATGTAAATGGACCTGCAAAAATCTTTAGGCCCCAGTCAAGACCAGCACGCCTTGGACCACCTAACCAATGGTTCATAGGAAATCCAAGGACATTGTAGAAGGGTACCATAATGCGTCTTGCCCGGGCCAAAGAGTGCTTGACCAAATTAAATGACCACTAAATAATTACTTCTTCAATGACTGAAATGGGACCACGAAAAAGCTTTGGGACCTCATCCATGCAGCACGCCTTGGACCACCCAACCAATGGGTCCTATGAACGCTCATGACAATGTAGAAAGGTTCCATAATGCGTCGTGCCCGGGCCAAAGAGTGCTTGACCAATTAAAATGACCATTAAATCATTACTTTTTTAATGAGTGAAACGGGACCACGAAAAAGCTTTTGGGCCTGATCCATGCAGCACGCCTTGGATCACCAAACCAATGGTTAACTTGAACTCTAAGGACATTGTAGAAGAGTACCATAATGCGTCGTGTACGGTCCAAAGAGTGCTTGACCAATTAAAATGACCATTAAATCATTACTTCTTGAATGAGTGAAACGGGACCACGAAAAAGCTTTGGGCCCTAATCCATGCAGCACGCCTTGCACCACCTAACCAATGGGTAACATTAACTCTAAGGACATTATGGAAGAGTACCATAATGCGTCTTGCCCGGTCCAAAGAGTGCTTAAACAATTAAAATTACCACTAAATCATTACTTCTTCAATTAGTGTAACGGGACCACGAAAAAGCTTTGGACCCTAATCCATGCAGCATGCCTTGGACCACCTAACTAATCGGTAACATTAACTATTAGGACATTGTAGATGAGAACCATAATGCGTCTTGCCCGGTCCAAAGAGTGCTTGACCAATTTAAATCACCTTTAAATCATTACTTCTTTAATCAGTGAAACGGGACCACGAAAAAGCTTTGGGCCCTAATCCATGCAGCACGCCTTGGATCACCAAACCGATAATTAACATGAACTCTAAGGACATTAAAGAAGAGTACCATAATGCGTCTTGCCCGGTCCAAAGAGTGCGTGACCAATTTAAATGACCACTAAATCATTACTTCTTCAATGAGTGTAACGGGACCACGAAAAAGCATTTGGCCCTAATCCATGCAGCACGCCTTGGATCACCAAACCGATGGTTAACATGAACTCTAAGGACATTGTAGAAGAGTACCATAATGCGTCTTGCCCGGTCCAAAGAGTGCGTGACCAATTTAAATGACCACTAAATCCTTACTTCTTCAATGAGTGTAACGGGACCACGAAAAAGCATTTGGCCCTAATCCATGCAGCACGCCTTGGATCACCAAACCGATGGTTAACATGAACTCTAAGGACATTGTAGAAGGATACCATGATGCGTCTTGCCCGGTCCAAAGAGTGCTTGACCAATTAAAATGTCCACTATATCAACAATTTTTAAAATAAATGTAACAGGAACTGAAATAAAACATTTGGGCCCTAATCAAAACCAGCACGCCTTGGACCACCCAACCAATAGGTCATAAGAAGTCAAAGGACATTGTAGAAGGGTACCATAATGCGTCTTGCCCGGTCCAAAGAGTGCTTGACCAACTTAAATGACCACTTAATAATTACTTCTTCAATTAGTGTAACGGGACCACGAAAATAATCACTTTAGGCACTTATCAAGGCTAGCACGCCTTGGACCACCCAACCATTGGGTCATATGAATTCTTATTCATGGCCGCATGTCGGGACTTAGCTAAGGTCTGATGATTGGGGGGGGGGGTGTAGTGGCTGAAATTCCAACTGGATGGGTTTTGGAGCCGGAAAATTCCGACTGCTGCCTTGTACCCCCCCCCCCCTCCCCCAGCACTACTCGTCAACGATACGGTCATTGTCAGTCAGACACCCTATCTTTCGCGACTGCTTTTTTGTTCCGAACTTTTTTTCGGTACTGTTGTACCCCTTGCCCTCACTTCACAAACTTATAATCACTCTGGTTAAGCGAGTAAGCAACTGAGTATAAGTTATCTGCTTGATAGGCTACATAGACTACTAACTACAAAAGCTAACAAAGAGGAAAACAACAAACTTTCAACAAGTTATATTCGACGACATAGTGAAATTACCCCAAAATGCAGTGCTTTATCCTAGCACGCTTAATATTATTTTCTTGGGGGGGGGGGGGAGGGGGTGAGACTATTTATCACTCACATGAAAAAGGATTTGGAATTTGGAGCATTTGGAATGAAATGAACAATTAAAAATTTTGGAGAAAAACGGTTGAGTTGACGAGATAAGTTGTCTATTATACATATTGCCCAAAAAATATTTCAATTGCTCAGTTGGAATGAAGTGAACAATTGAACATTTTGCCAAAAAATGTCCATTTGACGAGATAAGGTAAGTTGTCAATTAAACATTTTGCAGAAAATTTTTTAGTTGCTCAGATGGAATGAAGTGAACATTTGAACATTTTGCAGCAAAACGTCCAATACACGAGATATGATAAGTTGTCAAATAAACATTTTTCAGAAAGTTGTTCAATTGCTCAGTTAAAGCAACTGAGCAATCTAACATTTTTCTGTTTTTTGATAAGATTTTATCTTGTACTCTAAACAATTTACTAAAAAATTTCACCTTATAGGGCAAAGTGTTTCTTATGTTGATGGCATTTTTAAGCTTCCGTAGATTAGCATTGAGCGTTTTAATTGTATACCATGTACGGTATTTCTATTAGGCATTTTTTTTACAGTATTCAAAATCATACGAAGTTTTGTATGGTGGAGTATAAGGATCACGAGATACAATTTCTCAATTTGACAAGGAAAACGTGGTAAATATGACTGATTAAAGGTCAATTTTGACCGAAAGTTTTAGGTCACTCACAAATTTCAAGAATATATGAATATTAGAGTGCGACAGTCGGAAAAATTAGAGTGCGACAGTAGGGAATTCCGACTGTCGCACTCAAATTTTCCAACTATCGTCAGTTTTACCAAGATTGGGGGGGGGGGAACACCCCCTACACCCCCTCTAGCGACGTCCCTGGCCGCATGTCTATATATGGCCAAATTCTGTAGGAAAGCTTTTACAATTTTAGAACGTTACCTCTAAATAACTTCCGAATTCATTGATATGTCAGCATATATAACACTTTAACTTGCGCAAATCATTTACGAAATTTCAGGCCTAATCAAAGAGGAAAATTGCAATGTGGGAGTTATTTGGACACAGTGGCATAAAGCGACAGCATCTTACCAGGGCCATGGGCGGCGATCCTGGGGGGGGGGGGAAGGGGGATATATCCCCCCATGAAAATGGGTGGAGGGGATGTAACACACCATATCCCCCCACCAAATGCCAGGGAATAAGAATATTTTCATGCCTTTATATGCATCATCGTGAATGTACGGCTCTTTTTTAGCTTCATTTCTCGCCTACCATAAACGCAGTGCGATATTTTCAAATAAACCGTCTTTATAAAGCAAGAATAGTTGACTGTAGGCTTCATTGGCCCTATAACAACAAAATGTATTATTGCGCCCACCGTATTGATATCGTACATATATGCACCCTCATAGTATTCATATAGGCCCTATAGTAGGCCTACACACGTACATGTATGTTCCCTCGAACAGCTGAGAATCTCATGTTACCAGGGTAATGCTTAATACACGTTTTACCTGGATGCCCTAGCAATCGGTACCTAGGAATGTAACTATGTGTAATTGTGTATTGCATGTGTATAGGCCTATAATAGCCTGCATGAGGCCATTTTCTTCATGGAATAATAGAAAAGAGCTCTCTAACATTCTAACGTAGTGCCTGAAACAAGATTGACAGGGGCAATTTTCCCAAAATAACACCCGATATTAAAAAAAAAGAAGTATTTTGGATCCTGATTATAAGATATTTCGGACATGATATCCCTATAATTGGGTATATGCCGCTTGGAAACCTCGGGAAGTGCCGTTTCCGGCCATCTAGAGGGTTTGTAAATCCCAAAATTTTCTTGTACGCTTCGCGCCAACCCATGGTGGCGCTACGCTTAGATAGTCAACAAGGTCATATCCCCCCCCCCCCACTCTGAAGTACGGATCGCCGCCCATGACCAGGGCTAAAGCAAGGCTGTAATAGGCTTGTAGCAGGTTGGTAGCAGGCTTGTTGCGGGCTTGTGGTTATTGTGGCAGGCTTGTGGCAGGTTTGTGGCAGGCTTGTAGCAGGCATGCACTGTCATCAAAGCTCAACTGAAGCTTATAACCGGACAAACAATCAAAGTAATGAACAATCCCCTAGGCCTACCATGCATTAATGGCACATGCAGTAACGTTCAAACAAGGAACGAAGAAAATTGTGACTATTTCCCATTTTCCAGAAAACTTCTAGGAAACATCCTGAATGAATCGCATGACACTCATTAAAGAAGTAATAATTTAGTGGTCATTTAAATTGGTCAAGTACTCTTTGGACCGCGCAAGACGCATTATGGTACTCTTCTACAATGTCCTTAGAGTTCATGTTAATCATCGGTTTGGTGATCCAAGGCGTGCTGCGTGGATTAGGGCCCAAAGCTTTTTCATGGTCCCGTTACACTCATTAAAGCAGTAATGATTTAGTGGTCATTTAAATTGGTCAAGCACTCTTTGGACCGGGCAAGACGCATTATGGTACCCTTCTACAATGTCTTTAGAGTTCCGATGATTCATTAGTTGGGTGGTCCAAGGCGTTCTAGTCGTGATTAGGGCCTAAAGTGATTTTTTTCAGGTCCCGTTACATTAATTTAAGAACTGATGAAGTAGTGGTCAGTTTAGTTGGTGAAGAACTATTTGGACCGGACAAGATGCATTATGGTACCATTGTTAATAGTCATTAGAGTATATGACCCATAGATAAACCTCTTACCACGACCAAATGTTGAACATTTTGTAAGAAAGCTTTTGTCATGCCAGAGGTGTTACGTCGATACCATCGTAGAATACGTAACTGAATAGGTAGCAGTTTCTCATTCGCGAATGTCGAACGAGGAACGGGGAATAAGTATTTACCTTCACACCGGTGGTTTACTTTCATAATAAAGATGGCCATAGCTATGGGGGCCTTGATATCGTGATATGCATGTATGGTATTGGCTGTGCCTCGTGTACTACATAAAACGTTCCTTGGAAACGTGCCAAAAAAAAGTTTAACCAACAGGTGTTAGACAGGGGAAGCGCTCACAGTTGTTTGGCAAGGTACCTGGGAAAATTCCCAGGTACTGCACGAACACCGGCGGGAAATCTGCAGTGTGTTCGCGGGAAATTGAACAAGGTTTTCCAACATTGGCTTGAGAGATTCAGCGGGCTTGCGGCGGCGATGCCTTTGAGTGTATTAAATAATTATGATGCTATTTTGGGATGTTTCAAGTGAGAAATAAAGACACCCAGACACTAATAAATGTTTCTGGTTTTTTATTATCATCTTTTTTTCAATTTTATTTTCTCTTTGGCTCTTTCTCTAACCTTGTTTTTTTTTTTTGCTGCGTGTGAGATTTCACTCGAGTTATCAAGATTTCCCGGCAAGGGGCTTCCCGTTTACCGACCTTTTACAGGCCTGTTAAATAGTGAATGCGAAATTTTATTAAGAACACAAATATACTTGCTTATTAAAAGAGAGATCAAAATGGTGGAAAAGTGAGTGCAAAATTGTTTTAAAACTTCAGGCCATTGGATGCTTATTGCACTTTGCAATAATAGACAACAACCAAAATTTGGCAAATAATTTTTCTTATTTTCTGAGCTTTACAAGCTGCTAACTTTTACAAATTTGGTATAAGTGAATGCGGAATTTCTCTTTAAAACACAACTAAAACTTGTTTGTTCAGAGAGAGATCAAAATGGTGGAAAAGTAAATGCAAAATAGTTTTTAAAAATTTAGGCCACTGGATGCTTCTTGCACTTTGCAATATTGGAGCAACACCCAAAATTTGGAAAGGATTTTTTCTTATTTTCTGAGCTTACAAGCTGTCAAAATTTGGTATTAGTGAATGCAAAATAGTCTCAATAGTGCGATAAGTGCATTTTGTTTGGCAATAATGTCTATATAATGAAAATCTAGGCCAACAATTCTATGAAAAGTGATTCGAGATGAATGTTGCATGGCATACAGCTCAGACAAAAAAGTGTTTGTTCCTTTATCAATAATTTTGGCTGTCAAATATACAAATGTGACATAAATAAATGTAAAATATTGTTAAGAACACCAGAGGTGCAATTTTCCATGATATGAGAAAAATTTCAAGAAAAAGGAAGGGCAATATTTTTATCTTAATTGAGGCCATGGTGATTAGCTTGGCACCAGTGCACATGTATAGCAAATACTGTAGTGATGAGACCTTGATTTGATGACAGTATTAAAGTCTTAATGAAATGGTTTTACACAAGCTTGCTTCTATTTTTGGATGTAGGGTGGTTTATTTAGGTGCAAATTAGTCAAACTTGGCAAAAAAGAAGGGAAAATTTGATTATTTTCACATTGTCAACAGAGTAAAGACTGCAATATTCACAAAGCCATTGAAATAATTTTTCATTACTTCTGAGGAGAAAAAGTTGAAGCTAAGTACAGGCTTTACTTTAATAGAGATTCCATCGATTCAGTTGGCAGTCTTATGTCAGTTCTATTTTAAGTAGTTCATTTCAGTGGTAAAATGTCACATTATTCCTGTCAATTTTGTGACAGTAAAGATTATAGATATCCTTTTGTGTAAGTATTGATACACAATATCCTGCTCAATCGTCTAAATATGAATTACATTAATTAACTACATAGTGAAGACCGCCATTTATTAGCTGTCACCAAGCAGACAGTGTAATGTATGCAATTGCTATGCACATGGATTAAACATAATCATCGCTACCCATGGCATGAGAAAGCATTTATACCACATGTCAACCAGTGTAAGAACAATGGTCTGCCTGTTAAAGGCCTTTTTGGTTTTGATGATAATCGTAACATTTGAATTTATGATGGCGTATGTGTGCGTGTGCGTGCGTGTGTGTGCGTGCGTGCGTGCGTGTGTGTGTGTGTGTGTGACTGAGTGCGTTTGTGACGCCCAGCTAGTAAACACGATATCTCAAGAAGGGAAGATTAGACCAATTTCATACTTAATGTGTAGATGTACCACATTGAGTACAATAAGCCTATCGTGGGGAATCATGGGGAGACCTCATATTTGGTGTGTAGGAGTATATACTGTACCACATTTAGTACAAGAAGCCTATTGTTCCTTGTTGAAGTCAAAGGTCATTTGGACTCACCGGTGGTCAAATTGTGAAAACCTTGGAAACACGATACCTTAAATGGGAAGCATGGGCAGACTTCATATTTGGTGTGTAGGAGTATCTCAGACTGTAAAAGAAGCCTATTTTTGGTGGAGTCAAAGGTCATTTGGGGTCACCAAGGGTAAATTGTGAAAACCTTGTAAACACGATATCTCAAGGAAGGAATCATGGGGAGACCTCATATTTGGTGTGTAGGAGTACCACCGTCATACTGTAAAAGAAGCCTATTTTCGGTGGAGGGCAAAGATCATTTGGGGTTACCAGGGGTCAAATTGTCAAAACATTGTAAACACGATCTCAATACTGGAAGCTTGGGCCGACCTCTAATTTAGTGTGTAGAAATACCACATTGAGTTAAAGAAGCCTTTTGCTTTTGGTGGAGGTCAAAGGTCATTTGGGGTCACCAGGGGTAAATTGTGAACACCTTGTAAACACGATATCTCAAGGAGGGAATCATGGGGAGACCTCATATTTGGTGTGTAGGAGTACCACATACTGTAAAAGAAGCCTATTTTCGGTGGAGGGCAAAGGTCAATTGGGGTCACCAGGGGTCAATTGTGAAATCATTGTAATCACAATATCTCAATACTGGAAGCTTGGGCCGACTTCTTTTTTAGTGTGTAGAAATACCACATTGAGTTAAAGAAGCCTCTTGTTTTTGGTGGAGGTCAAAGGTCAATTGGGGTCATCAGAGTTTGAAACGTGAAACCCTTGCAAACATGTACACCCTAACTATACATTACGTCACATTCACAAAGAAAATTGCTCATGAAACATCATCGAAACCACAAAGAACTTTTGCATTTTGTTTAAACATGTAATCAGGCCAGACCTTTTACTAGTAAATTATGTCTAACAGGATTAATAAACCCAGGAAACTTAGTTTAGAGTTATAGTTGATAAGTTCGCATAGTTTTCAATAATTAAATGTTTCATATGCATTCTTTTTCATGAAGCTGTGTAAAACTCATAGTGCAGTAGCTGCACATAAAATTTAGTGTATACACCAATCTTAAAAGAAGTCTTTACAGTGCACATGGACTTTGATTATTCAGGCATTTGAGCTGCAGCACATGTGGTTCAGCTGTGCATCTTACAAGCATTCACCATACTTTCCAGCCTATAGTGCTTCTAAGTTACTGTAGTAGTGTATTGATTCAGTCCTGTCTGATTTACCATATCTAATGCAAGATTGTAGGATTAAATAAATGAATCTGTAAGTAAAAACCTGTGTAAAATACAGCACTGCCTCAATGGTTGACATAGTATTTAATATGTTAACTCATGAAAAACAACACTGTTAATAATTAAGGAGAATGTAAGAGGTAAGAATGGGGTAGGGAGAGGGTGATTTGTGTGTGTTTTAATGTTACTGACCACCTACATTGTACAGAGTTGAAGACATTTTAAGTAGTTTACGTCCATGATCACATTCCCACACAATCATGGGTCATAATGTAGTGTTTACTGGTTAAAGTTGGAGAATAATGTTTAGCTCAATAAACTTTCATTTTAGGTTGGTGGCGCCATGAATAAATCTACAACAATCTGACTGATACAACTTCATGTATTGAAGGATGTTCCTGTACAGCATAAAAATCAATCCATCCAATTGTCAGCTTTTAATACTTTTAATTTATTCTGAAATAAATATATTCCATTGTAGTTGAAGGAACTCAGATAAACCACAGTCACATAATCAACACCTTCATCATAATAAAATCTTCTATGAATATGTGTTGCTGTCTCAATGCCTCAAATTTCTACTTCTATTTTGTTTTATGGTCTGCTATATGTATTTGATTTAATATTGTGTCTTCCTTTTTGTTATAGAGTGACATCATGACTTTTCAGAACCTCCTGATGTGCTCAGAGTCATTGGTTGAGAAAAAAAGCTGTAAGAAGCTACTTGACTACTTTGAAGTTCCAGCTAAGAAATCAAAGGGCTTTATAAAGAGTGATACACCCTTTTCATCTCTTGTCCACTATCTGAAAGAGGCAGGGAAGGTTTCTGTTGATGACATCAACTATTTAATGAGAGCATGCTCTGACAAAGGACTGAGTAAATTGATGGTAGTTTTGACCCTCTACCAACAAGCTCAAGGTATGTTTATATCAGAGAGCTTGAAAGTTAAATATGCTATGAACTGAAAAAAAATTCAAATGCATTGCCAACACATATAATAGATGCAATTTTAGGTAATATATCATTGTATTAACTTATCTTTATTAACCCATTGTTGATAAGAAAAAGACCCTCCATCAACACCATTTGATACAAATAATGTGGTAAATAAGTTGGGGAAAAATCTAATAACAGCAATTGCCTGTAAAATACTTAAAACCCAGAAAGAGAAACCAATGTAGATGTCAAGGTCTTACATAACAGTCAAATCTTTGGATAGGTATGTAACTTATAATAGGATATACTCAAAAGTTTATGTTCAGACAAGATTGGTAAAATTTGGGAATTTCCTTTCCTTTTGAAATTGATAACTCAATATCTTTGATAGATTGGAGGTTCATTGAAGGGTCTTAACTTTGGTAAATTGCTCAGAAGTAGGGCCAAAATCAAAACCAAGTCAATTTGCAGTGCCACCTCTAATAACATGCTAAAGTTGGACACAAATTTGAGCTCACTAAATTTGGTGCAAGTTTGTCACAATATTTTCCGGAAAGGTTGTACAGCATAAATAATTAACATACATTGAACTGTGTATATTAACATAACCAAATCTCTTGGGTTGAAGAAAATCTTTAACCATGTTTGCATCTTATATGTTTGTTTCAGATTCAAAGTTTACCAAAACAGTACTAAAAGATCAACTAAAGGCATTAGAAGACAAAAGACAGTTACTCTCTCACAAACTAACTGAATCAGAAAATGAAAAACAACAGCTCACTGACAGACTAAAGATAACAGAGGAGGAAAGACAACAGCTGTCTGAAAGACTAAAGACAACAGAGGAGGAAAGACAACAATATACATCGACGGCAACAGAGGAGGAAAGACAACAATTCAAAGATACATTGAAGGCAACAGTGGAGGGAAGACTTCAGCAGCAGAAAGAGGTTAGATTTCACATATCATGTGATTATAGATATCTGATGACCACGGTACCTAATTTGGGTCATGAGAAATTTATTTACTATCAACAAGATGACCTCTCTGTTTGATCTAGTGGTGTAACAGTGAGTTTGTAGTTTACCATTCCAAACACAACATGTTTTTTTTCAGAAATTAGGGAATGTTTATGATGTCAACATTAGAGGTCTAATGATAAACATATTTACAGCTCTTTGTCTCAAGGATTTTTGTGCAAGCGTGATATTTAGTTAATATGATGTAAATTTTAGTATTTACATATTAATAGAGGTCAAAGGTCATTGAGGGTTAAGCAAGGTCAATCAATGTATGTAAAGGTAAGACAATCAAGAAGTGGAAATTTAAAAAAAGATCCTTCTAGGCGTAAAACTTTCACATCACAAGTAAAAGATCTCTATTGTATTTAAATCTTTAAGTTCTTCACCTAGTATACAGGTCTCTCTTGATTCACACAGGTAAAAATATTTAATTTCTTTATATCAGTGACAGATCTTTCAGAGGGATGCAATGTATGGTGGAATGTTTTGTTTATATGGAAGTTCTCTACTAAACTGAAGTTATACCACATTGTCCCAATTGTTAAAGTTCACTAGCAAAACTATGTATGTGCTATTGCACAATATGTAGTAGATTAAATCATATTATGGGACTCATTGACCATCAAAACATAAAATTAATCAAACAAATTTATATAATTGAACGTCTGTCCTTCAATGTGATAGGGCTACATTCATTTTACAAAGACAGTTGTTCGGCCACCATTCCTGGAAGTTTCTTTTGGAAGTTAGGTCACAGATCTCTGCATTAATTTACTTTGAACATGTGATTTCTCTGAGGCAGGTAGTAAATGTGCAGTAGTCACATCCTCAGGTAAAGATCAAAATATTATCAGTTCAGCCTGCCTGAAAATAATGTGAAGGAATTTGTCAACTTGGAGAATATGTTCCCTTTAGACCTGAGATACTTCAATGCTAGTATACATTTTAATATGTGGCAAGTAATCACTGGGAGGTGCATCCCTCTTGTCTCATTCACTGTGCTATTTACATTACAGGAGCTGGAAGAGGCTAAATCAAGTCTGAGAGCTACAAAAGATGAACTTGTGAAGTCTCAACTGGAATATGCCACAGAATCCATGGCCTTACAAGAGGTCTTGAAGCAGACTAGGGAAGCCTTGAATCAGCAAGAATTGGTAATGCCCCTTTCATACTTTCCCAGATCGGGCAACGATTTGGAACAATCCGTAGTGCAAAGCGATGATGCGCATCCAGAACGGGTTGTTACGGGTTGATATGGGTCCAGTATGGGTTACTACGGCGTTGTTACAGGTTGATAAGGATTGTTACAGATAGATTCCCGGGTCTATCCCGTATATGTACGTATAACTTACGGGTTCCAATATTGTTTTCTACGGGCTGTTACATATCAATGACGGGTTTAATATTACCAACCCTTCACAACATGTTCAAACCCGTAGCAAGTTGTATCAAGCCGTAGTGTATACGTGCCAATACTTGGCACGATCTGTTTCTATATGTAACAACAGATCACATGATCACACCTTACATGGTCCACTACATAGGGTTGCTACATAGCGTCTACTGGTTGTCTACTGGTTCTACGGGTCCTCCTACAGTGTTTTTGATCCTTGGTTAGACTCGAAAGTGTTTAAACAATTTCAATACTTTTCCACGTATCTGAAGGCCGCTACAGAT
Source organism: Apostichopus japonicus (assembly GCF_037975245.1). NCBI lineage: Eukaryota > Metazoa > Echinodermata > Holothuroidea > Aspidochirotida > Stichopodidae > Apostichopus > Apostichopus japonicus. The sequence continues at coordinate 8,953,444 of NC_092583.1, forward strand.
CGGTACGGGTTGCCACAGATAGCTACGGAACATCCCGGTTCATGGTAGATCAGACCCATGGATCATGTGCCGGATGTACCGATCAGGCAAGACCGGGCGTGTGATCTGGTAAAGTGTAAAATGTGCTTTAAAAGTATGATTAAGTTTAGTAAGTGAATTATTACTATAGAATCGTGTGTATGTGCACCAGTTTACCATCAGTAGAAAAGAAGTTTATGAAGTTTGGAAAATATTGTGACTAGACTATACTAATGTGTTGAATTTATGATAAAATATTCCACAGTTGAAGGTATTACAAGGTGACAACATAATCTTGAGCTTTACCGAAAATAGTTCAATGAGTTAAGAAATGTTCTTTATTTATGCCCGATTTGATTACATGCAGTGTAAAGTTAGTATGAGTACATTCACATATGCTAAAATCAGTTGGTTGTTTCAGCTGAAGACATAACTGGTGTAACTTGACAGTTGATAGATAGGAAAACAGTTTTTTTGGTTACTTGCCAGGCAGGCGCATAACCTATTCAGTCAAGTTGGCTTGTGCGTGTGTGTGTGTGCGCAAGGGTGTGCTGTGTACATGTGACGCCCTAGCAATTGTAAACACATTATCTCAAGATCGGTAACCTCTGCAGTTATTTGGCATGTGGCTTCCCCACATGTCATAAAAATAACCCTATTGGTTTTGGTGCTGGTCTAAAAGTAATTTCGGGTCAGCAGATGGCAAAATGTGAATATCTAAAAACATCTCCAGAACGTGAACATCAAAGGAGTTCATATGTATTGTAGGATAGCCTTATGAAGTTTAAACATTTTTCTTCACAATTTGGTGTACGTCAAGAATTCATTTAAGGTCACCAGGGATAAAAATATCTTCAAAATAGGAAACTTTGTTGGCTCTATTTAGTAGCTTCCTTAACATGAGTACAAGAACCTTATTGCTTGTGGTGGAGGTCAAAGGTCATTTGGGGTCATCAAAGGTCATATTCTTTAAAGCCTTATGAACAAACCTTGTAAACATGATATATATCAAATGTGTTACATGACATAGCTCATATCTGGCATGTGTCTTCCTTATAGTGAGTACAAGGAACCGTTTATTTTGGGTGGAGGTCAAGGCAAATAAGCGCTGGGAGGCGTTAGTTTCAGTTTATCAAATAAGATATCGTTTCTATGTATTTATTTGCAGGCTTCATATGCATCTGCTCCGGGGGAAGAAACCCTACATGAAGAAAATGTAACTTCAGACATATCACAGAAATCAAGTTTGGCAGGTAAGATCATAATGTAAAGATAATTACTGCTGCTCAATGTAAATATCAAGCAGGCAGTACAATGTTTCCTTATATCAGTCTGTTTGTTCTTAAACATTCCTACCTGCATATCTTCAAAGCTGCCAGGGGGATGTAGGAAGAGCAGTGGGGGAGCTAGGGGTATTGGTCGGGGGGCAGGAATGGTCCGTAGGGGCGCTTTCGACACTACCTAAGCGGAGCGCCACCACAGGTTGGCGCGGAGCGTACAGGCATTTCTTCAGTAAAGATCCTCCCTAGATCGCCGGAAAAGACCCTTTCCGGACCTTGCTAATTTGCAGATATACGACGAATAAATAGGTGTCATCGCCATTTGTGACAACTCAAAAGTTTATATGAGTGTTGAAAGTACATGCGCTTCATCACAATGTGAGTGCTCATGTTTTCGTAGCCCTGACACAATGCCTGTTGTGCCTATTAGGTATTCTGGACCTGTAAATGCCAACAATACCACATCTGGGGGACGACATTTTGCCAACACCTATATTGGCAGAAATATGTCACATGATAGTATGATACTTAAAATATACTACTATAAATTGAAAAAGAAGCATACCTCAACGAACAATCATTCATGAGACATGGGAGCATTCACATCCGACAAGCACAAAAAGTGTTTTCTTGGCTTCATTTTCCTCCCCTTTGATTTTGAGAATCGATCAATCACCTTGTCCAAATGAAGTTGGTCAGCTACAATATATTGCGCTCCATGCTTATGATAGCAAGATTATAGAGCCTAGTCTGACACATGGTTGATCGAAGGTAGTTTTTTTTATCAGTTTTATCCTACAAATAACCTACTGCACTAATCAACACACTGATCATGGACTGCATGCCGACTAAAAGTTGGCTTTCATTACTATTTCAGCCACTGTGCGTGGCGTATCGTCTAAAAATAGATCAAAAACCCCGAGCAGTTCATGGAAATAGTTTTGTACAACGGAAAGTGCCGTAAATTAAAGACCGCTGTTAGAGCATTTTGTCAGAAAATTACACCACCAAAATGTGACAAATGCCAATTGGTAGATCAGAGCACAATAAAAAAATCAATAATCGCGAAGAAGTAAAAAGTGTTAAAAGCTGAAAAGGACGCCAGCAGCCCATTTGAGTCCATCAGGGGGGTGGGCATCCGCCCCCTGACTGTATGGATGCTCCGCCACTGAGGAAGACGGATCGAGGGGGTGGGGTGGGCCTTTTGTCAATTAAATTAGTGTAGATGCATTGTCAATCACGTTGAGATATTACAATTCTAGTGAGCTGTGCACAGGTGTCAATATATCAAGGGGTATTACTGAAACAGGTAACTTCTTTATTAAAAGCAAATAGTCCAGAGATAATTTAATTTGTGACATATTATGCCAGATGCAGACTTGGTACGGATATGATTGTACAAGATGTGTAGTCTACCTTGTTAATCTATTCCTGGTTCTGTCGGATCTTCTTTCTTACCTGAGATCATTGAAGCTATACACTGGTACTAATTTACTACTAAAGTTTCTCCTTACTCTACTGTGTATTGATGAGTGTTTATGAAGATGGAAACAATAATATATATATATATATATATATATATATATATATATGTGTATATATATATATATATATATATATATATATATATATATATATACATATATACATATATATACATATATATATATATATATATATATATAAATATATATATATATATATATATATATATATAAATATATATATATATATATAAATATATATATATATATATATATATATATATATATATATATATATATACAAGAAGCGTACAAGAAGACTTTTGTTTTTGGTGGAGGTCAAACGTCATTTGGAGCCACCAGTGGTCATTTGTGGTGTGTAGAAGAACCACATTTAGTACAAGAAGCCTATTGCTTTTGGTGGAGGTCTAGGGTCATTTGGGATCACCACCTTGAAGGGAAACTTTGGCAGACCTCATACTTAAGGAACCTAATATTGGTTTTGGTGGAGGTAAAGGTCATTTGAAGTAAACAAATGCCAAAACTTTACTTCAATCCCCTCTTACCTGTCTCTCTACGCTAGAACACCTTCCTTATCATAATATTACAAGGGAACCTTGGACAGATCGCAATTGTTTTGGTACGTAATTGTACCACATTGAGTACAAGAAGCCTTATGTTGTGGGCAGAGGTCAATGGTCATTTGAGTTCACCAGGTGTCAAATTGTGAAAAACATGCTTTACACAATATTTCAACAACGACAGATTTCATATGAAGTATGTTGATGTATCTATCTCGTTTAGTACAAGAAGCCACATTGTTGAGGTCAATGGTCATTTCAGGACAGCCTGTGTCATTGTGAAGTTTTTGTTGTCACATCATACTGCTTTTCACTGTATTACTCAGATCAAGTTTGTTGTACACCATCACTATACATTATGTCAGATTCACGAAGAGAACTGCTCATGTTACATCATCAAAACCACTATGCATTTTGCATTGTGGTAAAGAAAATGTATTTTGTTGTTATAGATTATTGCGATATAAAGCAATCTAATAATCAAATGATAAATAGGAAAATGTGATCTTATCCATTATTTATTAACCAATTGGTTATTAACCATTATTAACCAAATTTATCAATTGGTTTGTTGTGCTGAGTGTGATCTTTAACTACATTTTATGATTTTTTTTATTTTCTTAACATTTCAGCTGATTATGGCAGATTGATGGTCAATGTTGCTGAAGATCTTACTCTAGACAGCACTCTGAAATTAGCAACTCTGTTTGGTCTACCACCGGCAGAAACTGATATGCTACGCCGGGTTTCTCTGATAGAGACACCAGGAATCACTCTGATTAAATTCATGAAAACACGAAACATCATCAACATGTACGATGTCACTAACCTACAAAAGGGTTTGGTTTATATTCAGCGAAACCAAACAAATAAATACCTATTAGCCCCATATCAGGCTAAAATTGACCCCTTTCAGTTTGAAGAAAACCAATCACCAGAACTGCTTGACTGGCCAGGTAAGAACAAATATAAGGATGGAATCAGAATACATAACAAAAATAGTACAGTACAGTAAAACTCTAGAAATATGTGTTAGTCAGGAGTTAATATTCAGCTTTCAGGTAATGTGTTGATTTAAACTACTGTATTAACTATCACAGTCTATGTTAGGTTAAAAGAATCAAGTAGATCTTTTGACCAATTATTTTTTGCCATTTGGTTCATATCTTTATCGTAAATAAGATTGAAAATACAAAGAATATCCCTAGTTTAGGGCTCAAGGATGAGCCAAGGATCCATTTAAGCCATCTGGTGACCCTCAGACACCATGCTGGATTATTTTGATACTCCTGTTGTCTGCTGCCACTTGTCAAATTCGATAACAACATAAAGCTTGTGTAACATATCTATTACATTTTGTTATTATGATTCCTTCAATAATACCTCTTTCATAAATCAATAGCAAGGCTATTTTATTGTTGAAGAACGTTTTATTCACGAGGCTCAGTATGGAAAATTTGTTTTTTTGTATGTCAAGGCTTCAGTTACCAGTGTTTCCATTATATTATTTTTAGCTGAAAATGATACATTTGTCCCTGATGACAAATCGACACCAGCACAAGGTTCTGAAGAAAGAGAGGAATATCATGACCGTAGTAAAGGAAGTGTGATGGAGAGATCAGAGAGAGAAGAACTACCAAAACAAAGAAAAGATTCAAAAATACTTGAAATGATGCAGAATCACGCATACATTGAACATAGGATAAAGTGTGAAGGTGGAACCATTAGCGTCGTGGGGGTACATCTGACTATTCCTGAAGACGCTTTATCATGTGAAGATGTAATTTCTGTTAAAGTGATCTATGTTCCTGACATACACCTCCCTGGAAGTGCTCGTAGAGGCAGAATGACACCCCTGATAAAACTAGAGCCAGAAGGACTGGCCCTCAACAAGCCAGCCCATCTGACTATTCCTCACTCGGCTATTATCCCTGAGCCAGATCGACATGATGTTATCATCTTCACTGGTCTGAAAGATGAAGAAAATTTACAAGAAGGTAAAAATGGTGAACAAAGAGCACTTTAAATGCATTTGATGAATTTACCAGGAGAATTAAAATTAGTTAAATACTCAGAATCAGTATGGTAAAATATATCTTACTTAATAATCTCTTAATAGTTACTGTATTTAGGATTACCAAGTAATATATTTTGTATAATATTACTTATCATAGGTGAAATCACTTGGACTGAAGAGAAGTCTGTTGATTCGAAGCTAGATCCGGAGAAGATCAGTCTTGATATTAACATCCTGAGCTACGTCTTTGTTAATTTAGTCAGCCAAGAAACGGAACAGAAGCATATATTCCGTATTGTTCCATTTATTGACGGGATACTTGATACCAAAGATGATGTCTTTATAACTGTTTGTTTCTGTAAGGACAGTGATGAAGAGTACAAGGTGAGGATAATCTCCTGTTACCATGGTGATATGTGTAGCAGTTTGAGGTAAATTCTGCTTTGTATTGTGATCTATAAGTCGGATACAGGGAATCTTGCTTTCTTTCATGATTTGTAAGATGAATTTTATCATGTTGTATTGGCCAATTATGAAGTGATTGGTTAAGGGTGCATTTATGTGACATACAGTATTTATTGATCCACAATAGCACATAAAAAGGAAAACATTGTTACATTTGTAATACAAACATTTACGCTGAATTTGCAACAAGGAAGAGGATCTGATAAAAACAAGCAACATTAATTGGTAATTTTATTCATTTAAGGGAACAGAAGCTGCTGTTACTTGCTATAGCAGTATTGATGAAGAATAGTGAAGCCGCACAACAAATTGCATAATTGGCTCTGTTTTGCTTTTAATTAACTTGTCCATGCTCTTATGTTTTAGTTGTTGTTAGAGGACTACCAGTCCAAACTGAGTCTAGGATCCTATACAACATGTCCAGTTACCCGGACATTGAATGACTGCAGAGATTATGCCTCTTACATTGATCTGATGATGTCATCGCCCGGTGATAGTTACCATCTGATGAAGGAAGAATCAAGAAAGGTTTGTTATCACCAATGCTATTCAAATTTGTCTCCTAACATTACATGTAAGACTTATAGTTAAGGATTGCTTACCTAAACTGATCAAAATGTTGTAGTGGTTAGCATTTTAGCCCTACAACTACTACTTTATGGTTATAAAAAACCCCAACAATGACCAGAATCTATGCGCAACTTCTGGTGGGCAGTGTGGTTGAGCAGAATTTTGTGAGGGTTTGTATTTTCGGTTCATAATTTGTGAAGTTCGGTCCTATATTGTATCACATGGTTCCATAAAAAGCTTCACTCACCATTGCTGCACTCAGGTGATGATCAATTGGGATGTCTTTAATGCACCTCACTTTGTATTTAAAGTATTGTTGAGATGATGTGGCAAACTCTCAGTTGCTGGAGTGGGATGTTAATAAGGTGGCTGTCCTGTGAGCAGGAATGAGTGAGACAATTACATGCCCTCCTAGTAATTCTCTGAACACTCATCGAAAACAGAAGGTTGACATAGCTGGTATACATCTACAATCACATGAACATCCATGGCTCGATTTTATTTCTGAAAGGTTCCTATCCCATGGGACATAATAAAGCTGAATGATGTTATGGCATTCTTTATTAAAATAGAGAGTGTAATCTTCATTACCTGCCCATGAAACACAAGGATATTTTACAAAGGGGGTGACCGACCCCTTGAGCATATTTGTTTGTATGTTTTTATGATATCGCTAGTAATTTCAAGCTTAGATGCAACTTACAAGGCCTGGGAAGTGCCATTTACAGCAATCTGGGAGGCATTTTCATCCACAATTTTCTTGTACGCGTAGCGCCAACTCATGGTGGTGCTACGTTTAGATAGTTTTCAATGCAGAATCTATGGCTCTGATGGTTTGCCGGTCATCGACATTCGAACTTGCCCAGGTTCACTTCACCATGGGAACGAAAGAGTTTTATCAGTCGAAATTTATGATTGGTTGCCTTTTTAATAAAATGTTATCGTAAACACAAACATAAGCGACGTTGGATACTTTTCCTACTGTATATGTAGCGTTTCTATTTTGCACTCCTGGCACGATGCCAAACAAAATATTTCGAAATGCAGTGTATTGCTTTTTCCACAAGGGCCATTGCTGGTATCTTATATTGAAAGTACATAGGCCTCTTCGTCTTCGTCTTCGATACGGTGACACATCCGCAAAAGGGACAATATCTCACCACACACACGTCAAGAGAAAAACTAGTTAAATCTGACCCGAGTACTGATATAAGTGACAGGATTCACAGAACCACTGGAACTACTAATGAGGTCTGAAGGCAGACTATTCCAATCCCTAATTGTATTTGGAAAAAACTATACTTATAGCAATTGGTACTGGCATACAGTTGGCAGAAATGCATATCATGCATGTTCCGACTCCTACGCAGAGGCTTTCTTAGGCAGTCAATAGGGATCTGAGCCTGACCATAGATGCCCTTAGCAAATAAGATGATGGCCGCGTTTTTTTTCCCAGGACGAACGTGGGTTTCAGGTTTTTCAGGAATTTACAAATTCGTTTGAAATCACAGTTAGGGTTTGGAAAGTGGGTTAAGGAAACAGATTCTATGAAATTTCAGGATTGTCGTTCATAATCTGGGGTCAAAACTAGGAAAAAAGATTGAGAACATGTTTTTTTGAAAAAGCGTCACATGTTTGGAATCCAGGGATTTGATTGGCCGATGCCCACGTTCGTCCTGGGAAAAAAATACGCGGCCTGGCCATTCAGAAAGTGTTGAAAAATCGTGTAAGGTGAATTAATGATTTGAACAAAGTCAAAGGTGATACAACTTTGAACACAAAATTGCTGCGAAGAAATATATTGAAGTAACGTCATGTTTTGACAAAAGCATTCAATGTACAATAACTATTTACTAACCTTTTGAAACAAAAATTCAAGCAGAAGGAGTGGGGAGCAGTAACACGAAATAAGAGAAATATCGACATATTGATGATAATGGCCATCGTTTTACCTAGGCTCAAAACGTCGCACAAAATATTTTTCAAAACAACGGTACACATGAAGTAATCCAATAAATCCCAGACTGAACAACGAATATAAATACGGTACACTACAGCATCGTTACTTTAATGTTTACCTCCTGCCGACACAACCGAAAATGTTTAATGTTTAATATGTAACACGGAGATACGTATTGAACTTTTAAAAAAAAATAATTTCAATGTTTTAACATGTCACTCCCGTAGCTCCTTAAAAGTTGCTAAGCTTTTTATTGATAACGCCGAACGTACCGCCATTACCAGACACACAAGGCGCCACGAAATGTAACACTGTTTAAAAAGTCGGAAACATCTGAAAGTACTAGTAATATGCAAATGTAACGAACGTTTTACCCCTACGTTAAGTGTATTTTTTCTCACCGTTCAATCGTCCGGTTATTTTCCTTTTTTTTATCTTCAATGGTTATCGAAGTTTGTTTTTGACAATGAGGAAATGTTATTCGCAAAATTTGAACATATTGAGAAACAAATCCCAGGGCGTAAAATGTCACGAACATACTTGAACTTCCAGGAATTCAGGGTAAAGCTCGTTGCTGCAAAGGTTGAGCTCACACGCGCTAAGCAAGGTACCTGGGAGACTGCTTGGGCCACCCCTCCTCTCTTACGAGACGGGTTAATATAGTGTTGCAGGTTTTTGGCAGTTTGCCAGGGTTGTAACAACTCCTTGTTAGGTCAGAATGGAATGCAAATTAACAGGTGTCAGGCTTGTGAGCAGAAACCAGGACATGACCTAGATTTCCAGGGTAGTCAATATTCCGCGCGCGCACCTGCAGTTGGGATATTTGGTGATCACGTTTTAGTACGCAAGACATGGGAAAACGAAAACCTCAAATGAAACTGTTGGAATACGTGGATTTTACTCTTCTGATGTTCGGTTACAACTGGTTCTTTTATAATGTCAAGTTGAATGGAGCTGGTAAGCATCTTAGCGCCATTTTAAATTGTGCTCGAAGACTTTTGTCATGGCCAATCAGTCTGTGGATCCTAAATGTTTTTTATTTGGCAAACGGACATTCAAGGGAAAAAGTCATGCAATTGGAAACTGTTTTCCTACATTCTAAGAAGTATAAGTTTTTTTTACGTAACACCTCTTTTTTTGTTCAAAGTTTTGTTTTAGCATAGGCCTACTCAAATCAACTGAGGGAGAACAGAATGTTCAATGAAGGTTTACATATTTTCATATGAAAGGTCCGCCGTTTTGCGGCAAATTCTCTGCCTCTTTCAATACATATTTTCCAATAACACACTTCTTGCGACAAAGAATTACCATACGTTTGAGTTGTTCTTTTTTTTCAAATAAAATATTGTTTCTCGTACGAAATCTGAAAAAAAAACGGGAGGCCATTATTTTTTCTTTTCATTGCTTTAATACTAGTTCGGAATACGTGGCTTCCTTTACAAAATATTATTTAATGATAGTTTAGATTGCTTGTAATCCGAATAGACAGCCGGGATTCAACCGGCCCTGCTTCAGTTCCAACGAACCAACGGTAAATTAAATAAAAATTGACAACGAAACGCTTAGTAATACTTTATTATTTCTTCAAAATGTTGACAACTATTCAAAGTAAACTAATCCTCCGTGGAACAGAACCTCTACAACTGAAAAATAAAGTCGGGGAAAGAAACACTGAATAGAAACCCAATTAACAAAAAACATTCTATGCCATCAAACACTTTACCTTCGTCCCCTTCGCTGCAAAGTGAATATCACCTCTTAAACTACGATGTAAGAAACGGCTGTTTTAAACATCTCACTAACTCTTTCGGCGACTTTAATCCCTATTCATTGAGCACAATAGCATTTCCTGCGTATAAACTCGTAGAGGGATTATACGCGGTGTCTACGCGGCAATTTCTTTGTCAACGAGTTTATACGCGAGTGTACGTGTTTATACGATTCTGTGCGCGTACACATGTCCAGTTATACGTGAGCGGTACTGTAGTCTGCCTACAGGTTCGCCCCTCCCTTGGCAAATTCCTGGCTACGCGCCTGCTTGGGGGTTCCTGACCAGTTTTTCCATAATTCTTTTCTATGTATGTGGCATTGCGTCTTTGAATACATATCAAGCATTCTCATCCTTAGTATAATTGATTTTCAATATCCTTTATCCATTAGCATGTAGACATTGATCACCTCTGTGCTGCCAGTAGAGTCTCTCATCAGTTCAGACTTAAAAGAAACAATGATGGAAACACTGACATGGTTGATGTGAAGTTAAAAGTATCACAACATGAGAAGAACCAGACAGCCCTTATCCTCAAAGCAAAGGTGAGTTGTGTTTGCTGATTGTCTTCCAACTGTTTTGGTTCTAGTATGTTTCTTCATTATGTAATATTAAGTGGCATCTTCTCTCTGCTGATCATTTCTTTGCTTATCGTAATGTCCTGTCTGTTGGAAGTCTTGCAACTGTTTTCAGGTATACTGAATAATATAGTGCTGTGAATGAATTCTAGTTATTTGTTGGCATGTTCTCTCATGAATCATTTTCTTTGTAAACTTGATGGTGTATGACAATTGAATTTAATTGAATTATAATAGTCTGTTATTCAAGTACTATCTTTTTTTCAGTCGCTCACTGGTGTACCTAAGTTTCTTATTTTGATACCGTTTTCCGAGTCTTTGGTGTTGCTTTGTAAACAATATTTAACTCAAAATGCAGTGAAATGCTGAAAAAAAAGGAACATATCACAAGTGTTTTATGCTATGCACTGGTCAACAGTTACTGGAAACTTTGTTTCGTGGGTATCTTAGGTACCAATAAAATACTCCATAAGTGATAGGTATATGTTGTCATAAACATAATCCGTTTCCTTGGGATTTCAGTCATTGTTCAATGTCTGTTTCAGCCCTATTTTTCTACATTACGTTTCTACTTTAAACCGTATTATCCACAGGGGTGTGATATATAGTCTGCAATATTGTATGTTAAACATTCATACATTTAACGTTTTCATCGGTCATATATTTTGTGTTTTTCTTCAGGTGAAAAACATTCTCTTATCTCCAGAAAGTCAGAAAATTCTTTTCAGAGAACTACATTTAGGTAAGTTTTTAAGAGGAATTTTAACGAATGGTTGGATTTAGGTAGTTTTAAAAGTCCACCCTGACCTGCATCTAAAGTGAAGTTGGCACAAAAACTAAAATGAATGCTCATTATCATAGACATGCACCAGGTAAGCCTGTGTTAATGGAGATGAAAAGGTAAGCAAACATACAGAACATTGACCCAGGTGGGTGTCTAAGTAGACGTGAAATGTAATAGCATTTGGTTTTACAGGTAGACACACCTGAGTGTCACTTATAACAACTAAGGTTATTGGGAAACATTTAATCAAAAACTACTTTGTAGCTCAAAGCTACTATTGAAGGTGAAACTGTAAACAAGACTAGAATTTATGTACAAGACGAGGGCAAAAGTTGAAAAGTTGCAGGAAAGGTTTGGACAGTATATATAGTTCACCAAATTATTGTTCAAACCTGGCACACAAGTAGCCTGTGATTCATGCACTCTTAGTTATACATGCGAATCTAGTCTTTTCTCTCAATTGAATGTAATGTGAATGTTGTTGTCCTCACTTCAGACATAGAAAAATATGAAGAGTTGAGAGGAGAGATTGCAAAGCTTCTGGATAAACAACATTGTGAACAGCTAGGCATGTTCTTTGGGCTCATACCAGCAGAAAAAGAAAAAATTCAAGAAGCAGCAAAATCTGGAGAGATACTGATGAAAATATTGGATGAAAGAGAACTCATCATGCCAGATAGAATGATTGGACTGTATGGAGGATTGAAAGCTATTCACTTTAATAAGGTGGCAACAAAGGTGCTGAAGTACATTGATACGTCACAGAAGAAGAATGGAAAGGAAAAGGAAGGAGCGAAAGATGATAAGAAAGTAGTATGTGCTTAGTAAAAACTTGTTTAGACATAATACTTAAAGCGTGAAAGCAAAACAAAATGTTACTATGTATTATATCAAGATCGTAGAAGGTTAGAAGGTCTAGTATAGACTGTACTTTCTGATATGAAAAATATTCATTTTTCTCTCATGCAAGTCTGTCTGAAATGTTTCCTTTCACTTATTGTAACAGTTTCTGCTCACCTGAAGTTACGGTTGTAGAGATCAAATGTACAGGAAGTCTGTGCAGAAATGTATTAACCAAATCAAATGCAGTAATTAGTTTTCTAATGATAAAATATGTGAATTTTATAAACATTTTTTAATATTTCAACATTATTCTTTCAGGTAAGATTTCCAGAGAAACAGGTAGTCATGTCGAAAAGGGAACCACAATTGTCAGTAAATTTCAAAATTTTGATAGAAGAGGGATACAAGAGACTGGATGTCCAAAGAGCCTTGAAATTGTCTCATGGAAAACTGGACTTGGGAAGGCGGCTGTTGCTGATTGCTAAGGAAGAGCATGGTAAAGTACCCAGTAGTCAGCTGCATGGGTATTTCCTATTTATGTCTTCCGGATTTAATTAACCTCAATCTTATATAACATTCTAGATCACATTTCATGTCCTTGGCTGTTTCAGTGTTCATGGAAGGAAAAGGATTTTGTTATTTATATTTGTAGGAATATTACGCACAAAATAGCTGAAAAATAGAATATAATCTAGATGCGGTAAATAAACCTAATTCTTGTTACCGTTAATGAAAAATGTATTTCTCTATCTATTTCCATGAATCACATGTCTAACATGTCTAATGTTCACTCTTCCACAGTAAAGTATGGTTTGATTCTTCATTATTGTAAACAAATATCCAATAGAAGCAGTGTTGGGTAAGAGAGGCTATTTTTTATGTGAATTGAAACAATATATGTAATTAACAGGCGTTTAATGATAGTGGCAAACCACTTTTCTTTCACATGAAATATATTGCTTTTCTCCTACAGAGAGACTTCCTTTGTTCCCAGGGTCAAATCTTTATAAAGAGCAATACTTTGATCAGCGTGGAGGAGAGATGTTTGTCGCAGGTGTCATTCTGCTTGTACCAGCTGGGGCACTACACACTGGAAGGATTGTTAGTCTGTGGGTTTCTACTGAACCTGCCATTGAAGGACCTTCCTCAAACAAGAACCTAAGGTTGACCCCCTTTGTGAAATTTGGTCCAGAAAGCCTTACTTTAAACAAGCCTGTCACCTTGATTATTCCACACTGTGCTTTTACTACAACTAACCAGATGAGTATTGATGTGTACTCTGGTGTCTTACAAACAGGTCTGTTTTTTCTTCTTTTACCGTGTGTTTTTTTACTCCAGTGAACATATATATATATAGTCACTAAAATTTGTATTATCAACAAATGTATGTATATAAGCTTGTGTGTACCATCTCTTGACTTGTAAACATGATAGCCAAAAAGTGTATAAGGGTATTATTTGACACTGTGTGTGTGGTTCCATATTAAATGAATACAAATACCCTGCTTTTCTGTAGAGGTCAACGTCTGAAACATTTGTGACCACAATGATTCAAACAAGGTTGTGTGAACTTCGTTTGTACTATTTAGATTCGCTGGGGTATGTAAAACAAATTTAAAGTGTGTTGTGCTGGTCAAATGGTCATTTGTAGTCAATATGTGTCAAAGCCTGAATACCTTCTAAACCTTCATAACTGCTGAAGTAAAGCTGAAATGAGAGTCACACTTAATATATAAAACCACCTGAGTACACAAATACAATATGGAGAAGAAAATCACTAAACTTTCTGGTTCTGTGTAATGCAGAAATCAATATATCAAGAACGTGGCTATGTCCAGACAAATCATCTACATTTCAAGGAACCCTTCTCATATTAGTGGTACCTTCTGACATGTTGCACATTTTAGGGAGAAATATACAACATTACCGAAGGGAAATAGTACCCTTCAAGCTGTGTTAAACTTAAGGATTTTATCTAATGACCTTGCATCCATACATAGCGTTAGAAACATGATATTTTACTATTTTGATATTCTATATATACAGTGTTGCATTTTCTACCACCAGACTGTCCCATTAAAGTCATCTATGGTATAGTTTAGGATTAGTGTTCCACCTTTCACCATGTTATTAAACCTACTAGCAAAATGTTTTAAAATTTTCTTCAGATAAGTCTGTCAAATGGAGCTTAGAAAGGAAGCACCTCAGCTGCTCTATGAATAGTCAGCACCTTGAAGTTGAAGCTCAGAAACCCTGTCTTATTGGTCTTCATGTCCCTTTCATAACTAAGATGAGGAAGCGTGTTTGTATTTTACCGATTGTAAACAGAGTCTCTGATTCAGGGGATCAATTGACAATCCATCTTTGGTTTCACAATGATGAAACACTGGATCATAAAGTAAGTAGCAGATTTTATCAGCTCAAGTGGTATTATTAATTATCTCATGCATTCCAGTTTAATATTTGCCTTTCTGAATGACACATGGTTCATACACAAATTTATACAGGTTGATTCATTGTTAACCATATAAGCTATGGATATGAAATAGTTCTAGCTTGATGCACCCTGCAGGCTCAAACCTCTCCGAGAGTCAACTTGTGAAGATATAATTAAGGGAAAGATCAAGTGAGGTAAGCTGGTTAAGGCAGTCTGTGGTCATCAATGGTTGACAATTATAACTTTACACTGCTCAAATACACACTGATCAATTGTCCTAGAAGAAAATTGAATCTTCAATAATTTATTGTTGTAGAACATTGACAACTGGCAACAAGTTTTGTAATTACAGACACATAAACACACCTTAACAAGGTGTCCAAGATAAGACAGCAATGATGTTTATATCAGAACATAGGCTGTCAGACTATTAATGGTCTTTGACAATGCATCATATCAGACACTCCATTATATTATATATTTATAACATTTCCCTAATTCATCAAACAATGGCCAACCCGGATAGGGCCATACTGGGGAGCTGTTTTGCTTCCTGGTCATACATAGGACAACTAAGCAGTGTGTGCATGGATGTTAATATTAATATTAACATTTACATAATTAAAAATAATATAATCTACAATTGTGTTATTTTTTATATTAATAGAGTCTTATCCATGAAGAAATCTACCAGCAAAAGGGAACCATAATTCATGACCCTGTGTCATTTCTGATCAAATCTATGACTTCAACTTTACATGTTAGCACTAACTCCAGCACATCACAGTGTAACCCACATCCTAGAAAAGTGGTTAGTAATATTTGTTAAATATACTTATTTATTTGAAGCAACAAATTCCTGTTCCACAGGTAGTAATTTGCATTTGTTGGAAGAATAGTTATATGTACTGTTGAGTGGTACGTATATGGTGTTAGCATGTGTTTGTATACAAATAAACATATAATTTTAAACTTGTCTCTTGTCATTTCTATATTATTCAATGAATGAAAATTGGGTCAGATGGTCCCAACTACAGTTGTCTATACAGTTGATTTCATTCTGGACTAGTCCTTCATTCCATCCACATTGACTGTCCATGTATTGATTATACAAGTACTTTGTAATGTGTGTATCTGTTATGGTCTTTTATTTTTTTTTTGCTGATATGAAAATCATTCTGTTCAAGCTTATAAGAGCTGATTTGAATATGAAGTTGATATTTTATAGTCTTGCCTGAAAACCAAAGCCTTGTCAAATTGATTTACAATGCCAATTATATTTAAATAAGCATAATTCCATTAGTTGGTCATAGAGTACTTCAGTTTACCATGTATTTGTCCACTGGGTGACATGGGTATAGTCAAAGTCAAGGACATAGCTATATTTACAAATAACCTTGCAGTTTCCAATGTATCAGCCAATACTCATAGCTGGTACAGTAACTACTGTTCATATTTCACAACCGTGCACCAGTAAATACTGCGTTGTATTCGTAACACGGTAACATGTGTTACAGTGTTGGCACAGTAATTACTGCAAGTTTTTTCTTACTGCAAATAAAAAAAAATTACATTTATGTTTTTTTTTTAATTTACTGCAAATTTTAAACTGTCAGACTCGTAGTTCACGTGTAACAGCTTTCAGTAACTACTGTGCCAACTGTAACACGTGTTTAACAGTGTTGCAAACACAGCGCAGTAGTTACTGATGCACGCTTGTGGAACATGGTCAGTAGTTACTGTACTAGCTATGAGTATCAGGTGAATGTATACACCTGGATGAAGACAGGCAATTGAAGTTATTTCCCTGCCTAAGGCCAGATCGTAACATTCCAGTAGACCAGTACTGGCACCGGCATTCTCTAAATTGCAAGCCCATTGCCCTTACAACTTGACCACTATGTTCAAGACTCTCAAAAGGTTTATAAATGAATACGTAATCATCTCTTAATTTCTCTCTTCAAGGATGTTGCTATGGAATCCCTATGGTTAAAGAACAGACACAAGGTAGAATTCCATCTTCAGAATAAAGGGCTCAAAGATACTGTCAATCTGGAAATAGAAGCAAGATATGCGATGTCCGAGAATCTTTTCCAGCTTAATATTCAGTTGCAGGTAACTTAATATTTGGTTTAAATTAACACAGATAAAAATGAATACAAGGAATTAAATGTTTCACTTTGGATTTATCTTATCTAATGAGACTCGTTTTATGTTTACCTTGTAATATACTTGTTTTGTTTTTAATTCTCTAGTTTAGTCAAGTTTCTATTTCTATGAAAATCTCTACTTCGTTTTGCCTAAATTTATGAACTAATTTCCATTATACGATTTGAAATATAATGTTACAATTTTACACAAAATAAAGCCTTGTGACAATCTCTTTTCGTATTACAAATGTAATACATATAAAATATCCTGAACAGTTAGTACTAATTAGCATATCTAAACATTACCACTTAAACTACGTTTTGATACACACTGTCAGATGATAGATATGAGATATTCACAAACTAATTTTCTAGCAGAATCATCAAATTTTCCTCTTCATATTGTCTCCACAGATTGACAAATTACTACATATTGACCAAATCACATCTCCATTCCAGCTCGTCCTACCTGAATGTGAGTAATTAATAACGTTATTAACATTTAAAGGTTTGTTAATTAATGGAAGACCAGTGTTGATGTTTGCTTTACAATCATTACATATGAAATGTGTTCACCTAATCCTACTTTCCATAGAGGAGTCCCGGCTGCAGTTGCTATGTCAACTGGTGGACCAATTGTCAGCTATTTGCAATATTTGATGTTAATGAAAATCAGTTTTACACCAAAGCAACACACTTAAAGACTGGGTATGTACACTGTATTGAAGTATCACTGCAGTGAAAAATTAAAATTAATGAAATACAACCACCTCTTTCAAAAAAAGAAAAAAATCTGGAGATAAATCATATTTTATATTTAGTATCATTAAAAACTCTGAGCTTTTAAGGTTTATTTTGCCCGTTTGTGTACGAAACACATCACTGTTGTCCTACAATTCTGAATATTGTTTGCATGAAACAGGTTCTGCTGGATTTATTGTATGTAGAGTAATATATATATATATATATATATATGTATATATATATATATATATATATATATATATATATATATAGTATTAACAATTTCCATTTCTTTAAACCTCACAGCCATCATCAAATCTTTTGATCAGCTAAAGCAGAATTTATCAGAAAATCTTGATGTAGACCAATCTTCCCTGCTGGCAACTATTTTCCATATTCCCGAGGAAGGAATCTCTGATATCAAGAAGCACAACAAACCAGGAACTCTTTTGTTAGAGAAGCTGACCCAAAAATCACTGATATCTCCCACAAACATCACAACATTGGAAAATGCCCTAACAGAACAAGGAAATGAAAAATGTGCGAAACTTGTCAGAGAATTCAGAAGTAAAAATCCTGTAGTTCAAGCAACAATGTGCCCAGAATAATGACTGAATTCATAATGTGGTTCATTGTAACCAAATAATGATGAATACGAACATCATATCACCATTAGTGATGTACCCAGGAATTAATTCACTTAAAAGCGGGGGGGGGGGGGAGGGGGAGTTGGTGAGACATTTTTACAAACCGTTATTTACAGTCAGAGCTCATAAAAACAGGACTATAAGTGTAATTACACCTGTAAGAGTTACATGAAATATTCTCCCCTCCTTCCTAACACTGTTAGGTATGTATATGCTCTATTTCACCAAGTCCATATTGGTATACTTATACCTTTAATAGCATAAAATGTTAACTCGTTCTATATCAGAATAATAGTAACTTTGACAGAGTTTGAATATGGAAGGTGCATTGTTTTTAGAATATCTAACAGTTTTGTTTGATGAAGATGGGTTGGGTCAACCTGACAAATTTTGTAAACATGGTGTCTTAAGAAATGCAAAAATTGCCAATCTTCTAGACACCTTATACAGATTTCTCTGTCATTTGATAACGTTGGATAACATTTCGCACCTGGACTGATGTCTGTACTGATGTTTAGCATGTTACTTAAAGATGATGTTCAGTAAATCCCATCAAGATTGGCCTGAAAAGTATATTCCGGTGGCTCAAACCATTCTTAGATATCTACTGCTTCCTTTGGCCAAACCACATCCGAATTTTTGTGGAAAGTTATGAATTTATTAAATTTGATCATAGTAAGTTGTGGATGCATCTGTCATTAACATAATGAATGGTATCATGGTAATTGATCTGAAAGTGTTCTGTTTTTCTTCATAGTATCTATATCATGTTTGTATAGAGGTATACAAATCTTCAAGAAAATCTGAGAACTGATGAACTATCTGGCTCTCAAGGAAATGTACATATTCACTTCATATTATTGACAATAAAGATACAAACTAAGTAATCATTGATTATTCCTATATAATTGGTATTACCTCTAAGTTTGAGGTTGATGGGAGGGGGACTATGCCAATACCAAATGTATCTCTGGATAATGTGGAGGCGACAGATTCAAAATACTTTACAACAGACCTCTTAATACTCATTTAAGTACATAGATCAAATGGTTCTCATGAAGACCTTGATTATAGGTTTTTCTTTAGCATTTAGCATACCTATTCGTTCATGACCCTTTTGGAAAAAAAAACACAACCCTTGCTGACGTATATACCTTTGTGGAAACAGATGGTTTTTTCTTTGCATTCCTGTAGACAGGTTGGCAAACATTAACTCCTAAACATGTATCAAGTAACTCTTCTATTAATTTATTATTGGTGCTCGTTGCGTAACCCGACAAGCGGGACCTCAACCTGGCAACGACAATCTTCGCTTTCCTTTCAATGCGATGTTTTGTGTGCCTTGGTGATTTAAAGTATTTTTAAGAATGAATATTGATATTTATTACATGTTCATCCTTGATTATTGATATCTTCAACTTGTTTGTGACATAGTTGAACACAGCTAGGACATGTATATAGAACATGTATATTGAGAATAAAATTAACCTTCGCATTTTGCTGTTTTGTGATTATTTTTTTTTATGTAAACCGGACGGCCGTAGCCTGTTTTCGGGGAGTGGGGGTTGGATGTAGGGGAAGCTGTCCCCCTTGGTGATTAAAAGTATTTTTAAGAATGAATATTGATAACTATTACATGTTCATCCTTGATTATTGATATCTTCGACTTGTTTGTGACATAGTTGAACACAGCTAGGACATGTATAAAGAATATGTATATTGAGAATAAAATTAATCTTCGCATTTTGCTGTTTTGTGATTATTTTTATGTAAACCGGACGGCCGTAGCCTTTTTGCGGGGAGTGGGGGTTGGGTGTAGGGGAAGCTGTCCCCCTTGGTGATTTAAAGTATTTTTAAGAATGAATATTGATAATTATTACATGTTCATCCTTGATTATTGATATCTTCGACTTGTTTGTGACATAGTTGAACACAGCATGTATACAGAGAATAAATTTAATCTTTGCATGTTGCTGTTTTGTGATTATTTTTATGTAAACCGGACGGCCGTAGCCTGCTTGCGGGGAGTGGGGGTTGGACGTATAGGGGAAGCTGTCCCCCTGTGATTTCCACTTCCTAAATGGGAAACACCCCTTACAATATCGTTCATTAGCTTTACAAAATCACACTTCATTTCATTTTCCGATTACAAATTAAAATTTGAAGTCATAAAATGTTTTCGTTGAGTTTTACACATGACTAATACTAATAAGAAAAGAGCGTCGGAGTGGGGTGGGGTGAGGAGGTATTGAAATCTGCATCGTATCATTAATGTTGAAGGAAAACTGTGGTGGTACAGACGGCCTGGGCACAGGGGTCTGTCACCCCTCCCCTCGTACAAACTTCTGCCCCCCACATGTATATGTTATATATATCTCTCTCTCTAATGGTGATCTGCCTTAAGACAGGTCCTTCACCAAACACAAAATCATAAGAACCGCCCTTCTGCATTCCTCTACATAGTGAAATAATTTCTGCCATCTCTGATATCATGCATCAACATTACTCTCTTTCTCCCTCTTGGTCGCTTCCCGTTCATTCTTCCTTCAAGCACATCTTTCAGTAGTCCGTCATGTCTCAAGATGTGCCCAATCCACCTTTTCTTTCTCAGCTTAATAGTTTCTCCCAGCCTGCGGACCTCACCAACCCTCTGTAGAACTTCCTCATTTGTGACACTGTCTGACCACTTTATGTTCTCAGACTTTCTCCATAGCCACATCTCCAATGCGTCTATTCTTTTTCTGTCCTCTTTCCTTAGTGTCCAGGTTTCTGAGCCATACAGGAATACACCCCACACAAAACATTTCATTAGTCTCTTCTTTAATTGTAACTCAAGACTAGCAGTAAAAAGAGAGTTGTGTGGTTTGAAAGTTTCCTTGGCCATTGCCACTCTTGCTCTGATTTCGGTTTCACAATTTACATCTTCCGCCAGTAGACTACCAAGATATTTGAAGTGTCTGACCTGTTCAAGTTCCTTCCCCTCTATCTCTATATGAACTCTCTTTTGTTCCCTTCCAATCTTCATGACTTTCGTTTTTCTTGATGTTAATCCTCATCCCATACTGGTTGAAAACTCTGTTGGTATTCTCCATCATACGTTGAAGTCCAGCCTCCGCGCTTGCTAACATTGCCTGGTCATCTGCAAAACGTACCGACTTTATCCATTGTCCTCCAACTTGTATTCCTTCTTGAATTTCATCAAGTGCGTCAGTTATGATGGCTTCTGCGTAGATTGTTAATAGGACTGGAGACATAAGACATCCTTGTCTCACTCTTCTCCCTATTGTGGTTGATATATATATATATATATATATATATATTGTATACGGGATACCGTTAACCTTCACCACTTCTACCCGTCGCTTGCACTCCTTATACTCGTGTACAATTTCAACTCCTACATCCTTGTCTCAACCACCAGTAACCAGTTGTTACGTCATTTGTCTTATTGTTTCGCAAAACAAGTATATAATCCTAGGGAGGTTTAGGATTTAAATGCCCTAATAAGATTAATCCAGAAATCCCCTTAAAGTAGTATTTGTTTTCTGCAGAAGAGCTTCTTTAGCCATTAGCATCCAACCACACACCTGTTGTTGTCCCACGCCGTATATATTGACGTGGTAAATGTCTGGTATGTGTCCTGACATTTTGTTATCGCAGCATTTTCAATCTAGTATTTTCCAAAGATGGACTGCTTTACTATGTAGTTACTTATGACCAAAGCTATCCACAATTTCCAAAAGAAAATACTTCTTTTGTACATAAATCGGATTTCCTTCATTTCATATTGTATTCGAAAATTCCTTATGTAACCAGATGTTTGGGTGCCGCCATTACTCATATCATCTCGCTAAAGAATCTTTAACATAGTCCAGTGACAGTCCATATTGGCAGTTCACTCTCCTCTGTTGCAGTCCGTCATAGTTCCGTGTCTTTGCAGTGGGACCCGAATAGCCCCTCCCCCAATGACATAACAGACTGCGTCGTGCAAATTCTAAACGTGAAGTTTAACATCGAGTAATTCTAAATATACGGCTCTGGTCCAACCAGAGCCGTGTAGAGAGATGGCTCTGGTAATAACAGTGCCGTAGTCCAGCTCTGGGTCCTAAAGTGCGTGATCTTCCCAATTACAGATATTTAAAGATTTTGTGTAGCGCTTTAAACATACATCTCAAAGTAATTCTCGGTGATTTCAGAGACTTCAACTTGTCAACATTCGCGGAACTAGACAATACGACAATAAGATTCCAAAGGAACCACTTTTGCAACTGTGTTAACGTACCGTTCCTGTAAACTTCTTTGCAGTTGGAAAACAGATAGAACGGCTGACTCTAGAGACAAGTACCCTGCAACTGCCGATCATCAGTTATATATGAAATAGCCTACATGTGAGTGTACATAAATAATGACGCACCTCCCTCTAACAGATATCCAAAGAACCCATTAAATTATAGTTACTTTTTGTTTCTTTCTTGAGTTGGAGCTGCATTGGCAACTCTAGCTATCTCGTAATACGAATATTGGTTTTGCATGTGGGGTATACCTAGTATAGATGGCGACCCGGCGTTTGCTTCCTTGTCACCCCATGCAGGGGATGCCGTCCTGGGGAGGGGGTAAGAAGAGGGATGCCCCCTTCTCGTTTGAGACAATTTGTTTATGTAAGATGGATTTGATGCAAAATGGTGCTACCTTTGGCAAAGACTTGAACTGAAAATATCATCAATATGTGGCAACCCCCAAAGACTGGTACGCGGGGCTGACCTCCCCCCCCCCCCTTCACCACCGATGAGTACGCTGCTGGATTTATGATATTAACTTAAGGACACCTTACGTCTTTGTTTGCCCGTTGTTATCACAATTGCCACAACATTTTCATAATTGCGCGGTTTATGCACATTAAAACAATGAAGACAAATGAAGAAAAAAAAATCACATATCTGTCTCGATATAGCTGTGTGGAAAAAAAGTACATATGTCAAGTATTTACACAACATTGCAATATATTGATTTCACGTTCATGGTTCATTATTTTAATGACCGTTTTCTACATGTTGCCACTGCGGTACAACATTACGTTAAGGCCACGTCTTTCTTTGCACACGACACCATGAGATTTAAAGCTAGACGCAAGCGCAATGGTTATCACATCCCATGAGTACTATAAAACAGCTTATATCCAATTTGAAGGAACGATATTGACATTAATTGTCATCTACAACTGATTTAGAATGTTTCTCGTCACCTTCCTCGTCGCTGTCCTGACGAGTTTTGCAGCCGCAAAGGATTATTCAGGGTAAGAATTTCAAAACTTCTTGTTTGTAACGTATGTTTGATTATATGAGTTTTTAACAAACTCACTTGAACAGATATAATTGTGTCCCATATTTTGCTTAACCGCTACTCAGTGGAATAAGATGCAATCTAAATTATTCTAGACTGTAAAAACGTTATAAATATGTAAAAGGAACATTCATATTTGTAGCATAAATATTTTTTTTTCCATAGTTCAATAGTCTATTGGACTATGGAAGTAGTGTGCGATATTTGTTGGCAAAATCATATTCTGAAAATATATGTTTCTTAGCAACAACTTGACTGATTTTCAGGCTCTCCCTGTTTATAGCCCCTTTTATAGGCAAGCCCTACTGACTATAAACGTTTCTGGCTGTTGTTGCCAGTAAGATACATTATCGAGGGGGAAGGGGTACGTATCGGTGAACAATATAAGGGCACGTATATCAATTCGCCAGTGCTATGGTAAAAGATCATTTCAAATATACCGCGTTGTCAAGGCGACTTATCCGAAATCTGAGAAAATAGTTCCTTCTGCTTAAGGCCATGGTCTTCAAAGTGGGGATCCCATTTTAGTGGAATAATACTGGCAATTTTTGTTGGAAAAAATCATAAAAATGGAAAAAAAACCTTTAGCAAAAATACTTCACAAATTGCGATATAACCACATGTGCAAGAAACTGCAAGAAATCAATGATCAAATGTGGATGAGTCTTATATTCTTTTGATTTTTTTTATATTGTTGGATGACGGGAGGGGGGGGGAATACTTGGTGTGGGGTTAAATGTAAATCCCAGTCACTCACAAACATTGGGGAAAGTGGGAAGTCTGGTGAAATCAGGAAAGTCCGCCGAAAAAAAAAACCTTGGAGAAGAAAAAAAACTCTGGTTTGCAAAAGCCAAATAATTAGCAATAAAAATAACTAAACTACAAACCAAGTAACCGTCAAATTAGAACAGGTGAAACTTATTACAAAATCACAATTTTAGAAACCTGTTTAGAACTTTGAAATGCGTACAAATCTTTACTGTTTATAAGCAATGAGGCCTAATTGAAGCTGAATGCGATCATATAAAGAATGAATCCTATCACTTATCTGCTGTTCATAAATCTCCCGTAAAAACTTTTTACCGTGAATGCTTCATAAATCTATTTCACATACGTGTACTCGTACATACTTTGCGTGTTTGATTATTTTACAATTATATATCGATGAACGCATCAAATAGATAAACTTACACTTTTCCTAAAAGCAGATGAAACATAGTTGTATATGCAATGCTATACACTTGGTGTGTTCGATGATTTAAGTGTGTGTTTCTTTGCCGTTCTATAGTAAGTTAAAATAAAACATTATTTGTGTAACAATATAGATATACGTATGAATACCCGTATACATGTAACCTTTTTAGTTTTTGTGTGTTCGATATCATCAGCAAATAGACGGATGGAAACATCTGCAATCGCTCTTTGAATATCATTTGCATAGCTTACATTGCGGGCTGAAACAGTCTCTATACATTCACTGCAACGCTGTAAGTGCCAATGACTGTAAATAACATCATTGAACAGCAAGAACACCTTGTGAAATATAAAAGTTCAAAAATAGTTAAGATAATAATTATAAGGAAATCAGCTTATACAATGTAGATTTTAAGTTAATTTCAGCACCGACGGAATTAAGCGCCTTAAAGGCAGCTGCTTTTAGCATGAAAATTGCCAGATGAGAAACTTTAGTCGAACCCTACATACTAACATACTAACATACAGCATTAATGTTAGTATGATTGAACATGCAACCCTTAAAATATTATCCGAAGCAAAAATTTTATATGGGACAAAAGGTTTAAGTTGTATATATAAATATATATATATATATATATATATATATATATATATATATATATATATATATAATATATATATATATATAAATATATATATATATATATATAAATATATATATATATATATATATATATATATATATATATATATATATATATATATAGACACACATACATGCATATACACGTTTAACTTTTATTGCAGACACAAAGTCATTCGCGTTATCCCACGAGAAGAATCGGCACTTCATAATCTCCATGGCTTAGCAGGGGAGGTAAGTAAAGTATACCTGTCAGTAATTGTGCAGTACCAACAACAGAATATTCTTGCCCAAACAATGCTGATAAGGAAACTGAAGCGGGTGGTTTGTGTAGTGTGTGTGTGTGAGTTACGGCAGTGGGGGGGGGGGGGGGTCAGGTTTGGAGGTTAAGAATCCTACATTCTATACGTTATGATAATCTGTAACGTAATTGTTAAATGTTCGTTCTGGTTGTAACTTTCTTTATTACCTATGGCAGATCCTGGATTTGTCCAAGAGTATGGGAGGATGGTGTTGGGGGAGTTCATGTACTACATAAAGACATTATACAACCTATATAAGAAAACATCGGTAACGTGGAAGAAAATCATTTGTGCGAGGCGTGCTAAAAGTCCAACCACTGCGTATGCCGTACTTGTTATGATCAAAACTAAGTTTATAACAGGCTTATGTTTTGTGAAAACATGTTCAAAGGGGGCTAGCTGCTTGCCTGCATAGACCTGACACGGGCACTGTATATCTTCATTCACGGTACCATAACTTCATTTCATAAACTTTGAAAAGTACACATTTCTGCCTATTGTTCAGTTGTAATAATTTTATGGGTTTTTGAGTACTTGCTGGGCTGGGCTTAATATACACGAAACGGTTGTTCACCCCCCCCCTTTTCCCCCTGTCCTTCTTTGGATATTGATCGTCGGCGTCTGGTATTTGTAGTTTCTTTCTATGATTTTTTTAGATATTGACTTGCACCTATGAACATTTTTACTTTTGCATGAGTTTTAAGTGTAACTTAATGTCATGTGTATTGCGTTTTCTATTTTCAGCTTCTTCTTCAACCTGAAGACACATTTCCTTGAGTATTGACTGTATTTTTCGTGTTTTGTTGTTCTATTAATTGACTTTAGATGTTTACTTTTATGGTTTCGCGTTTTTGAAAACCCCATTTAATAATGGAAGAAGTGTTCACTCCCAGCACATAGCATAACAATTCTCGAATACACATTTTATCTTCTGTTTATCAAAAATGATCATTATTTCTGTTGGTTTATCGATAACTTTCTCTCATTTTCAAGTTTGACTTCTGGCAAGAAGCCAGAGAGGTTGGTTCAACCGCTGATATTATGGTGTCAGCCGAAGACCATCCTTGGTTAGCATCAAAGTTGGAGGAACGTGGCTATGACGTCATGACGATGATTGATGACGTGCAACCTCTATTTGAGCTTCAAAAGATACCCTCTACATCCGCTTCCTTTGACTACGACATTTATCATAATTTGGATGACGTAAGAATTCATTGTTTTTTATTATTTTTTATTATTATTTACTTTTTCTGTTTGGATGCTTATTATTGGGTTCTTATTTTCAAGAAATTATATTTCAAAGGCCTAAAACTTGCTAGATATGCTATCATGGTCACTTAAATGGACAATTTTGGAGGCAGCAGGTTTACATGTTGTAGATTGCTTTGTGTTCACATTGTTGCCATGGTGATTTGATTGACTCTAGTGCAGACGTTTACCTAAATGTATTACCACTGCGATATTCATTTACTTGTTGGTTCACTTTACTACGGTAGTCCTGAAGGGACAGACGAATTGTAGACTTACCGTACGTGTTATACAAAACGACAATACGTCAAAACTATGTTGTCGAGTAATTTGTCAACTTGACAAATGTCGAGTGTTATTGACGTAACGCAGAAACTCGACAATTTGACGTCACGTTAGCGTAACTTGTCAACTTGATGTTAAAGTAAGGCTTTAGTTGTCCTAGCTATATAATGTGAAACCTTTCGTAAAAACAAGAAGAGTATAATGAAGAAAATGGCAATTTGATCTGATATGTGATAATTAAATTAATTAATTAAATTTTGGAAAGAACGTAAAACGAAGTATAGCTTAACTAAATGTACAACCTTGGTTTATTTCATGAACTTGTCTTGATATAAAATGACGAAGTAGAAGGTAACTAAGCATATATTTGTTATTGATTATCAGGTCAAATACCAGGCTGG
Organism: Apostichopus japonicus; assembly: GCF_037975245.1. Taxonomy (NCBI): domain Eukaryota; kingdom Metazoa; phylum Echinodermata; class Holothuroidea; order Aspidochirotida; family Stichopodidae; genus Apostichopus; species Apostichopus japonicus. The sequence goes on from NC_092583.1 coordinate 8,981,186, forward strand.
GAAAAAATCTTTGTTGTAATCATTGATCGTTAAAATATAACAATTAAAACATCAATTTAAACAACTCCTGATACTTCTTTCAATATTCTGTACTAAAAACTTCAGACAACATAACCCCCACAAAAAATGTAAGTTAAATCAATATGATCTGCTTTCGCCATATACTAAGCGCAAAGCGATGCGTGACATACATCAGGAATTTTAATATGTAAATATTTGCTGTTCTCTTTTTTTCCTAATTTAAATATTAATAATATACCTTATATTGATATTTCCCAGGTAAGAAAAAAAAGATATTAAACTGACGTCACATTAAGTAATTTTCATTCCAATGCGCAAGTATTTTTAATGGAAAACCAAATCATAAATTCTCTGTTAAAAAAGAAGGAATATATGATTTGAGGAAAAATTAAAACAGATAGTGTGTCATATTGATACGCTTTGTTTCAGCAAACATATACAAATGGTAGAAAATACTCAATTCTGCGAAATCTGTACTCACTTTGATATGTCTGCTTTTGATTCTGTTCTTTTGTAAGACTATTTGTCATTATCACTTGCTTGTATATATGATGTATGCGTGATTAACGATATGATGCGTATAAACAAACATCCAGGTTGATTTAATTTATCTATACAGTGATGTGATTTTGTTATTTTAACAAGAGAAGAAAAGTCACTTTTTCTTCGACAATGTGTTTTACCGGTAAATGTCTTTATTATCCTCCGTTTTATTGATCGTTTTCCATCAATGTGAACAGAAATTTGCCGGTAAATGTCAATGCGATTGTACCAACACAATACCAGTCACGTTTATCTTTATAAATTTTATTAATGTTTATCAAAAATAATCCATAGGTTTAAAGAAATTTTATTAATGTTTATCAAAAATCCATAGGTTTAAAGAAATATGTTGTGATCAACCTTATGGATAATGTAAACGTAGGATGAAAATTCCATTATTGTGATTATTTTCAAATATTATATAATATTATTTGAGAGTCACAAGAACTATCATCACAAAAAAAAACTGTTTTCGCTGAACCGTACAACACGAAGGAAAATATTTTGGTACTGATTTTACGCTCAATGAACATTGACTACTGTACCTACATGTGTTTTCTCCAAACTACAGGCTCGTTCACTGATGTAAAACGTTGCAGCCATGTGTTGTGGATTTGTAGTTTTTCCTAACACCTTATGTAAAGCCATATTATCCATGCTCACAAGATTTGATTGATTTTTGTTTTCATCGCATATTTAAGATCAACGCGTGGATGACGGATTTTGTTGCTGAGTACAATGAATTTGCTGAATTAGAGACATTTGCTAAAACGTACGAGGGAAGATCCGTGAACAAAATAAAGGTAAATTGAAATTTAATAAATTTAAAAGCAAGAAGTAATCCATATTTCATGGCCGTTAGGACAGAATGAATATAAATACTAAAAGGACAAATTCACAACAAGAGAAAACAATTATTTTTACTGAAGCAGCGAGTCAATGTAACATGATTTTTATATCTGAGATAACTGTGTGAATGATGTCAGGACAATTTGCGTCTGGCGTAAGAGGTAGCGGGCATTGGACTTTTCGGGGTTGGAGATTTCTCCACCTTTCCCGCTCATTATGTTGCCTATGTAACTGGATTAAGATTACAGACATTTTATTGGTCGATAAAACCAGCTGTTGGTCATGATAAGCGGACTAAATGTCGATGAGTTTTTCTTTATATTCAAATCCATCATAAGTATTGAATGGTTCAACTATTGAAGAACTTGCAGATCAAGAACATATTACGTTACTTTTGTGAAGTTGTGACACGCCCTTTCCTTATGTCCTGATTTATTCAATTTGGTTTTTATTTCGATTCTGTCCGTTTCCTATTTGTACATGTTTTCCTACTTTACATGTATTCGCGAACTGTTGTTTCGTGTAGCATGCTTAAAAAATGATGAATTTATATTACAAATCATAAGCAAATTATTATTACATTGATGATGAACTATAAATAAACGAAGGAACAAAAATGTGATTAAATGTTATTAGTGCGCTCATCTGGTGTCACATCCCTGTTGGCTGACCAGCCTTCAATGTTTACAGTATTTTTTTTAAATCATATTTTTTAAACTTTTTTGAAAACTCTCTGAAATAACGTATTTTTAAATTATTATTTTTTAACTTTATTCATTTTTGGTTGGTGAATAAACTTTTGAAAGAGGTGATCAACATTACAAATTGAGTGGGTTTCACTCGAATAGGAAAATGTTTTGTACTTTCATGTCCCGTTTCAAAGCAATCGCTGTGACAGTAACAATGAATATTATGATTCTATCACATAAAGTTAAGGAACTGTTTGTACTGTCTGTAATAGTGTTTTGGAGCATGGTATGGGAGGACAGTATATAGTGGTAATAGGATTGGGAAGTTGTCCAAACTGGCTGTAATTTGCATGAAAAGTAGACTCATCGTTGTCTTTGCGTTCATCTTGAATCTCCATCCCGTTACGAGCCTTCAATATGTTACAGTAGTCACTGCAAACTCTCTGAAATTACGTAGCCCTATTTCCCCCTATTTTCCCATATTTCCTCTATTTTAAAGTCATTTTGTTTTTACTTTATTCGTTCTGTTAGCTCTCCTCGGATTTGTCTGATCAATCGAAGTCAATATTTTTCATCATCGGTGGTACGCATGCGAGAGAATGGATTACGCCAGCTACTATGATGTACACTGCCAAGTTTGTAAGTTTAGAACCACTTTCAACCTGTATTATGTCTTTCAATTAGGTGTAATGTTAGAGAGTAGGAGCTGCTCGTATGCGGTGCATTTCCCCCAGTTTTGTCTCAAATTTTTACTATCTCTCTTAACACGTTTAGACAATATTGTCAGTTCAACAGCAGTTACGTGTTATTGTATACCAGCCAGAGTTGGCCCTGCTGTTTCGCGTTTTTGATTCCATGTACCTCTTCACGGTTCAACCCAGACGAAGTCTAAACCAGAAAACTGACTTCTTACCTATACTTTAGGATTTAACAGGCTCTTTTCTTCATTCATGAAAACCATAGTTAAAAACGTAGTTACATAAGTGCAACTTTCATACCAGGTTTCTTTGGTATAATGTTCGGTATAAGTTGTATTTTCCTTTTCCTCTCTCTTAGCTGGTGGAGCAGTATGACTCATCAAAGAGAGATAATTTACTAGATATCATGGAGTTCCATATTGTTCCAGTATTCAACCAAGACGGCTACGAATATACGTGGACTAATGTAAGTGAGTGGATATTCGTTAGGTCCAACATACGATTATTTCGATTTCGATTTTTCCGCACGTTAATCATACTGAAGCCTTAGGTTTTGAGACACCAAAAGCTGCTCCATAAATGCTATATGTTAATTTTCTAAAAATTGGCAACCATAATACATATGTATACCATTATCACATGCCAGGACAGAAAGGCTATATATATCAGCCATACCTCCCCCACCCCTTTCATGTCCCTCGTGAACGCGCGGATACTTTTTTCACGCAATTGTAATTTTGGTCCATTTTTGAGTCTTGTCTTTGAAATTTAATTTATTTTATGGATTGGTATAATTAGGTGAGCAGATAAAAACATTCATTATGAATATTGTTCTTCAACACAATTTTAGGACAGAATGTGGCGCAAGACCAGATCTCCCTCCTCGTTTAGATGCGACGGAACTGATCCTAACAGGAACTTTGATTGTCGATGGGGAAGTGAGTATCAAATCAAGTAACCATAGCAACATCGACGCTACGTATGCTTGTATCATCGTTTATTGGTTATCAAAAGTTCTTTAGAGTCAATTTCTGCTTCATATTTTTGGTCACTTTATCAGACTATCAGGCATCCGATTTGGAAACATTCGTAGCCCTGATATAATGTTACTTATAATTTTATTTATATCACTTAAATTTACTTGTAATTGAAGAACGTATTGTACACAAACTTTGTTGAATCCATTTGTACCCAGCATTCCAAATAATGTTGTCACTTTACGTCGACTAATATAGTAACATTTTAGACGGTTACAAATATTACAGACCCCACCCTGATTCCAACTTAAAAAAATGGTATATATACGTCAGCTAGAGTATAAAACACGTTGGTTAAAACATCGTCGTAATATCATGCTACGAGTTTAAGGAGCATACGAATAAATAAGACTTATATGCATACGTAATCTAGCACAAGGTAGAGGTAAATACAGATTTACTCTAAAACACACCATTACATTCTATCGGAAATCTCTATCTTAGAACCTCCGACACACGCTTCTTGCTTTATTAAGCCCCCTTCTCAAACCATACGATACTGCTCTCCAGGCCTGTAGCCAGGAATTCTAAGTTGAGGCACCAAAAATTTAAAGGAGGTGTAAAGTATTTCTGCTCTGTGACCCGATAAGTTTTTGCATCCACGTGATGTACCAATGGGAGGGGGAACCTTGGTTTGAATGGGGGTACACCACCCCACACACAACCCATACCCCCTCCCTACCTCACGGCTGGGACCCAGCATGTCTTCGAGCATGCTTCTTTTCAATCTATTAGGAAAAGATATGTACGATTATATTGTACTTCTATTTTCCTGTTGTTTTGTTTTTAAGCTGGGGGCTCTAGTAGTTCCCCCTGTTCAGATACCTACATGGGAACAAAGCCAGCCTCTGAGATTGAAGTCTCCAACTTGCAGAACCACATTCTCTCTATCAAAGATCGAGTGAAGATATTCATGGACGTCCACGCTTACAGCCAGTACTGGATGTACCCTTATGGGTATTCAACCGAACTACCTAAAGATAATGATGATTTAGTAAGAAACTTGAAATATGTTCCTGGTTCTATGTCATATGATTTGTTAGGGTGCGGAGGGAAGGGATGGGGGGGGGGGGATTAATTATGTGAGACCCTCAATATCGTTTTCATAAAGGATTACTGTTAACATGCAAAGGAGAAAACTGAATAATTAAAGAGTATCCCACTTGAAGTTACGTGGTGACATGTCAGGAAATATATGTCATGCCGCTGCTATTTAAAGGAAGAAATAGCCTAACGTTCTTTAGGTATACAGATAAAGGCCTATACTAGTCAAATCACAAACAATACCAATGAAAACAAAAAGAAAATGCATGTTCATCACGTGAAATAGTCGCAATAATTTTCAAAAAAAAAAAATCCTCAAATGGAGCAAGTTTTATTACTTAGCATAAGAAACGTGTAATATGTATGATATTCATTGTCTCGATGGCACAATTAGTGGCTGCCTATTCTCTAACGTAAAAAATCGGATAAAACAAACACCAAGAAAACACTGCAGACCGCTTGTCTCTAATAAAGACCCTCTTCATTTCTCTTACCAACTCTTCTGTTTTATCTCTCGCTCTTTTCTTCTCTTATCTCCTCAGTTCTTGGAATTTTGTACAAACAAGATTGATTTCATTATAATCCAATTTTCATTCAATTCGTTCATTCTTCCCACCCAACAGTATGGTGCTTCCAGAGTTGCCGTCCAGGCTATCCGTGCTACCCATGGAAAATGGTTCCAATACGGCAGCATTGCTAATGTGATATGTGAGTAAAGAGAATGATGCGTGCCAGTATGGTTTTATACTTTAAACACAGTACAATTGTTCCAATAGAAGCTCATTATTCATGAGGTTTCAAAAATATTTATGGAATGTATCAGGTTGATCTTCCGGTGGCATGTTGATGCGTGTATCCTCCTTGAAACCACAGTGACTAAAACACTGGTGCAACACCAACTTTTAAAACATTGCATCTTCTCTAGCAAAAGACATGAAAAAAAAAATCCCTAAAACTTCCCTCCTCGATAACAGTTTGTTTCTTTGATAGTGTCGCTTAGTGTTTGATTTTGCCAATTAATCCCTTGATTTAAACAATCGTAATGTGTAGTACCTTGAACTGGGTAAAATATACATACATATTTAGAGGACATCAGAGGAAAAATAAAAAATATGAATATGCCTATGTTTGTTTTCGTTTCTGTTTTGCGTTCCAGATGTGGCAAGTGGTTCGTCAGTGGACTGGGCCTATGATGTAGCAGGCATTAAACATTCATACGCTCTTGAGTTGAGAGACAGGGGTCAGTACGGGTTTGCTCTCCCCGCGGATCAGATTCAACCCTCGGCTGAAGAATTCTTCGCTGGTGCAGAAGATATGGTCAGATATTTAAAGATAGGCAATGACTTATGATCATAAGCATAGGCGAATGAATACTCTTAAGAACACACAATAATAGGATTGATATGACAAATAAAGAAAAATATTATGCATTAAAGAATTTAGGACCTTATGTTAGCGGTACAAACTCTTGACTCAGAAAAACACACGACTGCGGAGAAATGACGAAATAATTGTTTGATCTCTTGACACTTGTTGAACGCACTGTTCAACAAAAATAATGATGGCGTAACGTAAAACCTTGTATAACATATGCACGTAGTCTAGTACGGTATATAGCTATGGTGTGGTAGTGGTGATGGTTCAATCTATAAAGAAAATAGACAAAATTGTATCTTAAATGTCTACATCAAACATGGTTCATAATTACTTAAACAGCAAAGGAAATAATACACATGGGAATGAATATGTCTTAACCTAGATACTACAGGTTTGAAATTACAGTTAAAATTACAGAACATTTTACGAGAAATCTGACGCTTAATATACGAATGGTGACGAAGAAAAATGACTTGGCAAAGTCTAAAATAATCTTGGCGAATATGGCTTGTCGAACACTAAATTCAATATATAGGTTTTCCTTAAACATTAATGCAACTGATATTACTCTTAATACATGTAATATTTAATGATAAAAGGTAAAACTTACGAAATTGGGTTCTCAAAAGTGCGATTTCGAAATCGACGATTGAAATGACATGTGACGAATGCCGGAAGCCGTAGCCCAGATGCAAATTATAACTGAACATGGATGACGCCCTCAACTTTTATAGTATATGCTACTATTCCGAGTGTACACCTTACGAATGCAAGGTATGAGACATAATGGTATTATTCAGCAGTTAGTATAAATAGTTCACAATCGGAATTGTTGGGGGAAATTTGCATGGGAAATTTGTTAGCATTTCGTTCTCCTCCAAGCTATCTCCGCATTCCAACAACCCATATTTGCAATTCCACGCACATATATGCCAAAGGGTATTTTTATCTGCGTCAACTCATGTTGCTGGGTGTTATTGATAAAACCTACCAGTGTGACAGATGTGTCTGCAACCCTTGTTGATAATATATTTATCTATTTAAGAAATATTTAAAGAAATGTATTTCATCATGTATGTAAATTGAGTACGGTATCTGGCTTAAAATAATATATATTAAACTAGCAATAATTTATTATTTAGTTTCAAGCTAAATGCAAAAGAGTCATATCCATATGTTTTTTTTATAATCTAGTGGTGTACGTAATGAAGGCCAACTCAGTTAAATGACCTGACTAGGAAAGCTTACTAGCTTCCTCTTGTTCCTTTTTCTTTCGTTTTCATATTTACGTTTATTGTTAATTTTCATTTAATTTTGACAAAAAGCTGTCATAAGAAGTCATCTTTATCGATAGTTTGTCACAAACGCGCATGCGTTGTCTTCTAACTGTTTGGTCTGATTAACATATTGGTTAGTAAGATTATGCATCGGTGTGTTTACGTCAACCAAGTAGATCTAACTGTCATGACCTAACACTGAACTGTGTGCCAAAACCTGGATATTCGATATCAGCTTATTTTGCTGCTTAATCTTAGCTAATTTGTAATCATCGCAGTTGAAAAGGAAACCCGCCCTTCAAAGTCTTTTTCAATTTTATCGTTCCAAAATTCTACGTGATTTGTTGTAATTGTTAATTGTTCATATTTTTTAAAGTCTAGAATAAACTGAACTATGAAGTGTTTATATGTTTTGGTGACTAAAATATTCTGCGTTACTGTCATTTAGGACTGGAAACGTTAAGGTCATGCATCGCATTTTCCTCATTTTTATTGTGCTTTCAATGCAAGTTAAGTTCCCGATGGAGAGGTTTCCAACTATCTAACGGGGAGGGATTGGTGGAATTAAACACCCCACCTCTCTCTATCTCCCTTTCTGAACTCACTCCAACTAATTCCCTTCCCCGTCCTATGTTCTCCTTCAAACTTCCTTATGTTCTACCCTTCCTTTCTCTTTCCCTGCCCTCTTTTCATCCGGTTCTTCCCCTACTAATTGCTATGATATAGTTAGCTATTCAGACATCTACCGGCTGACAAAATCGACGATAAACGAATGGAAACGTACGGCGTTATGGAAGTTGGAGGAGAAGTAAATAAAATATTTTAAATGTACCTGAAGTACAGAAGAGGAAAGAAAAATTGCCAGGATAATTACGTTTACTGTGAAATTATTTGGACTCCCCCCAACCCCCAACCCCCCCAAAAAACCCAAATAAGTCAATGTTATGCGGAAACTGTATTCTGTGTTTGAATGGGAATGTACCACCTCCCACACTTTCTGTATTCGCGTCCCAGGTCCTCCTGGGCCCGGAGGAGTGATCTGACATCCGACTGAAATTGGCGATGGAGGACATGTCCCCCTTCACGCGCCTCCTTGCGGACGCCATTGAAATCAGGTGGCTATAGGAATGCTAATATCAATGAAACTTCCAACAACAAAAAAACTGTATTTATTAAGACCAATCGTTCTATAATGATGTTAACGAAAATAACAACAGAGGTTTTAAAGAATCTTACACGAGATATGAAGAAAAAGTTCAGTTTAAACATATCCAAATATATACCGTAAAGAGAACTACTGTACCAAAAATATTCATATTTTGAATATATGTAAACGGTATTTTATATCTTTATTATCTTACATATAAATTCTTTTCGGATATATCTAGTACCATAACACTCTACAGAAAAAAAAAACAGAAAATGTTAAAGTCATGCCTTCCACCTTTGATTACAACTCAGTAGTGGTAATGGTATTCCACATTTGATTAGAATGCGGTACTCGTAATATTAATGGCCTTCCACCTTTTAATTACAATTCAGTACTCGCAATGAAGAAATAAAGCAGCATTATCGACAACAGTTGCCATGAAAGTGCCACATGTAACTGGAAACCTGAAAAAGAAAACAAACGCAAAAGTTAGTCCTTAGTCCCATCTGTATTAAATAATTCAGATGTGGCAACTTTTACGACACATGACCTCACTGTGATATATCAGCAACTATATGCAGTGTCAGCAATGAACTGCATAGATTTTCCGTTTCTTATTATCTTCTTTTATATATGTTTTATATTTATTAGTCAATAATGAGGCCGCTACCAGGGCCCTGCCAAGACCCCCCCCCTTACCCCCTGAGAGTGAGTGAGTCCGTAAGCACAGTGATTAGTACACTGTTACTGCATCATTTCGTGCAATATCCATCTCATACCAACAAAGCAATGTAATCAACTTACTATCTCAATCAGTTGATCGTTTAAGGGAATTGCAATGCACTATTTGTTTATAGATTTTACGACTTTGGACCTCTGATGTAAAACCTTATACGCTAAGTGGCATGGCATCCAATGCTCAGGCCTTCATCCGCCTACCAAGTTTAAACTTTGGGGTTTAGGACACGTTTGCTGCATACTTTGTACACTAATATTGATGTTTGATCCCATTGGAATTTTAAAAATTAGATGTGGCGCTAAAATAATTTCGTGCTTGTAATTAATGATTTGTTTTATTCTTCGATTTATATAAGTACGGTAGCCTCTACTGTGCACTGTCCTAGGCTAACGTTAATAAACACCAAAATAAAATAAAACTGCTAGCAAACTGCTTATACACTTGAGAGCATGTGTAAGAGAATGTGTAAAAGTAAGTAAATAAAAACCATCAGATATGCTAAAGAGATTATTTAATTCCATAACTTTAGTCATACTAGAGTAGATTTCATAAAGTGTTTGGGACATTGTACGAACAATTTAAAAGTCGAGTACGAAAGTTCAAGTTTTGCTGAATGTGAATGCCAAATACAAACCCACGATTTAGAGTGGGAAAAATGTACTCAAGAACGAGTACAGAATCGAGTATCACAAGTCTGGATTAGTAGTTACTGAGTACCAATCTTCAACTATTTGATATTTTCGTTTATTTGTTTCGTCAAGTTATCACGATTACATTTGCATTAAATTGCTAAATGTATAAGATTGCTCGCAACAATGGATTTTTATAGTTTTAATCTATTTGTAGAATAGTTAACGAACATTAGATATTGTTAAGCATTTTACGACTCGATGCACAAAATGGTATAGTTGTTGCAGCGATGGCTGTGTGTCCCATTGCGCGAGTTAACTTTCAGTTGTTTGACGAGTTGAATCTTAGGCTGAGTTGAATCGCAACTTGACAATCAAGTCGCCGAAAGATACCTGTCGTAGCGCCTTAGCGCTAGCTAATTGGTTTTCTGACGGAATTCAGTTTTTTCTTTGGGGCCGAGGGGTGGAGGGGTTCTGCATTGCATATACTCATTTATTATTCTCCCTACATTTCTAAGTGACACTATATAGTTCCCTTGCAATAACTGGGAATACTGATCTGAATTGTATCTGATTTCCTTTCTACCCTGCTGTTACAGCTCCGTAAGTGAACTATACAAAAGACAGATAGTTTCGTTAGTTATCTTAGCATTACGCCTAAGCAGTTTAACGAAGCCTATATCAACCTCATATAATTCGCGCGCGTATATAAGCAATCTTCATCATATAAACGGTACGAGGGCCCTGCAATATATAGTGAAGTGCGTGTGCCGACACTAGCGTGTAGCTTCTACATCTTTTTGTGTGGAAAGTATAGGAGTTATGAATTGAGCGCAATCGACGCTTTACGATATCTTTTTTCGCGTTGCTGTAACATAACCCGTAAGCATATAGTGCATATAGTACTCAGCCAACATTATAACTTCACCCAAAGATGTGTCACGCGCTGTACAAATATATCTGAAACTGTACTGTACAGAACTTTCCAGAAGTTCCGAAGGCGCTATATCAATGCGTATCAATGACCATTTCAACGCATAACAAGTATATTGTGTTGAGCACTAAGATGCGTAGTGCGTCCACGCACAAGTCAACATGGTCGCCACGCAGGGTTTTCATGACGTCACACAGACGAAAACTGCGAGTGTTGGATACCGTGGCAACTTACCCTTTAGTTCAATTTGCCTAGCATCACGAACACATAGTACTTGCTTAACCTAGCGAATACAGCGATTTATTTCCAGAAACTGGAACCCACTGCCTCAAATTTATATTTCTGGTGAGTATAAAGTTTCTTTAGATCATTTTGTTCACCATTTACCACCAGAAAATATTGAGAACTTAGCTTATTTACCGTAGATGTACACCTTTTTATGGTGTGTGATAGGGTTTTCATTATGCGTACGATTTTCCAATACTTAATTGTTTAAAACTAAATATTTCCACCATATTAATTCTAACAATTAAGGCCCGATGCTAATATATCGGACGGTTTGATTCAGCAGTGTGAAAATGGTGGAGGCTTGGGCCTGGAGGTTGGGGGAGTGGAGTGGAGGCAGGTCTCTCGGAATTATAACAATGTGTGGTCATTGGCTGGTTGATACACTTTACAACAAGGAAACATGTTGCAAGAACAATAAACTTAATATTATAATGCATTTAAAATATTTTGTAAGCAAATCATCTTTTGTTCAGCCTTGTTTATCGCGCTATTTCAATTTTGTATGTGTGTAGCGTTTGTAGCCTATTTGTTTGGTTCTCCCGGTTTGTCATAAATAAAAAATAAATAAAAATGTAAATAACCGATACCTTTCAATTATCTATGAGGCTAACGAAAATGTTTTACTTCACAATTTAAAAATTTACGCTGACCCTATAGGCCAATGTGTGACCTTGTTGAGAATAACTTACACGCCGGCTATAGGTTATCCTAGCATAGATAATAGCCCTAGCATAGTCCACTCATTCTTACAAAGTGCCTGTCTTGTTTACTTTGTTTACATTTATGAAAAAATGAGACGTTTTCAAACAAAAAGTAAACTATAAAACTGATATTTACGTATAACACTATGAATTTTTTCTTTACTATTCAGTTGATGACAATGTTATCTAGACATATGAAGGAATTTCACCATCAGCAAACCCAACCGGTTCTTTTTAGGTAAGTTCAATAAACCTTTTCGATTTAAATTATGAATTGGGGCGACAAATCAACAAATTGTATATAGTTTTAGGCCTGTATATAAATTTAAATATAAATTCGCAGTTACTTTAAGGGGCTCCATGTGTGCAATACGTATTGTGGTCTGTCATTAATGGAATGTCATAAATGAATACTTTCATGTCACAACAGATGTTCCAGAACAAAATACTAATATCCATAGATAATAATCAGGGTGGTACTTACTTCGTCAATAACTAAACAATTGCAAATAATTTCTCGTAAATTTCATTATTAATGGGGGAACATTTCGCAGCGTGTTTGTGTTTTCTTGTTTAGTTCCTTGAGTTAAAGTATGTTTGAA